>NC_092719.1:196154301-196460889 GCF_047496885.1 Scyliorhinus torazame | reverse complement strand
CAAATGTCGGGATCTCCCCGCCAATGACACCAATGTCAGGAACACGTCGTCAATGAGACAAATGTCGTGATCTTCCCGCCAATGCCATTAAATATCGGGATCTCCCCACCAATGACACAAATGTCAGGATCTTCCCGCCAATGACACAAATGTCAGGATCTCCCCGCCAATGACACAAATGTCAGGATCACCCCGCCAATGACACAAATGTCAGGATCTCCCCGCCAATGACACAAATGTCGGGATCACCCCGCCAATTACATAAATGTCAGGATCTCCCCGCCAAAGACACAAATGTCGGGATCTCCCCGCCAATGACATAAATGTCAGGATCTCCCCGCCAAAGACACAAATGTCGGGATCTCCCCGTCAATGACACAAATGTCAGGATCTCCCCACCAATGACACAATTGTTGGGGTCTCCCCGTCAATGAGACAAATGTCGTGATCTTCCCTCCAATGCCATTAAATATCGGGATCTCCCCACCAATGACACAAATGCCAGGATCTCCCCGCCAATGACACAAATGTCAGGACCTCCCCGCCAATGAAATAAATGTCAGGATCTCCCCGTCAATGACACAAATGTCAGGATCTCCCCGTCAATGAGACAAATGTCGTGATCTTCCCGCCAATGCCATTAAATATCGGGATCTCCCCTCCAATGACACAAATGTCAGGATCTCCCCGCCAATGACACAAATGTCGGGATCTCCCCGCCAATGACAAAAATGTCAGGATCTCCCCGCCAATGACATAAATGTCAGGATCTCCCCGCCAATGACACAAATGTCGTGATCTCCCCGCCAATGCCATTAAATATCGGAATCACCCCGCCAATGACACAAATGTCGGGATCTCGCCGCTAATGCCATTAAACATCGGGATCTCCCCGCCAATGACACAAATGTCAGGATCTCCCCGCCAATGACATAAATGTCAGGATCTCCCCGCCCATGAGACAAATGTCAGGATCTCCCCGCCAATGACACAAATGTCGGGATCACCCCGCCAATGACATAAATGTCAGGATCTCCCCGCCAATGACACAAATGTCGGGATCTCCCCGCCAATGACATAAATGTCAGGATCTCCCTGCCAATGACACAAATGCCGGGATCTCCCCGCCAATGACATAAATGTCAGGATCTCCCCGTCAATGACACAAATGTCAGGATCTCCCCACCAATGACACAATTGTTGGGATCTCCCCGTCAATGAGACAAATGTCGTGATCTTCCCGCCAATGCTATTAAATATCGGGATCTCCCACCAATGACACAAATGTCAGGATCTCCCCGTCAATGAGACTAATGTCGTGATCTTCCCGCCAATGCCAATAAATATCGGGATCTCCCCACCAATGACACAAATGTCCGGATCTCCCCGCCAATGACACAAATGTCGGGATCTCCCCGCCAATGACACAAATGTCAGGATCTCCCCACCAATGACATAAATGTCAGGATCTCCCCGCCAATGACACAAATGTCGTGATCTCCCCGCCAATGCCATTAAATATCGGAATCACCCCGCCAATGACACAAATGTCGGGATCTCCCCGCTAATGCCATTAAATATCGGGATCTCCCCGCCAATGACACAAATGTCAGGATCTCCCCGCCAATGACACAAATGTCGGGATCTCCCCGCCAATGACACAAATGTCAGGATCTCCCCGCCAATGACACAAATGTCGTGATCTCCCCGCCAATGACATTAAATATCGGAATCACCCCGCCAATGACACAAATGTCAGGATCTCCCCGCTAATGCCATTAAATATCGGGATCTCCCCGCCAATGACACAAAAGTCAGGATCTCCCCGCCAACGACACAAACATCGGGATCTCCCCGCCAATGACACAAATGTCAGGATCTCCCCGCCAATGACACAAATGTCGGGATCACCCCGCCAATTACATAAATGTCAGGATCTCCACGCCAATGACACAAATGTCGGGATCTCCCCGCCAATGACATAAATGTCAGGATCTCCCCGTCAATGACACAAATGTCAGGATATCCCCTCCAATGACACAATTGTTGGGATCTCCCCGTCAATGAGACAAATGTCGTGAACTTCCCGCCAATGCCATTAAATATCGGGATCTCCCCACCAATGACACAAATGCCAGGATCTCCCCGCCAATGACACAAATGTCAGGACCTCCCCGCCAATGACATAAATGTCAGGATCTCCCCGTCAATGACACAAATGTCAGGATCTCCCCGTCAATGAGACAAATGTCGTGATCTTCCCGCCAATGCCATTAAATATCGGGATCTCCCCACCAATGACACAAATGTCAGGATCTCCCCGCCAATGACACAAATTTCGGGATCTCCCCGCCAATGACAAAAATGTCAGGATCTCCCTGCCAATGACATAAATGTCAGGATCTCCCCGCCAATGACACAAATGTCGTGATCTCCCCGCCAATGCCATTAAATATCGGAATCACCCCGCCAATGACACAAATGTCGGGATCTCCCCGCTAATGCCATTAAATATCGGGATCTCCCCGCCAATGACACAAATGTCAGGATCTCCCCGCCAATGACACAAATGTCGGGATCTCCCCGCCCATGAGACAAATGTCAGGATCTCCCCGCCAATGACACAAATGTCGGGATCACCCCGCCAATGACATAAATGTCAGGATCTCCCCGCCAATGGCACAAATGTCGGGATCTCCCCGCCAGTGACATAAATGTCAGGATCGCCCTGCCAATGACACAAATGCCGGGATCTCCCCGCCAATGACATAAATGTCAGGATCTCCCCGTCAATGACACAAATGTCAGGATCTCCCCACCAATGACACAATTGTTGGGATCTCCCCGTCAATGAGACAAATGTCGTGATCTTCCCGCCAATGCTATTAAATATCGGGATCTCCCACCAATGACACAAATGCCAGGATCTCCCCGCCAATGACACAAATGTCACGATCTCCCCGCCAATGACACAAATGTTAGGATTTCCCCGCCAATGACATAAATGTCAGGATCTCCCCGTCAATGACACAAATGTCAGGATCTCCCCGTCAATGAGACTAATGTCGTGATCTTCCCGCCAATGCCAATAAATATCGGGATCTCCCCACCAATGACACAAATGTCAGGATCTCCCCGCCAATGACACAAATGTCGGGATCTCCCCGCCAATGACACAAATGTCAGGATCTCCCCACCAATGACATAAATGTCAGGATCTCCCCGCCAATGACACAAATGTCGTGATCTCCCCGCCAATGCCATTAAATATCGGAATCACCCCGCCAATGACACAAATGTCAGGATCTCCCCGCTAATGCCATTAAATATCGGGATCTCCCCGCCAATGACACAAATGTCAGGATCAACCCGCCAATGACACAAATGTCGGGATCTCCCCGCCAATGACACAAATGTCAGGATCTCCCCGCCAATGACATGAATGTCAGGTTCTCCCCGCCAATGACACAAATGTCGTGATCTCCCCGCCAATGCCATTAAATATCGGAATCACCCCGCCAATGACACAAATGTCAGGATCTCCCCGCTAATGCCATTAAATATCGGGATCTCCCCGCCAATGACACAAATGTCAGGATCTCCCCGCCAACGACACAAACATCGGGATCTCCCCGCCAATGACACAAATGTCAGGATCTCCCCGCCAATGACACAAATGTCGGGATCACCCCGCCAATTACATAAATGTCAGGATCTCCCCGCCAATGACACAAATGTCGGGATCTCCCCGCCAATGACATAAATGTCAGGATCTCCCCGTCAATGACACAAATGTCAGGATATCCCCTCCAATGACACAATTGTTGGGATCTCCCCGTCAATGAGACAAATGTCGTGAACTTCCCGCCAATGCCATTAAATATCGGGATCTCCCCACCAATGACACAAATACCAGGATCTCCCCGCCAATGACACAAATGTCAGGACCTCCCTGCCAATGACATAAATGTCAGGATCTCCCCGTCAATGACACAAATGTCAGGATCTCCCCGTCAATGAGACAAATGTCGTGATCTTCCCGCCAATGCCATTAAATATCGGGATCTCCCCACCAATGACACAAATGTCAGGATCTCCCCGCCAATGACACAAATGTCGGGATCTCCCCGCCAATGACATAAATGTCAGGATCTCCCTGCCAATGACACAAATGCCGGGATCTCCCCGCCAATGACATAAATGTCAGGATCTCCCCGCCAATGACATAAATGTCAGGATCTCCCCGCCAATGACACAAATGTCGAGATCTCCCCGCCAATGCCATTAAATATCGGAATCACCCCACCAATGACACAAATGTCGGGATCTCCCCGCTAATGCCATTAAATATCGGGATCTCCCCGCCCATGAGACAAATGTCAGGATCTCCCCACCAATGACACAAATGTCGGGATCTCCCCGCCCATGAGACAAATGTCAGGATCTCCCCGCCAATGACACAAATGTCGGGATCACCCCGCCAATGACATAAATGTCAGGATCTCCCCGCCAATGACACAAATGTCGGGATCTCCCCGCCAAGGACATAAATGTCAGGATCTCCCTGCCAATGACACAAATGCCGGGATCTCCCCGCCAATGACATAAATGTCAGGATCTCCCCGTCAATGACACAAATGTCAGGATCTCCCCACCAATGACACAATTGTTGGGAGCTCCCCGTCAATGAGACAAATGTCGTGATCTTCCCGCCAATGCCATTAAATATCGGGATCTCCCCACCAATGACACAAATGCCAGGATCTCCCCGCCAATGACACAAATGTCAGGATCTCCCCGCCAATGACATAAATGTCAGGATCTCCCCGCCAATGACACAAATGTCGTGATCTCCCCGCCAATGACATAAATGTCAGGATCTCCCCGTCAATGACACAAATGTCAGGATATCCCCTCCAATGACACAATTGTTGGGATCTCCCCGTCAATGAGACAAATGTCGTGAACTTCCCGCCAATGCCATTAAATATCGGGATCTCCCCACCAATGACACAAATGCCAGGATCTCCCCGCCAATGACACAAATGTCAGGACCTCCCCGCCAATGACATAAATGTCAGGATCTCCCCGTCAATGACACAAATGTCAGGATCTCCCCGTCAATGAGACAAATGTCGTGATCTTCCCGCCAATGCCATTAAATATCGGGATCTCCCCACCAATGACACAAATGTCAGGATCTCCCCGCCAATGACACAAATTTCGGGATCTCCCCGCCAATGACAAAAATGTCAGGATCTCCCTGCCAATGACATAAATGTCAGGATCTCCCCGCCAATGACACAAATGTCGTGATCTCCCCGCCAATGCCATTAAATATCGGAATCACCCCGCCAATGACACAAATGTCGGGATCTCCCCGCTAATGCCATTAAATATCGGGATCTCCCCGCCAATGACACAAATGTCAGGATCTCCCCGCCAATGACACAAATGTCGGGATCTCCCCGCCCATGAGACAAATGTCAGGATCTCCCCGCCAATGACACAAATGTCGGGATCACCCCGCCAATGACATAAATGTCAGGATCTCCCCGCCAATGGCACAAATGTCGGGATCTCCCCGCCAGTGACATAAATGTCAGGATCGCCCTGCCAATGACACAAATGCCGGGATCTCCCCGCCAATGACATAAATGTCAGGATCTCCCCGTCAATGACACAAATGTCAGGATCTCCCCACCAATGACACAATTGTTGGGATCTCCCCGTCAATGAGACAAATGTCGTGATCTTCCCGCCAATGCTATTAAATATCGGGATCTCCCACCAATGACACAAATGCCAGGATCTCCCCGCCAATGACACAAATGTCACGATCTCCCCGCCAATGACACAAATGTTAGGATCTCCCCGCCAATGACATAAATGTCAGGATCTCCCCGTCAATGACACAAATGTCAGGATCTCCCCGTCAATGAGACTAATGTCGTGATCTTCCCGCCAATGCCAATAAATATCGGGATCTCCCCACCAATGACACAAATGTCAGGATCTCCCCGCCAATGACACAAATGTCGGGATCTCCCCGCCAATGACACAAATGTCAGGATCTCCCCACCAATGACATAAATGTCAGGATCTCCCCGCCAATGACACAAATGTCGTGATCTCCCCGCCAATGCCATTAAATATCGGAATCACCCCGCCAATGACACAAATGTCAGGATCTCCCCGCTAATGCCATTAAATATCGGGATCTCCCCGCCAATGACACAAATGTCAGGATCAACCCGCCAATGACACAAATGTCGGGATCTCCCCGCCAATGACACAAATGTCAGGATCTCCCCGCCAATGACATGAATGTCAGGTTCTCCCCGCCAATGACACAAATGTCGTGATCTCCCCGCCAATGCCATTAAATATCGGAATCACCCCGCCAATGACACAAATGTCAGGATCTCCCCGCTAATGCCATTAAATATCGGGATCTCCCCGCCAATGACACAAATGTCAGGATCTCCCCGCCAACGACACAAACATCGGGATCTCCCCGCCAATGACACAAATGTCAGGATCTCCCCGCCAATGACACAAATGTCGGGATCACCCCGCCAATTACATAAATGTCAGGATCTCCCCGCCAATGACACAAATGTCGGGATCTCCCCGCCAATGACATAAATGTCAGGATCTCCCCGTCAATGACACAAATGTCAGGATATCCCCTCCAATGACACAATTGTTGGGATCTCCCCGTCAATGAGACAAATGTCGTGAACTTCCCGCCAATGCCATTAAATATCGGGATCTCCCCACCAATGACACAAATACCAGGATCTCCCCGCCAATGACACAAATGTCAGGACCTCCCTGCCAATGACATAAATGTCAGGATCTCCCCGTCAATGACACAAATGTCAGGATCTCCCCGTCAATGAGACAAATGTCGTGATCTTCCCGCCAATGCCATTAAATATCGGGATCTCCCCACCAATGACACAAATGTCAGGATCTCCCCGCCAATGACACAAATGTCGGGATCTCCCCGCCAATGACATAAATGTCAGGATCTCCCTGCCAATGACACAAATGCCGGGATCTCCCCGCCAATGACATAAATGTCAGGATCTCCCCGCCAATGACATAAATGTCAGGATCTCCCCGCCAATGACACAAATGTCGAGATCTCCCCGCCAATGCCATTAAATATCGGAATCACCCCACCAATGACACAAATGTCGGGATCTCCCCGCTAATGCCATTAAATATCGGGATCTCCCCGCCCATGAGACAAATGTCAGGATCTCCCCACCAATGACACAAATGTCGGGATCTCCCCGCCCATGAGACAAATGTCAGGATCTCCCCGCCAATGACACAAATGTCGGGATCACCCCGCCAATGACATAAATGTCAGGATCTCCCCGCCAATGACACAAATGTCGGGATCTCCCCGCCAAGGACATAAATGTCAGGATCTCCCTGCCAATGACACAAATGCCGGGATCTCCCCGCCAATGACATAAATGTCAGGATCTCCCCGTCAATGACACAAATGTCAGGATCTCCCCACCAATGACACAATTGTTGGGATCTCCCCGTCAATGAGACAAATGTCGTGATCTTCCCGCCAATGCCATTAAATATCGGGATCTCCCCACCAATGACACAAATGCCAGGATCTCCCCGCCAATGACACAAATGTCAGGATCTCCCCGCCAATGACATAAATGTCAGGATCTCCCCGCCAATGACACAAATGTCGTGATCTCCCCGCCAATGCCATTAAATATCGGAATCACCCCGCCAATGACACAAATGTCAGGATCTCCCCGCCAATGACACAAATGTCGGGATCTCCCCGCCAATGAGACAAATGTCAGGATCTCCCCGCCAATGAGATAAATGTCAGGATCTCCCCGCCAATGACACAAATGTCAGGATCTCCCCGCCAGTGAGTCAAATGTCAAGATCTCCCCATCAATGACACAATTGTTGGGATCTCCCCGCCAATGACACAAATGTCGGGATCTCCCCGCCAATGAGACAAATGTCAGGATCTCCCCGCCAATGACACAAATGTCGGGATCTCCCCGCCAATGACATAAATGTCAGGATCTCCCTGCCAATGACACAAATGCCGGGATCTCCCCGCCAATGACATAAATGTCAGGATCTCCCCGTCAATGACACAAATGTCAGGATCTCCCCACCAATGACACAATTGTTGGGATCTCCCCGTCAATGAGACAAATGTCGTGATCTTCCCGCCAATGCTATTAAATATCGGGATCTCCCACCAATGACACAAATGTCAGGATCTCCCCGTCAATGAGACTAATGTCGTGATCTTCCCGCCAATGCCAATAAATATCGGGATCTCCCCACCAATGACACAAATGTCAGGATCTCCCCGCCAATGACACAAATGTCGGGATCTCCCCGCCAATGACACAAATGTCAGGATCTCCCCACCAATGACATAAATGTCAGGATCTCCCCGCCAATGACACAAATGTCGTGATCTCCCCGCCAATGCCATTAAATATCGGAATCACCCCGCCAATGACACAAATGCCGGGATCTCCCCGCCAATGACATAAATGTCAGGATCTCCCCGTCAATGACACAAATGTCAGGATCTCCCCACCAATGACACAATTGTTGGGATCTCCCCGTCAATGAGACAAATGTCGTGATCTTCCCGCCAATGCTATTAAATATCGGGATCTCCCACCAATGACACAAATGTCAGGATCTCCCCGTCAATGAGACCAATGTCGTGATCTTCCCGCCAATGCCAATAAATATCGGGATCTCCCCACCAATGACACAAATGTCAGGATCTCCCCGCCAATGACACAAATGTCGGGATCTCCCCGCCAATGACACAAATGTCAGGATCTCCCCACCAATGACATAAATGTCAGGATCTCCCCGCCAATGAAACAAATGTCGGGATCTCCCCGCCAATGACACAAATGTCAGGATCTCCCCGCCAATGACATAAATGTCAGGTTCTCCCCGCCAATGACACAAATGTTGTGATCTCCCCGCCAATGCCATTAAATATCGGAATCACCCCGCCAATGACACAAATGTCAGGATCTCCCCGCTAATGCCATTAAATATCGGGATCTCCCCGCCAATGACACAAATGTCAGGATCTCCCCGCCAACGACACAAACATCGGGATCTCCCCGCCAATGACACAAATGTCAGGATCTCCCCGCCAATGACACAAATTTCGGGATCACCCCGCCAATTACATAAATGTCAGGATCTCCCCGCCAATGACACAAATGTCGGGATCTCCCCGCCAATGACATAAATGTCAGGATCTCCCCGTCAATGACACAAATGTCAGGATATCCCCTCCAATGACACAATTGTTGGGATCTCCCCGTCAATGAGACAAATGTCGTGAACTTCCCGCCAATGCCATTAAATATCGGGATCTCCCCACCAATGACACAAATGCCAGGATCTCCCCGCCAATGACACAAATGTCAGGACCTCCCCGCCAATGACATAAATGTCAGGATCTCCCCGTCAATGACACAAATGTCAGGATCTCCCCGTCAATGAGACAAATGTCGTGATCTTCCCGCCAATGCCATTAAATATCGGGATCTCCCCACCAATGACACAAATGTCAGGATCTCCCCGCCAATGACACAAATTTCAGGATCTCCCCGCCAATGACAAAAATGTCAGGATCTCCCCGCCAATGACACAAATGTCGTGATCTCCCCGCCAATGCCATTAAATATCGGAATCACCCCGCCAATGACACAAATGTCGGGATCTCCCCGCTAATGCCATTAAATATCGGGATCTCTCCGCCAATGACACAAATGTCAGGATCTCCCCGCCAATGACACAAATGTCGGGATCTCCCCGCCCATGAGACAATTGTCAGGATCTCCCCGCCAATGACACAAATGTCGGGATCACCCCGCCAATGACATAAATGTCAGGATCTCCCCGCCAATGACACAAATGTCGGGATCTCCCCGCCAGTGACATAAATGTCAGGATCGCCCTGCCAATGACACAAATGCCGGGATCTCCCCGCCAATGACATAAATGTCAGGATCTCCCCGTCAATGACACAAATGTCAGGATCTCCCCACCAATGACACAATTGTTGGGATCTCCCCGTCAATGAGACAAATGTCGTGATCTTCCCGCCAATGCTATTAAATATCGGGATCTCCCACCAATGACACAAATGCCAGGATCTCCCCGCCAATGACACAAATGTCAGGATCTCCCCGCCAATGACACAAATGTCAGGCTCTCCCCGCCAATGACATAAATGTCAGGATCTCCCCGTCAATGAGACTAATGTCGTGATCTTCCCGCCAATGCCAATAAATATCGGGATCTCCCCACCAATGACACAAATGTCAGGATCTCCCCGCCAATGACACAAATGTCGGGATCTCCCCGCCAATGACACAAATGTCAGGATCTCCCCACCAATGACATAAATGTCAGGATCTCCCCGCCAATGACACAAATGTCGTGATCTCCCCGCCAATGCCATTAAATATCGGAATCACCCCGCCAATGACACAAATGTCGGGATCTCCCCGCTAATGCCATTAAATATCGGGATCTCCCCGCCAATGACACAAATGTCAGGATCTCCCCGCCAATGACACAAATGTCGGGATCTCCCCGCCAATGACACAAATGTCAGGATCTCCCCGCCAATGACATGAATGTCAGGTTCTCCCCGCCAATGACACAAATGTCGTGATCTCCCCGCCAATGCCATTAAATATCGGAATCACCCCGCCAATGACACAAATGTCAGGATCTCCCCGCTAATGCCATTAAATATCGGGATCTCCCCGCCAATGACACAAATGTCAGGATCTCCCCGCCAATGACACAAATGTCGGGATCACCCCGCCAATTACATAAATGTCAGGATCTCCCCGCCAATGACACAAATGTCGGGATCTCCCCGCCAATGACATAAATGTCAGGATCTCCCCGTCAATGACACAAATGTCAGGATATCCCCTCCAATGACACAATTGTTGGGATCTCCCCGTCAATGAGACAAATGTCGTGAACTTCCCGCCAATGCCATTAAATATCGGGATCTCCCCACCAATGACACAAATGCCAGGATCTCCCCGCCAATGACACAAATGTCAGGACCTCCCCGCCAATGACATAAATGTCAGGATCTCCCCGTCAATGACACAAATGTCAGGATCTCCCCGTCAATGAGACAAATGTCGTGATCTTCCCAATGCCATTAAATATCGGGATCTCCCCACCAATGACACAAATGTCAGGATCTCCCCGCCAATGACACAAATTTCGGGATCGCCCCGCCAATGACAAAAATGTCAGGATCTCCCCGCCAATGACATAAATGTCAGGATCTCCCCGCCAATGACACAAATGTCGAGATCTCCCCGCCAATGCCATTAAATATCGGAATCACCCCACCAATGACACAAATGTCGGGATCTCCCCGCTAATGCCATTAAATATCGGGATCTCCCCGCCAATGACACAAATGTCAGGATCTCCCCACCAATGACACAAATGTCGGGATCTCCCCGCCCATGAGACAAATGTCAGGATCTCCCCGCCAATGACACAAATGTCGGGATCACCCCGCCAATGACATAAATGTCAGGATCTCCCCGCCAATGACACAAATGTCGGGATCTCCCCGCCAAGGACATAAATGTCAGGATCTCCCTGCCAATGACACAAATGCCGGGATCTCCCCGCCAAGGACATAAATGTCAGGATCTCCCTGCCAATGACACAAATGCCGGGATCTCCCCGCCAATGACATAAATGTCAGGATCTCCCCGTCAATGACACAAATGTCGGGATCTCCCCGCCCATGAGACAAATGTCAGGATCTCCCCGCCAATGACACAAATGTCGGGATCACCCCGCCAATGACATAAATGTCAGGATCTCCCCGCCAATGACACAAATGTCGGGATCTCCCCGCCAAGGACATAAATGTCAGGATCTCCCTGCCAATGACACAAATGCCGGGATCTCCCCGCCAATGACATAAATGTCAGGATCTCCCCGTCAATGACACAAATGTCAGGATCTCCCCACCAATGACACAATTGTTGGGATCTCCGCGCCAATTTGACAAATGTCAGGATCTCCCCGCCAATGCTATTAAATATCGGGATCACCCCGCCAATGACACAAATGTCAGGATCTCCCCGCCAATGAGACCAATGTCAGGATCTCCCCGCCACTGACACATCAGGATCTCCCCGTCCATGACACAAATGTCAGGATCTCCCCGTCCATGACACAAATGCCAGGATCTCCTCGCCAATGAGACAAATGCCAGGATCTCCCCGTCAATGACACAAATGTCAGGATCTCCCCGCCAATGAGACGAATGTCAGGATCTCCCCGCAAATGCCATTGAATATCGGGATCTCCCCGTCAATGACATAAATGTCGGGATCTCCCCGCCAATGACACAAATGTCAGGATCTCCCCACCAATGACACAATTGTTGGGATCTCCGCGCCAATTTGACAAATGTCAGGATCTCCCCGCCAATGCTATTAAATATCGGGATCACCCCGCCAATGACATAAATGTCAGGATCTCCCCGTCAATGACACAAATGTCAGGATCTCCCCGTCAATGAGACAAATGTCGTGATCTTCCCAATGCCATTAAATATTGGGATCTCCCCACCAATGACACAAATGTCAGGATCTCCCCGCCAATGACACAAATTTCGGGATCGCCCCGCCAATGACAAAAATGTCAGGATCTCCCCGCCAATGACATAAATGTCAGGATCTCCCCGCCAATGACACAAATGTCGAGATCTCCCCGCCAATGCCATTAAATATCGGAATCACCCCACCAATGACACAAATGTCGGGATCTCCCCGCTAATGCCATTAAATATCGGGATCTCCCCGCCAATGACACAAATGTCAGGATCTCCCCACCAATGACACAAATGTCGGGATCTCCCCGCCCATGAGACAAATGTCAGGATCTCCCCGCCAATGACACAAATGTCGGGATCACCCCGCCAATGACATAAATGTCAGGATCTCCCCGCCAATGACACAAATGTCGGGATCTCCCCGCCAAGGACATAAATGTCAGGATCTCCCTGCCAATGACACAAATGCCGGGATCTCCCCGCCAATGACATAAATGTCAGGATCTCCCCGTCAATGACACAAATGTCGGGATCTCCCCGCCCATGAGACAAATGTCAGGATCTCCCCGCCAATGACACAAATGTCGGGATCACCCCGCCAATGACATAAATGTCAGGATCTCCCCGCCAATGACACAAATGTCGGGATCTCCCCGCCAAGGACATAAATGTCAGGATCTCCCTGCCAATGACACAAATGCCGGGATCTCCCCGCCAATGACATAAATGTCAGGATCTCCCCGTCAATGACACAAATGTCAGGATCTCCCCACCAATGACACAATTGTTGGGATCTCCGCGCCAATTTGACAAATGTCAGGATCTCCCCGCCAATGCTATTAAATATCGGGATCACCCCGCCAATGACACAAATGTCAGGATCTCCCCGCCAATGAGACCAATGTCAGGATCTCCCCGCCACTGACACATCAGGATCTCCCCGTCCATGACACAAATGTCAGGATCTCCCCGTCCATGACACAAATGCCAGGATCTCCTCGCCAATGAGACAAATGCCAGGATCTCCCCGTCAATGACACAAATGTCAGGACCTCCCCGCCAATGAGACGAATGTCAGGATCTCCCCGCAAATGCCATTGAATATCGGGATCTCCCCGTCAATGACATAAATGTCGGGATCTCCCCACCAATGACACAATTGTTGGGATCTCCGCGCCAATTTGACAAATGTCAGGATCTCCCCGCCAATGCTATTAAATATCGGGATCACCCCGCCAATGACACAAATGTCAGGATCTCCCCGCCAATGAGACCAATGTCAGGATCTCCCCGCCACTGACACATCAGGATCTCCCCGTCCATGACACAAATGTCAGGATCTCCCCGTCCATGACACAAATGCCAGGATCTCCTCGCCAATGAGACAAATGCCAGGATCTCCCCGTCAATGACACAAATGTCAGGATCTCCCCGCCAATGAGACGAATGTCAGGATCTCCCCGCAAATGCCATTGAATATCGGGATCTCCCCGTCAATGACATAAATGTCGGGATCTCCCCGCCAATGACACAAATGTCAGGATCTCCCCACCAATGACACAATTGTTGGGATCTCCGCGCCAATTTGACAAATGTCAGGATCTCCCCGCCAATGCTATTAAATATCGGGATCACCCCGCCAATGACACAAATGTCAGGATCTCCCCGCCAATGAGACCAATGTCAGGATCTCCCCGCCACTGACACATCAGGATCTCCCCGTCCATGACACAAATGTCAGGATCTCCCCGTCCATGACACAAATGCCAGGATCTCCTCGCCAATGAGACAAATGCCAGGATCTCCCCGTCAATGACACAAATGTCAGGATCTCCCCGCCAATGAGACGAATGTCAGGATCTCCCCGCAAATGCCATTGAATATCGGGATCTCCCCGTCAATGACATAAATGTCGGGATCTCCCCGTCAATGACATAAATGTTGGGATCTCCCCGTCAATTACATAAATGTCGGGATCTCCCCGCAAACAACATACATGTCGGGATTTCCCCATCAATGACATAAATGTCAGGATCTCCCTGCCAACGACACAAATGTCAGGATCTCCCCACCAATGAGGAAGTTGTGGATAGCACATTCAGTGAGTTGGTCACACCGCAGATGAAAATTACTGATGCAGATAGGGAATGGGTGACCAACAGACAGAGGAAGAGTAGGAAGGCAGTTGCAGGGATCCCCTGCGGTCATCTCCCTCCAAAACAGATTTACCATTTTGGAAACTGTTGTGGGAGGTGGCTCACCAGGGGAAGGTGGCAGCAGCCAGGTTCATGGCACCGTGGCTGGCTCTGCTGCACAGAAGGGCGGGAAAAAGTGGCAGAGCTATAGTGATAGGGGATTCAATTGTAAGGGGAATAGACAGGCGTTTCTGCGGACGCAAACGAGAATCCAGGTTGGTATGTTGCCTCCCTGGTGCAAGGGTCAATGATGTCTCGTAGCGGCTGCAGGGCATTCTGGAGGGAGGGGGTGAACAGCCAGCTGTTGTGGTGCATATAGGCACCAACGATATAGGTAAAAATGGGATGAGGTCCTCCAAGCTGAATTTAGGGAGTTAGGAGTTAAACTAAAAAGTAGGACCTCAAAGGTAGTAATCTCAGGATTGCTACCAGTGCCACGTGATAGTCAGAGTAGGAATGACAGGATAGCTAGGATGAATACGTGGCTTGAGAGATGGTGCAAGAGGGAGGGTTTCAAATTCCTGGGACATTGGGACCGGTTCTGGGGGAGGTGGGACCTGTACAAATCGGACGGTCTGCATCTGGGTGGGACTGGAACCAATGTTCTCGGGGGTGTGTTTGCTAGTGCAGTTGGGGAGGGTTTAAACTAATGTGGCAGGGGGATGGGAACCGATGTAGGAAGTCAGTGGCGACGGAAACAAAAGGCAGGAAGGGAGAGTGTGTAAAGTATGGCCAGAGAAAGCAGGGCAGAGAGCAAGGAAAGTCTACATTAAACTGCATTTATTTCAATGCAAGGGGCCTGACGGGCAAAGCGGATGAACTCAGGGCATGGGTGGGCACATGGGACTGGGATATTATAGCTATGACTGAAACATGGCTAAGGGAGGGGCAGGACTGGCAGCTCAATGTTCCGGGGTACAGATGCTATAGAAAGGATAGAACAGGAGGTAAGAGAGGAGGGGGAGTGGCGTTTTTGATTAGGGAGAACATCACGGCAGTACTTAGAGGGGATATATCTGAAGGTTCGCCCACTGAGTCTATATGGGTGGAACTGAAAAATAAGAAGGGAGAGATCACCTTGATAGGACTGTACTATAGGCCCCCAAATAGTCAGCGAGAAATTGAGGAGCAAATATGTAAGGAGATTACAGATAGCTGCAAGAAAAATAGGGTGGTAATAGTAGGGGACTTTAACTTTCCCAACATTGACTGGGACAGCCATAGCATTAGGGGCTTGGATGGAGGGAAATTTGTTGAGTGTATTCAGGAGGAATTTCTCATTCAGTATGTGGATGGACCGACTAGAGAGGGGGCAAAACTTGACCTCGTCTTGGGAAATAAGGAAGGGCAAGTGACAGAAGTGTTAGTGAGGGATCACTTTGGGACAAGTGACCATAACTCCATTAGTTTTAAGATAGCTATGGAGAATGATAGGTCTGGCCCAAGAGTTAAAATTCTTAATTGGGGCAAGGCCAATTTTGATGGTATCAGACAGGAACTTTCAGAGGTAGATTGGGGGAGACTGTTGGCAGGCAAAGGGACGGCTGGTAAATGGGAGGCTTTTAAAAATGTGTTAACCAGGGTTCAGGGTAAGCACATTCCCTTTAGAGTGAAGGGCAATGCTGGTAGAAGTAGGGAACCCTGGATGACTCGAGATATTGAGACTCTGGTCAAAAAGAAGAAGGAGGCATATGACGTACATAAACAACTGGGATCAAGTGGATCCCTTGAAGAGTATAGAGATTGTCGAAATAGAGTTAAGAGGGAAATCAGGAGGGCAAAAATGGGACATGAAATTGCTTTGGCAAATAATGCAAAGGAGAATCCAAAGAGCTTCTACAGATACATAAAGAGAAAAAGAGTAACTAGGGACAGAGTAGGGCCTCTTAAGGATCAACAAGGACATCTATGTGCAGAGCCACAAGAGTTGGGTGAGATCCTGAATGAATATTTCTCATCGGTATTCACGGTGGAGAAAGGCATGAATGTTAGGAAACTAAGGGAAATAAATAGTGATGTCTTGAGAAGTGTGCATATTACAGAGGAGGAGGTGCTGGAAGTCTTAAAGCGCATCAAGGTAGATATATCCCCGGGACCTGATGAAATGTATCCCAGGATGTTGTGGGAGGCTAGGGAGGAAATTGCGGGTCCCCTAACAGAGATATTTGAATCATCGGCAGCCACAGGTGAGGTGCCTGAAGATTGGAGAGTAGCGAATGTTGTGCCCTTGTTTAAGAAGGGCAGCAGGGAAAAGCCTGGGAACTACATACCGGTGAGCCTAACGTCTGTAGTAGGTAAGTTGCTAGAAGGTATTCTGAGAGACAGGATCTACAAGCATTTAGAGAGGCAAGGACTGATTCGGGGCAGTCAGCATGGCTTTGTGCGTGGAAAATCATGTCTCACAAATTTGATTGAGTTTTTTGAGGGGGTGACCAAGAAGGTAGATGAGGGCAGTGCAGTAGACGTTGTCTACATGGACTTTAGCAAAGCCTTTGACAAGGTACCGCATGGTAGGTTGTTGCAGAAGGTTAAAGCTCACGGGATCCAGGGTGAGGTTGCCAATTGGATTCAAAATTGGCTGGACGACAGAAGACAGAGGGTGGTTGTAGAGGGTTGTTTTTCAAACTGGAGGCCTGTGACCAGTGGTGTGCCTCAGGGATCGATGCTGGGTCCACTGTTATTTGTGATTTATATTAATGATTTGGATGAGAATTTAGGAGGCATGGTTAGTAAGTTTGCAGATGACACCAAGATTGGTGGCACAGTGGATAGTGAAGAAGGTTATCTAGGATTGCAACGGGATCTTGATCAATTAGGCCAGTGGGCCGACGAATGGCAGATGGAGTTTAATTTAGGTAAATGTGAGGTGATGCATTTTGGCAGATCGAATCAGGCCAGGACCTACTCAGCTAATGGTATGGTGTTGGGGAGAGTTAGAGAACAAAGAGATCTAGGAGTACAGGTTCATAGCTCCTTGAAGGTGGAGTCGCAGGTGGACAGGGTGGTGAAGAAGGCATTCGGCATGCTTGGTTTCATTGGTCAGAACATTGAATTCAGGAGTTGGGACGTCTTGTTGAAGTTGTACAAGTCATTGGTATGGCCACACTTGGAATACTGTGTGCAGTTCTGGTCACCCTATTATAGAAAGGATATTATTAAACTAGAAAGAGTGCAGAAAAGATTTACTAGGATGTTACCGGGACTTGATGGTTTGAGTTATAAGGAGAGGCTGGATAGACTGGGACTTTTTTCCCTGGAGCGTAGGAGGCTTAGGGGTGATCTTATAGAGGTCTATAAAATAATGAGGGGCATAGATAAGGTAGATAGTCAACATCTTTTCCCAAAGGTAGGGGAGTCTAAAACTAGAGGGCATAGGTTTAAGGTGAGAGGGGAGAAATTCAGAAGGGCCTGGAGGGGCAATTTCTTCACTCAGAGGGTAGTGAGTGTCTGGAATGTGCTGCCAGAGGTAGTGGTAGAGGCGGGTACAATTGTGTCTTTTAAAAAGCATTTAGATAGTTACATGGGTAAGATGGGTATAGAGGGTTATGGGCCAAGTGCGGGCAACTGGGACTAGCTTAATGGTAAAAACTGGGCGGCATGGACTGGTTGGGCCGGAGGGCCTGTTTCCATGCTGTAAACTTCTGTGATTCTATGATTCTATGACACAAATGTCAGGATCTCCCCGCAAATGAGACAAATGTCAGGATCTCCCTGCCAATGACACAAATGTCAGGATCTCCCCGCCAATGACACAAATGTCAGGATCTCCCCGCCAATGACACAAATATCAGGATCTCCCCGTCAATGACACAAATGTCAGGGTCTCCCCGCCAACAACACAAACATCGGGATCTCCCCACAAATGACATTAAATGTCGGGATCTCCCCGCCAATGACACAAATGTCAGGATCTCCCCGCCAATGACATTAAATGTCGGGATCTCCCCACCAATGACACACATATCAGGATCTCCCCGCCAATGACATTAAATGCCAGGATCTCCCCGCCAATGAGACAATTGTCAGGATCTCCCCGCCAATGACACAAATGTCGTGATCTCCCCGCCAATGCCATTAAATATCGGGATCTCACCATCAATGACACAAATGTCAGGATCTCCCCGCCAATGCCATTAAATATCGGGATCTCCCCGCCAATGACACAAATGTCAGGATCTCCCCGCCAATGACACAAATGTCGGGATCTCCCGCCAATGAGACAAATGTCAGGATCTCCCCGCCAATGACACAAATGTCAGGATCTCCCCGCAAGTGAGTCAAATGTCAGGATCTCCCCGTCAATGACACAAATGTTGGGTTCTCTTCGCCAATGACACAAATGTCAGGATCTCCCCACCAATGACACAATTGTTGGGATCTCCCCGCCAATTAGACAAATGTCAGGATCTCCCCGCCAATGCTATTAAATATCGGGATCACCCCGCCAATGACACAAATGTCAGGATCTCCCCGCCAATGACACAAATGTCAGGATCTCCCCGTCAATGACATTAAATGTCAGAATCTCCCCGCCAATGACACAAATGTCAGGATCTCCCCGCCAATGACACAAATGTCAGGATCTCCCCGCCAATGACATTAAATGTCAGGGTTGTTATATTACAGAAATGTAATATTTGTTTTTAGAATTTAGAGTACCCAATTCATTTTTCCAATTAAGTGCCAATTTAGTGTGTTCAATTCACCTACCTTGCACATCTTTGGGTTGTGGGGGCGAAACCCACGCAAACACGGGGAGAATTTGCAAACTCCACACGGACAGTGGCCCAGAGCCAGGATCGAACCTGGGACCTCGGTGCCGTGAAGTGTCAGTGCTAACCACTGTGCCACCGTGCTGCCCTGAGAAATGTAATATAAATATTACCCATTTGACTTGCCGAGTTGTATTTAACTTGATGATAAACAGTCAAAGTCTTCCAGTTGAAGACAAATTATTTATTGAATAACAAAATAATATGCTCGTGAGTTCTTTCACTTTAATACTTTGACTAATGATATAATTAACTAAGATTAGATTAAACTAACAATTATGGTAATACACTACACTCTGATCTGTCAGGTCTTTACTCCAGCTACACTGCACACACACACTAACCTACAGAAAGAGCAGGAAACTCCTTATATAGGCCTGCTAGCGTTGCCATCTAGTGATCATCTGTCTGTACTGACTGCACATTAATTAATCATGCATTAAGAAAAACAGAGATCACTACAAACATCTCCATTTGCATTAGTTTAAATATGATTATCAGGCATTTACGCCTAATTGTCTCCCCCCCCCTCCCCCCCCCCCTCCCCCACCCCCCACACATGTTATATTGTCCACTCATCGACGTGAATCACAACAGGTCCCCCATGACATGGCGAACAGAAGCTGCCAGAGATGCAAGGGTGAGTACGGCCCCCAGCGGGGAAGACTGTCGTGTCTGGACAGTAACCTGGTACTGCCTGGCTAGCCCCAAGCTTCAAACCTGCCTCGCTTGTAAAGGCATGGGATCCACCCCATCCATCTTTTTCTCATTGTTTGAAAATATGGCAGGAAAACCTGGCAAGGCAGCCGATAGGTTGTCCTCTGCTTTTCGGGTCTGAGAGAACACTTTGGAAGCAAAAGATCAAAGGAATATGGCTAAAGCAGCAAAATGGAGTTGAGTTACAGATCAAAATAGATCCAATTCGCAGGCTTGAGGGGCTAAATGGTCAACTCCTATTCTCATGTTGGTGCTCAAGTCTACATTGTCTGATTAAGTAGACAACTTGCATTTGTATTGTGCCTTTCACTACCACAGGACATCCTAAAGCAGGTCACAGCAAATGAAATACTCCTTGAAGTGAAGTAAACATGGCAGCCAACATCTGCACAGCAAGCTCCTACAACAGTAATTTAGATAAATAACCAGATGGTCTATTTGCAGTAATTTTGATGGAGGGATATATATTCACCAGGACACGTGGATTAACCAAAAAGACGGCACCTCGGGAAGTGCAGTACTCCCCCCCCCCCCCCCACACTGGAGTGTCAGCCTTGATTTTTGTGCATAAGTCTCGGAGTGGGAATTGAACCCATAATCTTCTGAATCCAAGGCAAGGGAGCTACAAACTGGGCCAGGCTGACAGGATCAAGAGTAAACTTCTGAGCTGATGATTAATAATTAATAGATTGCTGCATTACTGAAAAACCAAAAGAGCCGCTTAAGAGGCCATAACACGGCAGGCACATCTGCTAAATGCTGGTGAACGGATTCGGAGTCTGCAGTGCTTCTGTTTCCTGTGATCAGTTGGAGACCTGACAGCAGAAAGCTGGTTTTCGTGGCGAAGGCTGGGCTGTTTGTGTGCTAGGGAATTGGATGTTCTGTTGAATATTGAAGCAGTTTAAAAAATGAAATGAAAATCGCTTATTGTCACAACAAGACTTCAAATGATGTTACTGTGAAAAGCCCCTAGTTGCCACCTTCCTGCGCCTGTTCGGGGAGGCTGGTACAGGAATTGAACCGGCTGCTGGCCTGCCTGGGTCTGCATTAAAAGCCAGTGATTTAGTCCTGTGCTAAACCAGCCCTTGCTAAAAATGACGATGAAGGTGTCATTACATTCATTGTACATAATTTGCAAATATTTATTGCAGAAGGCTGGAAGAGCTAGAGAGCCGAACAATATTCTCTTTTCACAGTGTTTTAATTGTGTTTTAAAAAAAGAGTAGCCTCCATACTTCCAGTGAACAGAAAAAGCTCTTCCTGCAGTTTAGCCCAATGAGTCTACTTCCTGTTATGAATGAATCAACCAGCCCATCTGCTCCCTATCTCTCTTCAGTCACTTGGTTATGTTCACAATCCCTGACTCTGCATCTTCCCTGTGTGACTTTGGCTGGGATTTTCCAGTCCCGGACTTTCGGCGGGACAGGACAGTCCCAGCGGTGGGTGGGGCCGCAAACTCCTGGCCTTTGTTTTGCTTCCTCTTGAAAGAGTGATCACAGCTAAGGTCAGGCATTGTACAATCTTGATAGTTCTGTTTAGTGGCCACCCAGTTCTGAAATGGACTCCACAGCAGCAGGGCTACTATGGTCTTTCATTTTACCGCCCGACACCACTTCAACCCTCCCACTCCCTATAATCTCATCCAGTCCCATAGCTATCCAAGATAACTATGCCCCTCGAGCACTGGTCTCTTGTGCGTCCCAATTATAATTCCTCCACCATCAGTGGCTGCGCATGCAATTGCCTAGGCTCCAAGTTCTGGAATAACCCTTCCCTCCTCCACTCCTTTGCGTCTCTACATTGCTTTCGTCTTTAAAGACCCTCTTTAAAACCTACCTCTTTGACCAAGCTTTTGGTCATCTGACCAAGTATCTGCTAATCTGCCTCAGTGATCTTCCTCTGAAGCTCTCTTGGATGTTTCATTATGTTTAAAGATGCTATATAAATATAAGTTGTTGCTAATATTTAATTATTTTTCTGTCATGCATTTATGTCTCTCTGTGGATGCTTGCAAGCCCTTCAGAGGCTTTCAGTTTGGCCTGAAACACTGGGCCGGATCTTCCAGAACCGCCAAAGTCGATGGATTTTTGTTTGGCTCGCTACATTCACCGCTGTGCGACCTGCCATGCCAGGGTCAGCAAATCTCAGCCCTTAATTCTGCTTCTCTCTCCACTGACGCCACTTTGACCTGTTGAGTATTTCTATGATTTTCTGCTTTAATTTCTTCTGCGACTGCCTTCCTTGTGCTTATCTAGCTTCCCCTCTGTGCTGTTTGCCTCAGCCGCACCTTGGGGTTGTGTGGGCTACATTCTCCTCACACTCTTGTGGAGACATTTGTTCCTGCAATCCTCATTGGATTTATTAGTAACTATCTTACGTTCGTGACCTAGGGTTGGCAACTGTGATTTAAATGTCCTCCTGGAGATTTCATCACATGACTTTCCCCCGAGCTCCAGCTATTAGTCGGCCAACATATCTACCCTTGCGATGCACTACACCAATTGGAAAGTGAAATAGCTTATTACTCACTGGACTGTCAGCCAGACAGCCCTCACCCCTCACCCCCCCCCCCCCCCCCCCCATTTTTGTATATATGGTAAAGAGAAATGACAAAAAGAACAATTTTATTTTAAAGTCCTGATGTATTTTTCTCCAGGGTTGTGCACAGCGCTGACTTGGAATTTGACCTTCAATTCCTGGAGACTCCAGCCCAATCCTGGAGGGTTGGCAACTCTATTATGGCCCCCCCAGGCTTGGCGGAGGTTTCCACCAATTAACACTTGCCCTGTGTCTATCCCGGCGAAGCCCTTCCTCATTTTAAAAGCCTGCATCGGGTCACCTCTCAGTCTTCACGTTTCTGAAGCAGGGTCCCCGGCCTGTTCAGCCGTTCCTCATGCTTTAATTCCGGGATCACTCTCGCAAATCATTTGTCTTCCCTGTCTTCCCACCAGACCAGTTCCTTTTTACAAGACATCTCCGATTAGCTGTCACCGTAAATGAAATCCCACTGCAGCAATTTCCAGTTGCTGAAGGGAGTTGGCGGTAATCAACTCAGCAAGTGAAAGTTACAGTGGATTTTTCTGGCCTGGAGCCAAATGAGATTTTGAAAGCACTATACTAAAGTAATTTATTATCACTTTGTGATGTTCGCAGTATGTATTCCATTTAATATGGAAATTTCAGGACGTGGCCTTAAAAACTGGTAGAGGCACAAACTTTAACGAACGAGAAAATATCCCCCAAAAAAGGAAAATAAAGAACGTGTATTTTTACATTGTCTTTCTTGGCTTCAGAATGTCGAAGTACTTCATACGCAACTCAATATTTTTGATGTGCAGTCACCATTGTAATGTAGGAAACACAGCAGCAAGTTTATCTCCAACAAAGTCCCAGGAATAACTTCATAATCTGGTGAGACCAAACAACAAATTTGTTAAAGTCAACTTTGGAGATTGCGTGAGAACGAAGTGGTGGTGTAAGATGTTAGTCAGACGAGAACCGGATTAGCATATCCTCCAACTCATCTCTGAGCATCATTGTTCACCAAGCTTCAACCAAGTACTTCCCGATAAGGATTAAGACTTGAATCTGCACGTTGATGAAATTTTACCTCAACAAAATTGGGAACAATGTGAGTAAGTTCTAACTTGGGCTTGGCTGTGAAACCATGAGGATCTAGGTTGCCTGTAATCAATGCCTGCTTATGTTTTATTGAGAAGATTTCATTCTCGAGGGAATTCTGTGATCTCTTTTTTTTAATGAATATGAGTTCTGTGATATGGGTGACAATTCTTGGAAATGTTTTTGAAGTCATAGAACCCTGCAGTGCAGAAGGAGGCCATTCGGCCCATTGAGTCAGCACCATTGAAAGAGCATCCTACCTAGGCTCACTCGCCCACCCAATCTCGGTAACCCCATCTAACCTTTGAGCAATAAGAGACAGCTTAGCATGGCCAACCCACCTAAATTGCACATCTTTGGACTGTGGGAGGAACCTGGAGCACCCGGAGGAAACCCACGCAGACACTGGGAGAACGTGCAAACTCCACACTGATCCAAGGCCGGAATTGAACCATGGTCATGGTTCTGTGAGGCTGCAGTGCTAACTACTGTGCCGCCCTCATAGTTGTAAGGCCACTTACGTTACTGTTGAAAAACAAAGTATTTGGAGCTGCATTGACATCAAATAGAGACCACCATTAATCCAACTAGTGCGCCAATGCTTGGCATCTTTGGGTTGTATACATTTTTATCATCAAAAGGTGTGCATTACTTTTTATTACTACATTGAATTTTGCATTAGAATGTTGGTTAAGTGGGAGGGAGGTTGGTGGTGTAGTGGGTAGTGGCCCTACCTCTGAGCTGGAAGATCCGGATTCAAATCCCACTTCAGGATGTGATAAGCATGGAAGGTGAGTTCATAATGCAGCCAAACAGGTTGATTATCAGCCTGTAAATCCTTCCAATATGCCTGATGGCAGACAGCATGAGTGGGAGAGTTTCCTTGTCAAATTGCAGAAGACGACGGCAATTGCCTGCGGAATTTTGCCAAGTATAAACGTGGGCCAATTCAAGGGACATCCATGGTTGCCAACACCCTCTACAGAGCCTGATACCTGAAGGAAGTGCAGAATAAATTAAGGTGTGTAGGTCTGAGCAGGTTCAACTGTGGGTCTTTTCTCAATTTTCTTTTCCTCGAACCGGTATTAAATTTCCTATATGACAGCAGTAACAACATTCAAAAGTACTCCAGGCTAAGTGCTGTGAGCAACCTGAGGTTTCTTTATCCCTAAAGTACCTAGAAGGGACTTTAACCATACTGCATTCATGTTTGAATGGGTTTAAGAAGCGATGTACAGCTAATTCTGTTAGAAGAGTCATTCAGGGACAGCACGGTGGCGCAGTGAGTAGCACTGCTGTCTCACGGCGCTGAGGTCCCAGGTTCGATCTCAGCTCTGGATCACTGTCCATGTGGAGTTTGCACATTCTCCCCGTGTTTGCGTAGGTTTTACCCCCACAACCCAAAGATGTGCAGGTTGTGCAGGCCATGCTAAAGTGCCCCTTAATTGAAAAAAATGAATTGGCGACTTTAAATTTTTTTTTAAAAGAAGAGTAATTCAGACTTGAAATGTTAGCTCTCTCTCTTCCACAGAGCTGGCTGGCCTGCTGAGATTTTCCAGCATTTTCTGTTTTTGTGGCTATAAGAAATGTGATGGAGTTGAACTTGCTTTTCTGTGAAATACTGCAGTTAGACTCGAATCATCCTGTTTTGTTTTGTCCTTTGATTTGGGATCACTATTAGAGTAAAGAAGTCCTAATTTATTCCAATGCTGATGATATTGTTTGGTGTCAGTGTGCCTTAGATAGATCTTTATTCTTTCCCCATCAATGCCCGAGTATCCACGTTGGAAAGTGGATGTGTAGAGATCAGCGGTGGCACGGTGGCACAGTGGTTAGCACTGCTGCCTCACAGATTCAGATCCGGGTTCCATTCCGGCCTTGGGTGACTGTCTGAGTGGAGTTTGCATTTTCTTCCCGTGTCTGTGTGAGTTTCCTCCGGGTGCAGGTTAGGTGGATTGGCCATGGTAAATTGCCCCTTCGAGTCCAAGGGTGCTCAGATTAGGTGGGGTTATAGGAATAGGGCGGGGCAGTGGGCCTGGGTAGGTTGCTCTTTCAGAGGATTGGTGCAGACTCTTATGTTTAAAATTATATTTTATTCCAAACACAACATAAAGAATTACACAACCATCCAAAAAACAGCTGAAGTCATTTTTCCCCTTTCTAAACCCCCTCCCGCCTCCTTACTCACTGGCGACAAACAAATCTTTGAATACAGACGTAAACAGCCTCCATCTCACATGAAATCCCTCCTCTGGCTCCTCTAAGAATAAAGTTAATTTTCTCCAATTGCAAGAATTCCCTCATGTCCCCCAGCCATGCCGACACCTTTGATGATGCCACCGACCTCTACCCTAGCAGAATTTGTCACCGGCAGTCAGAGAGGCGAAAGCCATGACATCGCCCCCCCCCCCCCCCCCCCCCCCCCCTCCTCCCACCCCTCCAGTGGCTCCAGCATTTCCTTCTTTAAAAAAATATTTTTATTAGGGCATTTATAAATACACATCAAACACAACCACAACCAAGATCAAAAAGATAACCAAAGATAACAACCGGGAGATCACATTGCAACTCAATGAAGGCTCCGGCATTTCCAACACTCCAAAGATTGCCACCGGCGGGCACGACTCCACCCTCACCTCCACGATCTCCGACAATGGCTCAAAGATCGGTGCCCAAAACTCTACTAGCTTCGGGCAGGACCAGAACATGTACAAGTGATTCACCGGCCGCCCTGTGCACCTCTTACACCTATTCGCCTCATCTGGGAAGAGCGTATTTATCTGAGCCCGCATCATATGAGCTCTGTGGACCACCTTGAACTGTATCAGGCTCATCCTGGCATAGGAAGTAGAGTTCACCTGATACAAAATTTCATTCCAGGCACTTGTCCCTGCCCCCCTCAGCTCCCCTCCCACTTCCCCTCCAATTCTCCTCATGGCGCCTTCCCTGTTTCCAGTAGCCACCCATAAGTATCCGCAATTCTCTCTTCCCCCAACTCATCATCTGATAACAACCTACCCAGTAGGGTATTACTCGGCAGCTGAGGGAACGAAGGGAGCTCCTTTCGTGCCAAGTCCCACACCTGCAAGTGTCTGAATTCACTTCCTACCTCTTGTTTAGATATAAATAGCTCAGTCACCCTCACTGGCCTTGTGTATTGAGCTGTGGCTATTTGCCAGTGACGAATGTGATATAAAATAGTTACTTTAGAGATATTAGTTACTGTAATGTAGAGAAATGCCAGTCTCATCCTGGTGAGTTCACAGACAAAGGATTTCAGACCGCATGGCAAAGCAAGGAGGAGGTGTGTCCAGCTACGGAGGGGAAAAGGATGCTGGGTAATAGGGGGCCAGAGGAAGGGATTGGAAGTGAGCCAATTAGGATGTATGGCCAGGTCAGGAGGGGTATAGGATGACCTATGGGAATCGTGTATGTGAAATTTGATGCCATTTGTGTGTATCAGTAGAGATTTCTTTGTCCTACACATTCACTTGATTCCGGAGGTACAGAAAGCAAGATGTGTTCTGTACCACTGTGAATTGAGACAGACTTGCAAGTCAAATAAAATAACTAATGCTGTACCTGCAAATCCATCTCGACTTTTATTGAGGCCAGACTGACGGGTAAAGAAATTTAAGTTTTGTCACCAGTGGCACTGTTCGATTAACCATCTTTTTTAATGTGGTTTCTGACGCGGTTGATGCTCCATCATATGTGGGATTTATGAATTCTGTCCTCCATCGATTGTTCATTATGCCCAGAGCTATCTGTAAATTTGTGTGGCTACCACACAGGGCACTGGTAGATTTTTAATTTAATTTTTTAAAATAATCTTTATTACTTCCATTAACATTGCAATGAGGTTACTGTGAAAATCCCCTAGTCACCACATTCTGGCGCCTGTTCGGGTACACAGAGGGAGAATTCAGAATGTCCAAATTACCTAACAGCACATCGTTCAGGACTTGTGGGAGGAAACCGGAGCACCCGGAGGAAACCTACGTAGACACGGGGAGACTCCGCACAGTGACCCAAGCCGAGAATCGAACCTGGGACTCTGGCGCTGTGAAGCAGCAGTGCTAACTACTGTTGGCACTGTAACTGATTTTGGGTGCTGTCTGGTTTAGACTTCAATAAAATGACGACTAGAATTCCACCCCTGCAAATCCTCTTCCTCTTTGTGAAGCTGTGCATTAGTATCAAACAAAAACTGGCATGCGTGTGCCGTGGGTTCATCTAAATGGGCCAGTGCCACTAAACTGGGTCACAAGAATGCAGAGCCTGATGTCAAATGCCATGTACATTTGTTATCGGAAATGCCAATGACCGCCAATTTGTATGTACGTGCCCTTTCGAAACTCGCAGCTGGCACTCTTGGGGGCAGTTGCAATATTCAAAATGCATGGGTGTCACGGTGACGTCACCCTCGAGCCATGACAATTCAATTACGGGAAAGTTCACCCCTGTATGTGGAGGTTAGAGCAACTGTGAGGAGTGGCTCCTCCAATCAAAAGCTACCTCTTTGCTGTGCTTGCTGCTGATAGGCTCAATGCCTACCAGCAGCAAACGCGGGAGAGAATAATAATAATATAATAATTGCTTATTGTCACAAGAAGGCTTCAATGAAGTTACTGTGAAAAGCCCCTGTTTTGTTACCTGTGTGGTAGGTAACATGTGTTACTCAATCCTTGGTAAATGATGAGGTCTTCTGAATCTCGATGAAGAAGACTCGAACTCGTCCAGTAGTAACAAAAGGTTTATTGAGTAACTATAACAATAATTGCATGAGTTCTTTACTTTAACTTTGATACTAGTGATAAGGTTAACAAGACCTAACTACAGTAACTATACATAACTCCACTAGCCATCTGAACTAATCTGGTACTGCCCTGGTCACAGTGCACCCAAGAGAGAGGGAGAGACACAATGTGGTTGCTTTTTATACCCCTGTTGGTCCGGCCCCCTAGTGATCATGTGGTGCTACTGATTACACATTAACCCCTTATGTCCATGCACATACAGAGATTACTACATCCCCCCCTTTTTTCTTGTGTTACATATTTTCTGTATGTGGTAAAGAAAATTGAACAAACGTAATGGATGCAGTTTGCAACTGCATTACGTAAAATCAATGAGTTAATCAGTCAAATGTTAATACATTTAGTCTCTTAGGTTTTTCTTCTCGTTTGCTTGTAACAGGTAGACAAATTATGTTATGTACAAGTTGTGATGATATTGATGATTATACAACGTCAATAAATATTTATGAGTCCAATCTTAATAAATAAATTTGTGAGTCCAAACTTTATGAATTTGTTCGGTTGAGTTGCTTTCTTCTTCCGTTATCGAAGTGGTGATGTTGATGTCGTCATTTCTTTGTGAGCGTCGTCAGTGTTCTTGCGTTTGAGTGACCAACAATTCATCATGAGGTGTTCGAATGGTCGAATCACTTTGTTGTCTGATTTAAACTTTCTTTCTTTTTCTCTATGCTTGAGGTAGCGATTCTGTGTTACACCGTTGTCTGACCTGGACATTTTCCTGTGCTTGCGGTATTGATTCTGTATGTCATCTTTGTTGTCTGACCTGGACTTTTTCTTGTGCTTGCGGTATTGATCTAGTGTGTCACCAGCCTTGAAAGCTGGTCTGCTTGCTTGTTCTGGAGCAGATGTGAATTTGTGAGATTTTTTGTCATGCCATGACGTTTGTAGTCTTGTCATTGTTTTGCAGTGATGCTGTGGCATTGTCCTTCATGTACAGAGTTGTAAGTTGTAATGGTCGTTGTTTCATTGTTGTTGTTTCTGTCATTTCTGTCTTTGTTGTTTTCGTTATCATTCTTGTTGTTGTCGTTCTTGGTGTTGTTGTTGTTGTCGTGCTTGTTGTTTCTGTTATGCTTCTTGTTGTCTTTGATGTTCTTGTTGCACTGCATGTTGTTTTTGTTGTTGCTGTTGTTCTTGTTTCTGCTGTGCGTCTTGAATGTTTGTGGTTCTTGTTGCGCACAATGAGTGTTCTGTGTGGATGATTTGAGACATTGTCATGGTTATTGGTGTCAATGTCTGTTGTGGTATCTGTTACATTGAGCATTTTTTCTTGAGAATTGTGAGAATGATCTGATGTTGCATTGATGTTGGTGACATCAGTCATTTGTGGTGGATTTGATTCCTCGTCTTTGCTTCCTTGGTATTCCTCTTCTAAAGTCATTTCTGGTTCACTTGAATCATCATTGATTTCTTTGTGCTCCACTTCTGGAGTTATTTCTGGTTCATTTGAATCACCTGTGGTTTCTTGGTGCTCCCCTTCTGGAATCAAAATCGTCACAATTTCATTCTCTTGTGGGTCTTGTTGCTCTTCTTCAGGAGTCAAAATCTTCACGATTTCATTTTGTTGTGGGTCGTGGTGCTCCTCTTCTGGAGTCAAAATCTTCTAGGTTTCTATTGACGTGGTCTCTCTGGACTGATGAGTAGCCCTCCTCTGATTGTTGAGTTCTTCTGTGCAGACAAGCTGAGATCTGTCAGTCTCGCTGTGATCCTGCACATCCTGTATGTCGATTGTGATCACATTGTCACTATTCTCACATACAGTGGGTAGACATTGTGTTTTCTTGTTGGTTAAATGAGCTGGGTAGACGTTCACAGTCTGCTGCTGGTTGCTCAGATAAGGTGGATAGACCTTCATAGTCTTGTTCATGCATGGCGTTCGCTATGGAGTGTTTGTTTTCTTCCATTTTGGAGTCTGTCAATGAGCTGTCTGTGGAGGCTTGCGTCGCTCTCTCTGTGGAGTCTTTCATCGCTCTCTCTGTGGCGTTGTGCAGTGTTCCCGCTGTGGAGTCGATCTGTGCTCTCTCAACGGAGTCGTTCTGTGCTCTCTCTTTGGCGTCGTCTTCTTCTTGAGTATTTGACAGGTTGCTGTCATCCAATGTATCGACGATCTGCCATGACATCATGGTATTGGATTCATCTACCATGAGTAGAGTCGTGTTGAGCTGTGCAACCATGTTTCTGATGTTGTGATCAGCAGATCCGAATAACTCAGCCATGTCTGAGTAGTATTGTGTATATTGTTCGATAGACAAATCATCTCTTTTTGCTTCAGAGTTGTCATTGTGCTCTTCACTTTGGGTGGTGCAGACTGCTTGTGCCAGGGTGTTGCGAAAGTTATTTTCAACTGCTGGTGTAAGTTCAGGCAGTGTTCTGTCTTTTGAGGTAAGAAAATTGGGTTTTGCAGCTTTAAATTTCTTTTTTTCAATTTTCATGCATTTCCTTTTTAAGTGGGTGTGGTCCGGTTCCTCTGACGCCATGCCGCTCGTGACGTCATGCACAGGGCTTGATTGTGCATGCGCAATCCGAGGTTTCTTTTACTGTGCGCTCTTTTTGCAACTGCGCATGCGCGGCTTCTTGCGCATGCACAGAACACTGTTTTGCCGGTTTGCGTCTTTTGCGGTAGTGCGCATGTGCGTACTGGATGGAACGCTCTCGCTCAAGATGGCTTCCAATCAAAAGTGCTATTGCATCGAGTGAGATTCTGCCTCTGTCTCATGGTGAGTATTCGTGCCATTTTTACGGATTTTATTTTCTAGATAATGATTCTGTCTTTGTAAAGACTCAAAGTATTGATTTTGTTTTTGTTCATAAGCAAGGCATTTTTATATAGAGATTTCTAATGTTAAGTACTTTTTTTGTGAAAGTTCTTCCCTCATATTTTATTCAGATAGTCCATAAATTAATTGATCCAATATCATAGCATCTCTGAAATCAGCATAATTACAACCTTGTGCTGGTACCTGGAGGTCTGTAATAAAATCAGTGCTCACCATTTCTCTGGCATCTATGCCAAAAGATCAATCTTTCCAGCATTTCACCAGACTGACTTTTACAGTGTTCTTCAAATTTTGCGATAATCACCTTAAATTTAGTTTTGTCTTCACCTTCCAAGAAATTAAAGGAGTTATAGATCTCCATTGCTTCATGTCCTGTTCTTCCAAATAGTATTGCTATTTTCCTTTCTTCAGAGACCATGTTTAAATTATTAGCTGCCATATGTACTTGGAACTTTTGTATAAACATTTTCCAGTTATTACTTAAGCTTTCGTCAGTTTTCAGCGGCATTGATACTTGAACGTGGTCCATCGAATCGTTTAGTTGTCGAGGATCCATCTGCTGCGAAGTGTTCCACAGTCGAATATCCGGTCTGAATTTTCCTCTCTATTTTTGTCTAACCTAATCTAATTAGTTCTGTTAAAGCCAAAATGCCTGGTACCATATTTTCTTACCTGTGTGGTAGGTAACATGTGCTACTCAATCCTTGGTTAATGATGAGGTCTTCTGAATCTCGATGAAGAAGACCTGAACTCGTCCAGTAGTAACAAAAGGTTTATTGAGTAACTATAACAATAATTGCATGAGTTCTTTACTTTAACTTTGATACTAGTGATAAGGTTAACAAGATCTAACTACAGTAACTATACATAACTCCACTAGCCATCTGAACTAATCCGGTACTGCCCTGGTCACAGTGCACCCAAGAGAGAGGGAAAGACACAATGTGGTTGCTTTTTATACCCGTGTTGGTCCGGCCCCCTAGTGATCATGTGGTGCTACTGATTACACATTAACCCCTTATGTACATGCACATACAGAGATCACTACAGCCCCTAGGTGCCACATTCCGGCGCCTGTTCGGGGAGGCCAGTACGGGAATTGAACCTGCGCTGCTGGCCTTGTTCTGCATTACAAGCCAGCTATTTAGCCCACTGTGCTAAACCAGCCTGTGATTGGAGGAGCAGCAGGAAAATGAGTGCTGGCGCATCAACCTGAACACCAGAGTGGTGGGGTTGGGGGTCTGTGAGGGGGAGCGGGTGCAAGGGAGTCTAGTAAGAGAGACTAACTTAAAACAGGTGGGAAGGAGGGTGATGGAAGTGTTTGTTTAGCTTCACTTGATTCAGTGCTATTTTTCCAATCGTGCCTTGGTGGATTTTTCCACAAGGCAGGAAAATCCCATTTTCGTTTGCACAGATCATGAATAACATCCAAAAGGCAAAGTTGTGATTAGGTTTACTGTCACCTGGTCAAAGGTCACAATCAGCCTTTGGAGACTGATGCATACCTACCAATAAACATATGGGGAATGTGCCCACCTCAGTTCTTATTTCCACTGCTTTAAGAGATTAGTTACCTTTGTTGTAGGGAAAGATCCCTTGTACCAGTGCAGTCAAGAGGCCGAGTCTCAAGGCAAGGTTCAAAGCGTTGTTCTTTATTGTACAATTACTGAAGCCTTCAGGGAGACCCACGCAGCCAGCTCAAATAGTGGCTTGGCCCACGTTGATCTCAACAATTACACATTCGCTCTGGATTTTTACAGGAATCCAAATTCGAGCGGGAACATTTGCTCATACATAATAGTTAAAGGGTAGTTTTGATTTTGATCTCTCAGACAGGTTTAAACTGAGAATATGCATCTTTGTCAATTTGTATGGTGTGTGTCCGTGTTGATGAGATTATCTGTGATTGCTTCGAGTGTCCCTCGCTTGTCAATTTGCATCTGTATGGAGTGTGTTCGTGTTGATGAGATTATCTGTGCTTGCTCCGAGTGTCCTTCCCCTCTTTAATGCGTTTCCCATTATCCCCCTGATGTGTCTCCTTAGCTAAATCGACCTCCGATGTCTGTGGCTGTGCTATGCGTTTATTTCTGTGTTTGCTAGATGAGGTGGTAATGTCATCTTTGTCCTGCTGTGTGTGTGGGGGACGCTAATCTAATTTATACATTTCTTTTATTCCTCCTATTCTGGTTTCTTTGCCTGCCTTGGCCATTTTATTAATATATTGTTTCATTCTTTCATACGTCTTTGCAATACAGTTGTGCCATATACCCCACTGCCAGGGTCTTGACTCGCAGATATCCCGATCTCCTGGCCAGGGGGCCGTTTTAAGATGCAGCCTCGTGCTGTTGCTAGGCAGAACAAGGGTCTTCCATCAATTTCGAATTAAAGGTCTCTCAGCTGTGCAGAAGGGGATTTAAACGAATGTCCATCCGGGTGTCCCCTTCTGCATTGTGGGCACATTATAAACGGTGCCAATCGGTCCAATAAAACAGTCCAATGAATGAAGAATGTTTGATGAGATGAGATAAAAATATGATCTTGGAAAATGGCCTACTTCACCTTCAACACGTCAGGCACGCCAAGAAGAGTAGCCCTTGAGTTCATATTGGGATATGATCTGGATCAATTTAGCCTTTTCTTTATCAGTTTCCTCTGAAAATGTAGTATTTGCTCTTTTACACGCTCAACTCAGCAGAATAATGATATGGATCTCTAGATTTTGCCTCCAGTTACAATAGCTTCCAGTCTTCCCATTTTGTTTGACAAGGCAGACATTAACACAAGTATCTGGAAAAAGCGAGTAATTGTAGGTTAATGAGAAACCGGGGAATCACCACCAACTTTTCCACGTTAACCTCAAAAGAACAGTTTTAAACCTGGCAACAAATGAACACTCGGCTAACTGGGAGCCAGGAAGGCTTGGTGTCACTGAGGTAATGAATTCCTTGCAAGTGAATGTGTGGAGTCTCCAGGTCAGGATCTGCAGTATGGGGAGAAAAAATGTAACGGATATGATTGTAATAGACACTGTGTTAACTGGATAATTTAATACCAAACAGTTTTATTTCATAAAGATTTGCATTTATCACATCTCATAAGTCTTTCACATACTGTAAATTACTTGAGATGCGGTTACTGTGTTAGAGACAAATGTGCAACCCATTTTTCATAGATGAACATCCCAAACGCTAATGAATGGCGTGCATTTATATTGGGCTTTTGATGACCTTAGGTGATGCCAAAGTGCTTTACAGTCAGTGAAATACGTTGGAAGTGTAGTCACTCTTGTAATGAAGGAAATGTAATGAGATAAATGATCAATTAATTTAGAGGAGTCGAGGACTAGAGAGCATAGTCTAAAAATTAGAATCTGATCATTCGGGAGAGAAATTAGGAAATGCTTCTACACACAAAGGGTGGTAGAAGTTTGGAATGCCCTTCTGCAAACTGTAATTGTGCTAGACCAATACCAATTCTAGATCACTTGTTCAATTGAGGTGCAGTAAAAGGGTTGTGAGTCGGGAATCCGGTTGTAATCGCCTAGTTTTGCACATATGTAATGAAAACTCATTAGCTGTGACCCACCAGTCCACGGAAGGCATGTATAGGGTGCTGGATTTTAGAAGTGTATGTCAGTTATTTTTGAAAAAAAAAATTGTTGCTGGCTTATGCTTGTGGTTCTCTTGTGCCAATTTAAATACTGTGGTGTCGAGAAAATGAATACTTTGTGTGATGTGACTTTATGTTTACTGGAGGGGCGGTGTTTGTTGATGATACTGATGATTTTTCCTAATTCCGCTTCTATCAGAGTTCAAATACCCCACATGTCAACACAAATACAGAAGATAATGTTATTACATGGCTGCATTACCTCACAAAGGAGTTAGTGCGAATGATAAGGAGCCTCTGAAAACCAAGTAGCCTTCGAGAAAATCTCCAGAAAAGCCCGAATAAAAAACATACATTGACCCGGTCAGTTGGTGACTATAGGGGGGCTAACAAAGAACAAAAAACAAAGAAAAGTACAGCACAGGAACAGGCCCTTCGGCCCGCCAAGCCTGCGCCGACCATGCTGCCCGACTAAACTCAAATCTTCCACACTTCCGGGGTAGTTTTACTCAATTGGCTGGTTGTGATGCAGAACAAGGCCAGCAGCATGGGTTCGATTCCCTTTCATCCGAGGTTATTCATGAAGGTCCCGCCTTCTCAACCTTGCCCCTTGCCTGAGGTGACCCTCAGGTTAAATCACCACCAGTCAGCTCTCCCCCTCAAAGGGGAAAGCAGCCGATGGTCATCTGGGACTATGGTGACTTTACCTTTTACTTTACTGTTGACCATCGTGTGTTAGTGACTTGAGCAAATGCAGTATAGTGTGATGATGTTGACTTCGCCATCAATATCCTCAAATAACAGTCACCTTCATGTGGCTCTAATGAGGGTGGCCCTTGGCTGACCATTTCCAAATATAGCGTGGAAAGTAATCTGAAAGCATTGGGAGCTGTGCTGAACCATATGCTGGAGATGATGTCCAGTTCCGGGGCTGCTTGTGTAGATGTGGTGGAGATCGCACAGCCAGCACAGTAATGTTATGTAATATGCCTAGGATGGAAGCACCATTGTCCTTCAGGTGTATTTGAGAATGACGTGATTTCCTCGTTATCTTCTCTTGGGCAGTCCCTCAGGATCGAGGAGGATTCGAGGAGGATCCACTCTGATTCCGAAATGGCGGATGAGTCCTTTGTGCGATCTGCAGTCTCTGCCACATGTGGGGCAGGCGGCACTTGAAGGTTTGGGGAGACGGGTTTTTTGGAGGTTTGTGCGCTTCCTCCGAATGAGTATTCTCCATTTTGGTCACAAGCCAGGGGTTGATGGGGATCTTACCCTATGTGATTGGTGGTTTCTTAAGTTCAATAAACAAACGCATCCTCCTTTCCTTAGCATGAACTGTACACCTCACAGGCATATTACAAAACTGCTCTTTACTTTACTCTGCGAAGGTCTTCATAATCTTTTTTTTCTTGTCAACTTCTTGTCATCTAATTATTCTTGGCATACAGGTTAGCTCCTATAATTGGCACACGTGAGTGTGTACTTATTCATACCGATTTTGAAATCCAGCCAACTTCCTGAAGCACTTACTTGGAATAGGGAGTTGGCAGCTTGCTTTGCATTTAAAAAAAAAAAATTTAGAGTGCCCAATTCTTTTTTCCCCCCAGTTTAGGGGCAATTAAGCGTGGCCAATTCACCTACCTTGCACATATTTTTTGGGGGAGTTGTGGGGGTGAGACCCACGGGCAGAATGTGCAAAGTCCACACACGGACAGTGACCCGGGGTCGGGATCGAACCCGGGTTCTTGATACTGTGAGGCAGCAGTGCTAACCACTACGCCACCGTGCCGACTTCAGCCTTGCATTCTATCCTTGTTGAGCTTTGCACTGTGATGAATTTTTAAAGCAAATGTATTTTATTACAAAAATATATCAAAACAGGTTACAGCGAACAAACACCCCGGGGGACACCCCCCCCCCCCCCCCCCGCGACGAACAGCCCCTCAAACACGGTCACAAACATCCCCCACCTTTCCGCAAACCTCCCTGAAGGCTCCCTTAACTCATACTTTATCTCCTCTAATTGTACTGTGGTGAATGATAAGCCCATTCTAGTCTCTGGTCCTCACTCTGGCTGAGGTTTATTGTTTTTAATATATAAAATTAGAATGCCCAATGCATTTTTTCCAATTAAGGGGCAATTTAGCGGGGCCAACCCACCTACCCTGCACGTTTTTTGGGTTGTGGGGGTGAAACCCACGCAAAATCGGGAGAATGTGCAAACTCCACACGGACGGTGACCCAGAGCCGGGATTGAACCTGGGCAGTGAGGCAGCAGTGCTAACCACTGCGCCGCCGTACTGCCCCTGACTGAGGTTTCTTCAGCGCCTTGAATCGTTGCATCGGGAAGTGAAATGAAAGATGCAGTGAATACATTTTCATCTTCGTCAGCGCTGCCTGTCTGCATCAAGATGTGCTCATTCATTCTATTTTAATAACTGTCCTTGAGCACCCACCTGCCTCCTTTTGACTTGTGGTCTGACAATAAAACAGCATCAGAAGCTGAACACAGGTACCTTTTTGCTTTGTATTTCTTAAAACTGTATTCAAACTTGACTTTGTTGGAATAATTAAAACCAAACTTCTTTTCCTTCCTCCTTTCCTGTAAGATTTCTGTGCTAAATCCTGATTTGTAAAATAGATGTGTGGGCTGCTCTGCCATATTTGATTTATGTTTGATTTAACCTGTGTGGTGTTTGGCCTGGAGTATTGGTATACTGTGATATGGTGAGGCAGGGCCTACTACCCTGCATTACAAATCCTGGCTGCTTTGGACCTCTGGATATAAGTGAACATTGGGAGAGCAATGGTAAAAGTTCTCTGCCTTGCCACATGCTGGCCGAGAGGATGATGGTACAGCGCAATATTAAATTTGAGGGATTGAAGGAGTAAAATGTGGTGAAAAATGAACTGATCATGAGACCGCCCACTAAAATGATCTGGTGACTGAAGTTTGATTCTCCAACTGTGTGCTGGAGGAAAAATATAACAATAATAATAATCTTTATTAGGGCCACAAGTAGGCTTATATTAACACTGCAATGAAGTTACTGCGAAAAGCCCCTAGTCACCACACTCTTCGGGTTCACAGAGGGAGAATTCAGAATGTCCAATTCACCCAACAGCACGTCTTTCAGGACTTATGGGAGGAAACCGGAGCACCCGGAGGAAATCCATGCAGGCAAGGGAGAACGTGCAGACTCTGCACAGACGGTATCCAAGCCGGGAATTGAACCTGGGACCCTGGAGCTGTGAAGCAACATTGCTACCCACTGTGCTACCGTGCCACCCATAGTTATTTACCTTGATATTGTATGAGCGAATGAGATGCATTATTTCTATGTTACAGTTGTTTAATTTCAATTCCGGATATCTGAAGGAGAGGGCTGTCATCAGGCCAGGCACAGCACAGTTGGGTACAAAGTACAAGTAACTAAATCAGATGTACTCCTGGTTTGACCGTGTCAGTTCAGTCTTTATTGAGCCGACTTCACTTGTCAGCATTTGGATTGGAATTGCGCAGAGTTCACATCAGGCGCTTCCAGCCAACAGCGAGAAGAGTTAGAACAGTGTGATTGAGAACCTGGGGCAAGCTTCTTTACCAAGAGAGAGATGGTGTGGAATTCACTTTCATGGGTCAGAGTTTAATGCCATCTCGCAAGGCAAGCGGGGAGGGGGGCATTAATCGGGATGGAGGGATTTGGCTTGAGGCTCTATTGCTATCGTGCCTCGGTTCCCATCAGGGTTTCCCCTCACTGTTGCTGATATTCAACCCGTGTCAGGCAGGGTAATCGCCACAAAGGAAGTCCAAAAAGGAAAAGCTGTGAAGTTTGCAAAGGGAGGAGGTTCATCTTTAAAACGCACTCGGCGCCTGATTGAGGGACCCAGCGTTGGGAAGGGTGGGGCCCACTAATGACCACCCCCTGCCCTTTCTTCCAAACCATCCCTCCCCCACTAACCAGTGACCCCCCCTACCCCCCCGGCCCAACCCACCTTCACTCACCTGTGAACCGGACCCTTGTTGATGCTGGGGCTCTGGTAGATGTATTGTTGGCAACTACCAGCACTCCTGACACCAAATAGCATAGTGGTTAGCACAATTGCTTCACAGCCCCAGGGTCCCAAGTTTGATTCCTGGCTTGTGTCACTGCCTGTGCGGAGTCTGCACGTTCTCCCCGTGTGTGCGTGGGTGTCCTCCGGGTGCTCCGGTTTCCTCCCACAGTCCAAAGATGTGTGAGTTAAGTGGATTGGCCATGCTAAATTGCCCTTAGTGTCCAAAATTGCCCTTAGTGTTGGGTGGGGTTACTAGGTTATGGGGATCGGGTGGAGGTGTGGGCTTGGGTAGGGTGCTCTTTCAAAGAGCCAGTGCAGACTCGATGGGCCGAATGGCCTCCTGCTGCACTGTAAATTCTATGAGTACTGTCTATGAATGAGGAGCTGCTGGCTTCTAACCAGGGTAGAGGAGGGAGTGGATTTCCAACCCCAAGGGTCCTTGATCCCAAAGAAGACCCATGGCTGGCTACTTGGTGCCTGACTGGCACTTAACACAGGAGGTCTTCCTGCAGTCCAATGTGTTAGCACACTGCTTTCCCACGTCTGTATCCAGGTCTGACCAGTTTGGAGGATGCAGGGGTAAATGCTGACATGGAGTGCTCGAGTTGAAAGGCCTGTTTCAGTATCTGTTTACCTAACTTTCATCCCTTTGTTCTAAATGAGTTTCATACCTGGAATCAGACATGGAAACACCGTGTGTCAACACAATGGACTACCCGATACCCGATTCTGAAACATGAAGCTTTGATTCGCATGGTAATGCTTCCTGTTTTCTTCTACCTGCACAATTACCTTTCCATTATTTTTATCCTCTCAGACGTGGCTCAAAAAATTAGCAACTGCAGTTTTATTGGATCCAGCCCATGAATGTTAGCCACTTACTGAATTTATTTTGGACGTTAACTTTATTCTTGCTCCATCTCCAGATCAAACACTAACGCAGTGGAGCATGTACATTCAGGGAATTCTCATGATTTTATCATTTTATTGCCATGAAGCGAAACAGCTGCATTTCTTAGAGACGAGTGATGTGAACGGGAATGGAATGGTTATCAATAGATGATCATAAATGTTTAACTAAGTGAATTCTCACAATCTAGTTAATAAATAATAAGAAATGAGGAATGTGCATGTGGATGGTTGCTAAGCTTTAGAGAATGAAAAGGTATCGCAGCCTTTAATCTGGTTCGTTGTATAACTGGAGAAATGACAAATACACGTCATATGAGGTTGAATGAATGAAATGGATTGAATGTCCCAGCAAAGGTGATTGCCGAAATTAGGTGATGGAACTTTGGAGCATCGAGGTGAAGGATTGAGGCTCTGGTATCGACTGGCGAATGGATGAGGGGCAAAGGACAGGACCATGGTTCCTGTGAATCCACATTATGTAAATGTGCGAGAAATCTAATATTGAGCAGCTGGGAAAAAATAAATCTGCTTTAGTGTTCAACATCAGCCACAAGTGTGGGCTGAAGTGAGCAACGACTAAGGAGAAAGCAGTGACCTGGGTAGTCCTGTGGCAAACTGGCTTTATTTTTGAGCACCTAAGGGGGCCTGAGATTTGGCATTGGCTGCACCATCACTTGCATTTTCTGGCACTCTTTATGCGAGGACACATTGAGGAAAGATGAAAAACGTAATTCAGCTGGAGGCTGAGGGCTTTGCTGAAAAGATCTGAGGCGGTTTTGAAAGAAGGAAGACAGGAGGACAGAGGATCTCACGTTCTGCCGGCGAGATCTGTTGTCCAGGTCTTCCAGCCTTTCCAGAAGCACTTTTTGCTGGTCCCTCAGCCTCCGAATCTCCACATCTGCCACCGTTTGAAAGTCAGCCTGCTCCTCCACTGACTTCTCCAACTGCTGGAGCTTCTCAGCCTGATCATCCAGCCTTTTTCCCATCCAGTCAATCGACTTCTGTAGCGGCTCCAAGTTGTCACGCTTCAGAGCCAAAAAGTCCTCCTTCATAGTCTGCAGCAGCTGCTCCATTGTGGGCTGGGCTGTCGGCGCCTTGCACTGAACACCAGCCAGGCTGGTCTCTCTCACAGCCTCCACTGTGCCCTTACTCAACCACTTCTTCTGCTGTTTATGGTCCCTCCGGCTTCTTAGGTCCATACAATTCTGTATGGGTCCTGTGCCTGAGTACTATTGCTTTTCAGTTCCGCGCTCAAAAGTGCAAAAAAGTCGGGGGGAAAGGTCCAAAAGTCCGACCGAAACGGGAGCCACGAAATGTGCGACCTACTCCCTCGTAGCCGCCACCAGAAGTAAACAGGGCATTGTGTACCTGACGCATGACTTCCAACTATTCCTCTCGATATAAAAGCAGTATTTCATTCAACTCTTTGATTATTTCATGGCTGTTGATGGCAATTTAATGTTTTTTTTAAAATTCTTCAGCACAGTAGTATACTGGTTAGCACAGTTGCTTCACAGCTCCAGGGTCCCAGGTTTGATTCCTGGCTTGGGTCTGCACGTACGCCCCGTGTCTGCGTGGATTTTCTCCTGGGTGCTCGGTTTCCTCCCACAGTCCAAAGATGTACAGGTTAGGTGGATTGGCCATGCTAAATTGCCCTTGGTGTCCAAAAAAAGGTTAGGTGGGGTTACTGGGTTACGGGGATAGGATGGAGGCGTGGGCTTAAGTAGGGTGCTCTTTCCAAGAGCCGGTGCAGACTCGATGGGCCAAATGGCCTCCTTCTGCACTGTAAATTCTAGGATTCTATGATTCATGGGATGTGGACGTCGCAGGCTATGCCAGCATTTAATGCCCATCCCTAATTGTCCTTGAGGGGGCAGCTAAGAGTCTACCACGTTGCTGTGGATCTGGAGTCACATGCAGGCCACACCAGGTAAGAATGGCGGATTTCCTTCCGTGAAGGACATTCGTGATCCAGATGGGTTTTTATGGTCATCATTAGACTTTTAATTCCAGATTTTAAAATTGAATTCCAATGTCACCATCTGCAGTGGTGGGATTTGAACCTGGGTCCCCAGAGCATTACTCTGGGTTTCTGGTTTATTAATCCGCTGACGATACCACTATGCCGCCGCCTCCCCGGTTGGGTGTGTACCGGAATCCCCAAATCTCCTTGGACCTCCAATGTTGCTAACTTTTCACCACTTCAAAAACACCCAGTGGCCTGAAAAGGCTTGAACAGGACCAAAGTCCTGACAGTTCCCTTCTTTCTAATCCATTTCTCACAGTTTTTTTTAACAATGTATTTTATTGCAAACATGTATCAAAACAGGTTACTGCAAATATACACCCCAGGGAACATACTTCCCAGCAATCACCTATACAGTCTGTCATTTTTCACAGTTTTTCCCATTCATGTAATCTATTAACATCTTTTTGTGATTTGTTCTGGTATCTATCTATGCTGCTTACAATGTCACCTGTCTTTGTTTTACTGACAAATTTGGATACATGGCTTTCCTATTATGGCAATGAATTAGTGAGGCCCAGCATGAATCCTCGTAGAACAGCCCCAATCACATCCTGCAGATTCGAATACCGGCCCATTGTCCCTACTCTGATTCCTCCTAACAATTTGCTTTCAAGTTCATGAGCTTTAATGTTCGCTCATAAGGCACTCTTAGCTACTTCCTTAAATGTTTTCTGGAAATGCACATAGGCAACACCCATGGACATTTCCAAGTCCACGACTTTAGTCACCTCTTCTTAAACATAAATCCTTCAGTTTAGTCAGGCATGACCACCCTTTATAAATTCATGATGGCTTTCTGATCTGCTGCAAGTTTCAAGGTGTTCAGCCATCCTGCCATTAACCATAGGCGTTTGGCAATTTCCCAACAACAGATGTTAGGTTAACTGGTCTATAATTCACTGGGTTCCCCCTATTGCCTTTCTTGGATAACAGAGTGAGCAGTAAAAAAAAGGACAGTATTTAAAATTACTACTTAGGGATGTAACTCAAGTGCCTTAGTTGCTAAGAATGGTGGCTATAGTGAAGCACTTTACAGTGTACCGCTGGGTGACACTTTGCAAATATTGAATGCTCCTAGGTACTGAAGAGAGAGTCCTATCCTGGAGCATTCTCGGCTGATGAGCCATCAGACTGTCACTTCTTTAATGCACATGCCATTCCCCCGCCCTGCGATAGAAATGCTGACAGATAACATGCACCAGGAATGTTTGAAATGATGTGGTTACTGCAGCTGCACTGTTGATAAAGTATGATAACTACCAACAGTAACCTAGGGGCTTCCATTCAGACAGTGATAAGGGTCATTTACTGTAATCTGTTGTGCTTTTGTTTGTTTGCGATCCTGTGTTAAGAACCCCGCTGCTGTTACCTGCGAGAGTGTCTCAAAACCTCGAAGGATAACTTAAAACACTGGTTCTTTGTGGTGTATTTTTGGTTGGAATAATGCGAGGGACCATGTACGACCCAGTGAGGAACCAGTCCAGTCGTTGTGTCAACAATTCATAAAGAATATTTATCAAAGTTTAAAAAAAAGGACTAGTATACACTGTGCCACTTCTTGTTTTCAAAATATACCCAGCCACGTTCCCTGAACTGAGCTGCCTCTTTTCCCAAGCAACATCCAATGTTAGTAACTCTAAGTATGTCAAATCCAGTTAAAGGTTACCACACAGTGCCGCTTAGCTGACCAGGTCCGCGAGACCGTCTCCTTCCTGGTTCAGCAAAGCCACAAAATTGAGTCTTTCGGAGGAGAATATTTGCAATCTGTCGTGGCTCTAAATGTTAGATGAAACAGGCCTCCATGGCTTGGATTATAGATGGAACTCACCTATCTGACTGTTGGATGGTCAATTAGCCTCTCTTCCCCAATGAGGGTGCTAGCAGTTATAATGTTTTGCCTTTGATATCCCCCTCTGTTGCTTCTGATATCTACCTCTCAGATTCCATGCCTTTGAATAGCCCCACTGATCTCTGGCAAACAATGTTTCCGATATGATCATTTGCTCCTCAATGTCTCTAGATTCCTGCTAATCTTGTTACTGTGCAAGTCGCACCTCATTATCCTTCTAGATATCTGCTTGTCTTGTTACTAGCCTGTCATTTTATTTTAATTTCCAGTTCTCTGTTAGTCTAATTAACCTCCCACATTTCTAACACCTATTATAGTGCAAACAGGCTTCTGTGCAGGCTCAAACGTGCAATGGCACCCAGCTGATTGTGCTTGTATCAATATTGGGTTGGAACAGGTTTCTATTTGGTTTGTGATGTCTTAGCGCCTGACTGTCTTACCTATTCACTCTCCAAGCTTGCACCTAACCAATTGGATAAGGTAACACTGGGTGGCCGGCAATTATTGCCTTCCAAGAGGAAGGCAAAATAAAGAAATTTGGAGGATTGGAGGATAAAGTGTGAACTTGAAAAAATGTAATGCCAGAACCAGGTGGGAGAGAACAATTGTAAACCTTGCGCCCTTGTTCAAAAAGGGTTGTAAGGATAGCCCCAGCAATTACAGGCCAGTCAGTTTAACATCCGTGGTGGGTAGGATTCTAGAAATGACTATTTGGGATAGAATTAGTGATCAAATGGAAAATGGAGGTTGATTCGGAAGATCAAGAATGGATTTCTAAAGGGGAAATTGTATTCAACGAACTTGCTGGAGTTTTTTGAAAAGGTAACAGAAGAGGATTGATATGCTGTACTTGGACTTTCAGAAAGCATTTGACACAGTGCCACACAGCAGACCTGTGAAAAAAGTTATAGTTCAGGGAATAAAAGGAGCAGCAGCAATTTGGATACAAAATTGACTGAATCACAGGTATCAGAGTCGAATATTTTACAGTTTGAAGGAAGGTTTGTAGTGGTGTTCCCCAGAAGGTAAATACTGGGACCCTTTCTTTTCCGGATACATATTAATGATCTGGCTCTTGGGTGCAGGGAACAATTACAAAGTTTGCAGATGACACTAAACGTGGAAGTATTGTGAACTGTGAGGAGGACAGTGTAAAATTTCAAATGGACATAGACAAGTTGGTCGAGAGGGCAGATATATGGCAGATGAAGTTCAATGCGGAGAAGTGAGGTGATACATTTTGGTAGTAAGAACATAGAGAGACAAAATAAAATAAGTGATGCAGGAGCAGAGGGATGGTTATGTGCATAGATCATTAATGATGGCAGGATAGGTGGAGAAAGCAATTAATAAATTAGTATTTTAGGATTTATTAATAGGGGCAAGAAGAAAGAGGTTATGATAAACTTACACAAGATACTAGTTAGACCTCAGCTGGAATATTGAGTACAATTCGTAGTTCTGCACTACAGGAAGGATGTGAACGTATTGGAGAGAGCGCAGAAGAAATTTACAAGAATGGTTCAGGGATGAGAAATTTCAGTTATGAGGATGGATTGGAGATGTTGGGCCTGTTCTCCTTGGAGAGAAGAAGGCTAAGGGGAGATTTGATAGAAATGTTCAAAATCATGAGGGGGCTGGACAGAGTACACAGGGAGAAACTGTTCCCGCTCATAAAAGGATTGAAAACGAGAAGACACAGATTTAAAGTGATTTGTAAAAGAAGCAAATATGGGGCGCGATTCTCCGACCCCCCGCCGGGTCGGAGAATCGCCGGGGGCTGGCGTGAATCCCACCCCCGCTGGTTGCCGAATTCTCCGGCACCGGAGATTCTGTGGGGGCAGGAATCGCGCCGCGCCGGTTGGCGGGCCCCCCGCAATTCTCCAGTCCGGATGGGGCGAAGTCCCGCTGCTAGGATGCCTGTCCCACCGGCGTGGATTAAACCACCTCTCTTACCGGTGGGACAAGGCGGCGCGGGCGGGCTCCGGGGTCCTGGGGGGGGGGCGCGGAGTGATCTGGCCCCGGGGGGTGCTCCCACGGTGGCCTGGCCCGCGATCGGGGCCCACCGATCCGCGGGCATGCCTGTGCCGTGGGGGCACTCTTTTCCTTCCGTCTTCGCCACGGTCTCCACCATGGAGGAGGCGGAAGAGACTCCCTCCACTGCGCATGCGCGGGAATGCCGTGAGCGGCCGCTAACGCTCCCATGCATGCGCCGCCCGGAGATGTCATTTCCGCGCCAGCTGGCGGGGCACCAAAGGCCTTTTCCACCAGCTGGCGGGGCGGAAATTAGTCCGGCGTGGGCCTAGCCCCTCAAGGTTGGGGCTGGGCCCCCCAAGATGCGGAGGATTCCGCACCTTTGGGACGGCACGATGCCCGACTGATTTGCGCTGTTTTTGGCGCCGGTCGGCGGACATCGCGCCAATACTGGAGAATTTCGCCCATGATGTGAGAAAAAACCTTTCTCACATATGTGTGGTTCGGGTTTGGAATGCACTGTCTGGAAGAGGGGGCAGCTTCAATCGAGGCATTCAAGAGGGCATTAGATTGTTTCTATTCAAGTAATCATGTGCAGGGGCACAGGGGATAGGCAGGGGAATGATACAGACACGATGGGTTGAATGGCCTCCTACTCCGTAATGATTCTATGATTCTGTGGAATATAGAAAAGGTACAGTAAGCTAACCATGCAAGAAACGAGGAAAAGATGCTGGTAGCTACAACACTTGGCTTTTTTAAAATAAAATATTTTTATTCTCCTTTTTCACATTTTCTCCCAAATTTACACCCAACAATAAATAATAATCAGTAATGAATGTAATTTCAATCCCCTTATCAATAACAACGATCCCATCCTCCTACCAAACCCCAAACATTAGCCCGCATGTTAACATAAATAAATGACAAAGAGAAATCAGGAATCACCCATAGTCATCATTAAAACATACAGTCCCCCTCCCCACAAACCTTCCAGCCCCCAACCCCCTTAATGTTCGATGTGATCCAATTCTCAAAAGTGCATAATGAATAACGCCCATGAATTGTAGAACCCCATCCATCCTTCCCCTCAGTTATAACATTTGGCTTTTAAAGAAGTTAGAAGAGTTTTCCCTCTCACATTGGAACTTTCAATTGATACTCAACAACATTTGTTGCATTTGGTAGAACGAACAGGTCTCTCCTTTTCCAATGCTTTGCTCTCTTTCCAGTGGCCTCTGTCCAGCCTCCAATAGCAGCCTGTCATTAGAATTCTGGCCTTTTCTTGAACCTGGAGTGTCCAGACTGCTACGTTGCCTCTGTCTGAAATATTGTCAGCAGATGTTTAGCATCTGGCAAAAAAAGATAAGGCACTCTGATGGCTGATATGTTAAAAAGTAGTCTTACTTTTCACAACATTTGTTTGCATCAGAGTTGCTCAGGAAACCGTTTGGTTATGTGGTTTGATTAGGCTGTGGCGGCTTGGAGATCATGTGACCAGCTAGATAATTAAATGTTCACACATCATAAGATCTGCACGTTGCAGATCCTGGTATTAAACAGACTGAGTTGATGGCTGTAATTGTGTGCATGGGTTTCACAGCTACAGCTGAAACGATACTAGTTATAAACTCCGCCATCACGTTCTTCGTGTGGCAACACAAGAAAAAAATGTAAACACTTATTTCACTTCTAAAATTTGCCCCAAAGAAGCCTTTCAGCTCAATTTGAGAAGTCTCCCTCACCACCTTCTGCTCTCTTGACGAAACATAAATCTGTAATTATGTTTTCTTTGTGCCTGCCTCCTGTGGCTGTTTCCCTGAAAGTCACAGACTGTCCTGGTTGATGCGATTAACTTCGGAGAAATATTTCGGAGTGAGACCTCAGGTTTCTTACAGGTGGTCGCCAGCTGCCCGCACAACATGTTGGGTGGCATGCTGCTTTCAGTGGAGCTGCAAGAGCATGCTGGGAGTCGATGCCAAAAAGAGAATTGTCATGTTTTCCACATTCCAGTGCTGAGGAATCACTGGAAAATGACAGCCCTGAAGTAAATGTTGGAAATTGGCAGCAGTCAATTGGCTTATGATAGGCCAGTGCTTGGCTTCTCCAAACATCTACCACGGAGAATTCAACTCATCTTTTCTATTGGCAGATGCTGGTGGAATTGCTGAATATTCCCTGCGACAGCTCTTTAGTTTGTAGCTGTACATGCATTCACAGTTTTCTTCTTAATCAGATGCCAGCCCTCTGTTTGAGAGAGTAGTTGTTTCCTTTCACAGATTACCCATTATTGTCTTTTAGAAAGAAATGGGAGATATTAAATGACCGAGAATAAGGGACGTGTAGAACCTGTTTCCGGGATATTTCTTTCAATGAGACACTTTTGAGAAACACAATGGAAGCTGTGATCCAAATAATGTGTTGCTATAGTGACATGATATTCCAACTGTTGGGAGAATTTGCCTTCTTCTCTCAAGCAAACTGAAAAACGACTCTTCGGGTTACAGTCTAATTTAATGACTACAGTGGCTGTTTATTTCAACCTTTTGCCACTTCCCTTTTATACATAGATTAGAATTAGATAGGACGATAGTGCTGGCATATTTCAGGGTCAATCATTTCGGTGAGAGTGTTTGGAATTTTATTTGGAATCCAAGCATTGTACATCTCTATTATCTTTATATAAAATCCTCCTATTAGGTCATTTGATCCCACGTAGTGGGGTGGCCTTTATCACAACTGTGAGAGGGACAAGGGGATCTTAAGTGGGTTAATTCAGAGTTTCATAAACCTTCCCAGCCACGGGATCTTTTTGACCTCCCAACAGTACTGAAGGAACCCTGAGAAACATTCTTATTAATCTGAAGAGCTAAACCACAAAGACATGATTGGTTTCACGCAATTAATACAAGCCCATAAAAAACATAGGAACATGGGAGCAGAAGTAGGCAATTCAGCCCTCTAACCTGCTCCTCCATTCAATCAGATCACAGCTGATCTCTTCCTGGTCTCAAATCCACCTCTCCACCTGTTCCCCATACCCTTTAAACCCGTTTTTAAAAATTAAAAATGTTTTAATCCGAAACTAATTTATAGGACAACGACGGAAAATACTGGACAATCTCAGCAGGTCTGACAGCATCTGTAGAGAGAAAAGGGAGCTGACATTTTGAATCTGGGTGACTCTTTGTCGAAGTCACCTGAATGAAACGTGAGCTCTCTTTTCTCTCCACAGATGCTGTCAGACCTGCTGAGATTGTCCAGTATTTTCTGTTTTTGTTTCAGATTCCAGCATTGTACTGCTGGTTTAGCGCAGTGGGCTAGACAGCTGGTTTGTGATGCAGAACAAGGCCAGCAGCAAGGGTTCATATTCCCGTACCAGCTGAGATTTCTGAATTCTCCCTCTGTGTACCCGAACAGGCGCTGGAATGTGGCGACTAGGGGCTTTTCACAGTAACTTTATTGCAGTGTTAATGTAAGCCTCCGGTGACAATAAAGATTTTTTTTCCAAAATTTGTTTTTAACTAAGTTATAGGAGACTTCTATTTCTGACATATATATATATTTACTATAATTGAAGTTCTCTTATTAAAAATGTACTTGGGTCATATCTTTTTGGCATTTTTAATAGGAGGAGTGTTGCTGCTCCTTTAGTTCACATGGAAAGACTGTTGTTGGATTGTCATATTGGACTCTTTCACTTCTCTCTGAGGCCTGACTCCCCATGCCACTCCTTGAGATCCATGCTGTTTCCAGCTTGTCCAATCAGAGGCTGGATTCTGGAGAAGCTTTGTAACGTTTTGCAAATGATTATAGATCAGCCTGGCCTGCTGTGAAGTCCCTGGGAACCCTGGAGTTAAGCAGTAGAGTGATTAGCTGAGCTTTTGCATGCACTACTTTGTTACATTTTAGGGCAAGTGCCAATCTATAAGGTTGGACAGTGTTCACCTGGTGATTCATATGTCACATTTGTTTATTTTCTTTATTCTTCATAGGATATGGGTGTCACTGGAAAAACGAGCATTTGTTGCCAATCCCTAAATTGCATTTGAACTGAGTGGCTGTGGGTCTGGAGTCACATGTAGACCAGACCAAGTAAGAATGGCAGATTTCCTTCCTTTTATAGGGACTTCCCTAAAGTAAATGGACAATGATTGCATGGCCTTTACTGAGACTAGCTTTCAATTCCAGATTTATTCGTAGAATTTAAGTTCCCATGGCCCCAAAGCCTGGCCCTTTAGATTACTAGTTCACTGATATTACCATTACACCACCACCACCTCCCCATTCTAGATATGATGCTCCTGATTAGTCGGGATTGCTTGCTTCAGACTTTAGCAAGCCTTTGGAGCAGTGTGCCGATTCGAATGTTTATTGTCTTGTCATTTGTCTCTTTTACTTTTGGCCATTGTTTTTTGTATAGGGAAGTCCTTGCATTCACATTGAGTTCCTCTTCTCAACTTCCTGACACTACATTAATCTATATAGCACTAAAATAAATCTTGTGACCGGTGCACATTTTCTTCAAAAGACAATACTTCCTGCAGATTATGCTGATGGGAGAGATTGGAGGAGGCCAATGTGGAACAGAAACACTGTCATGGACATGTTGGGTTGGATAGCCTGTTTCAGTGACAGACATTCTATAAAATTCTATGCAACACTACTTGTGTTGACATTTAAATGTGAAACCTGTATGTAAACATCTAATGAGGAAAGATGTGATGGGAACAATAGGCTTTAATGGTATGAACCAATCAAATCACTGAAAATGTTTTCTGAAAACATTTTCATTTGGCATTTTTTGCCGATCAACTACGTTTATCGGCCTTTCATTTTCGCACAGGCAGAGAGGCTCCTCATCTGCATAAAAATGCCAGCAGAGGACTGATTCTAGGAGTCCCCCTGTCCCCAGAACCCAGCCTCTGCTTTTTGTTGCAGGGCCGAATGAGTGCGAGTTATTAATTGCACGCCTGTGGTTCATGCAGGCAGCTGCCATATAAATCAGCAGCTGCCTCCACACATATTTGATTTTGGTGAAGTAGGTGTCTGAAACCCTAAGCATGTGGGTTTGCTTGGATAGCCTGAGGACCTTTTTGGACATCTAAGGTACTCCTTTCGATATGGTCCTGGGATACCTTTGGGAGAGGTCAGGTGCCCTTTGGGATGGCTAAAAGTAGACATGATTGTGCATTTTTTTTAACGCACACTTTGGGGCTGTCAAAGGACTGTTGGAACCTATTGGAACTGTCAAATCTGTCAAGGGATTTAACTATGCTGGGCTTTAAATTAAAAAAAAACAGAATTTAAAAAAAAGTTAGTGCATGCTATTTCACGCCACCTATTGATATAAGCCTGATGACTATCATTATAGGATTTGTGCTGCATGGTTGATTTCCCAACTTAACATTAACACAGTGAGATGCCTGTTAAATGAGCAAATTGATTGACTCCTAAGTAGTTATAGAAAATAAATTCTGATTTTTGAATGGTTTTTGTCATCTTCATCAACAGACACAACTTTATTTTATGTCACCTTGCTCCTGAGATTTTCCCATGGTGGATACTAGGTGAGTTGGCATGGAGGAGGGCAAGGAAAAAGGATGATGGATGCTGGAGTGCGTGAGCTATTATCAGTTGGAATATGGGCTATAAAAGGACCATGGGGATGAGTGGGGGAAAAGCTTGGCAGTGGGGCTAATGGGAGTTGGGGTAGAGAGGTATAGGGTGGCATGGGGATATGAGCCATGATGTGTGGGTTGAAGGGCATATGGTAGCATGGAGGGTATGAGTGGCTGTAGAGGGTGAGTGGGAGGCATGAGTTGGAATGGGTTTGCATGAATGGGAAATGGGTGAGGTTTGTGGGTGGGGAGGGGGGGGGGGGGAGCTGCATTTTGTTTTGACCATTTTTTCCCCCAATAACTTCACCAAAATGCCAGCCCTGTCTTCCGAGAGTAAAAGTCCAAGTGTCTAAAGTAAGCAAAATAAAAGAAAAGTATTTCACAATAACAGTCAAATATACGCAATGAATTGTCTTTTTTTGTCTTTCTGAAAACTTTCATTTCAAGACATCAGCTGAATAACTAAGTCTTTGGCTGTATTCAACAATTGCAGAGAGCATTTAGTTGCCTCTCTGGGCTTGCCTGGTATGTAATCCATGTTTCAACAGGTTTGGAAAAGTGAACGGTTGCAACCCACGAGAACGAGAGAGCTTCTTTTGTTCTTTCCAGACGACTTTGAAAGACTTTGAAACTGGAGTTTTGAATTCTCAGGCACATGCTTTTCTAAACCTTGTTTTTGGTTCTGCTCAGATAGGTAGTGCCTCTGATCAGCAGCTGTTGCGATCTTGGTTTCTTTGATCTTTTGCAAACAAGATAGATTGATTTTAGACAGCCTGCTATTTTAGCTGTGTATTCACTTAAATAAAAATCTCTACTGTTTCCATGCAAAAACCTGGAAACTAACGAATGTATTTTATGACTTGCATTTTTTTGTGGAAATCGAATGGAAACTGTACAGGTGAGCAAACCTGCTAATAATTCATTAAAGGGTAGTAGGGAGTTTGCTTCTGTGTCCCAGGTGCTAGCAGGAGTGGCACATCAGCAAAATGTAGACCTCCGACCTGAGTTTTATATGCCCACCAAACTTCAGATGCAAAAGATAAAATACCATCTTTGAATGCTTTAAGGTAGCAACATAAAGAGGTAAATTGGCTGAAAATAGTGACGGGGCAACCATACCTGGTGTCACAAAGGTGTGCGGACAGGCTTGGGAATGGAGCTTATCGGCAGGAATGAGGCTAGGAGGGAGCCTAATGTTCGAAAGAGTCCAGAAGCAGTTTGGTCCCCTTGTTTCTGCGCCCCCCCCCACACACACACACAGATTTCAGGACTCATTTTCACTACACCCAAAGCCTGCATTTTTATCGCTTCTTGATCCCAGAACAATTCCTAGATCGCAGGTCCTCTCTCCAGGCAACACCAGGTCCTAAGACGTACCCATGTTTTCACAGAACGTCCATCTGCAGAGCTCCCTGGACGAATGCTCCTAGACAATGAGACATCATTCAAGTACTGCTAGACCCTAGTCTCCCTCCGGAATGTGCCCATCTCCAATATTGATCCCTGGTGTGATTATTTGGCATAATACCTGGAACTTATGAAATACCCAACTCATTTGAGCAACATCACAGGGCCCTCTTAGTCAGAATTACTTCCCAGTGTGCCAGTAAGTTTTTTTTTGGTGAGCAGACAGACACACCAGAGAGATTGTAATAATTCAGCCACTGGAGAGTTTCCCACCTACCTATAACTATTTATAAAATCTATGTTTAGTGCTTGCTGCCATCTGTCACATAATGTTTCTCAATCACATTGTGCAGTGGTTCCAAAATTAATGAAGTCCTGCAAGGCTACATTTTTTTGGCGACTTGGTGTTTGCTCCATTGTGACCCTATGGAGAATGACACACTACTAATGTTCATTTCATTGCACTTTCAGTCAGATGAGCAAGGCTCATGCGTCAATGGTGGTTGTTTTTAGAGCAGCTTTACATCACTCATGGTGTGCAAAAATCTCAAAGCTGCGTCTGAAGTCTGGTCTGTCAAACTGCCCTGAGCCCCATTAGAGTGACTGGGGTAATAGGCTCGTCGATGAAGCGATGCAGTAATTTAGCCCCTGATGCTTAGTGATTGTATGAGCGACATTTCTTTGTTTATTACTGACCAAAAAGACTTTCCTAAGATTTGGATTGTGTTTTGTCCCCGGGTTGTTCCACTTGGCTGAAACGATAGATACCTGGTCGAATGACGAAGAAAAGGGTTTCTCTAAAACTAATTTGGAAGGGGGGGTAGGATCCAAAGTAACAGTAACAGTGGGTGAGAAGATGGAATCAAATATAGAGGATAAACCAGGCAAGTGGGCAGAGCAGACAGGGCTGTGATAAGGCACATGGGAGGATTGGTAGACGAAACCGCATTTATTTCAGTGCAAGGAGCCTGGCGGGTATGACGCAGACACGGGGAGAACGTGCAGACTCCGCACAGACAGTGACCCAGCTGGGAATCGAACCTGGGACCCTGGCACTGTGAAGCCTCAGTGCTAACCACTGTGCTACCTGATAGTGAAGGGTGGGACCAATAAGTCCAGGGAACCTTGGATGTCAAGGGATATCCAGGTTTGGATAAGGGGGAAAAAAGGGAGGCTTTTGGAAGACACCAAGTGCTCCAAACAGCGGAAGCTCTAGAGCAACGTAGAATGTGTAGGAGGTTACTTAAGAAATAAATTAGGTGACCAAAGAGGGGGCATGAAAAAGCACTGGTGGTAAACTAAAGGAAAATCCAAAAGTTTTTATAAGTATATTAAGGGCAGGAGGTTGACTGGGGTAAGATAGAGCCTATTAGGGACCAATGTGGTAATTTGTGTGTGGAACTGGATATATGAGGTCATAAATGAGTACTTTGCATCTGTGTTCATTATGGAGAAGGATAATATATGCATAGAAATCAGGGAGGCGCATGTGATTTACTTGAATGAATTAACATTGAGGGAAGGTGGTATTAACAGTTTTAACGAGCCTAAAAGAGGATAAATCCCCGGGGCCAGATATCTACCGCAGGTTCTGTTAAATCTGAGATTTACGGTAATGGGCAGGAGGTTTCGAGAAGATGTGAGGAAAAACTTTCACCCAGAGGGGGGTTAGAACCTTGAACTCAGTGCCGAAAAGGGTGGTAGAGGCAGGAACGTTCACAACCTTTCCAAGTAGTATTTAGCTGAACACTTGGAATGCCATTGCAGACAAGGCTACGGACCCAGTGCTGGAAAATGGGATTAGAATAGCTTGATGGTCGGCGCGGACATGATCGGCGAAAGGGCTTATTTCCATGCTGTACAACTCTATGAATGTTTTTCTCACTTGTCCTCCTGTACATTCCCATAAGTGTTTCAGTGGTGATTGACAATAGCAGTGTGAAGGAAGTGGCAGTCAGATGGAGGGGAGTCAGGACAAATGGAAGGAACGGAAGCCCGAGGCACATATACAGAGGATTTGAGAGGAACTGAGGGAGTGAAAAAAAGGAAATGTAGCAGAATGTTTTTGAGGGAGAGTGGAACAGAGGGCCAAACACTGAGGTGCCTGGAGGAAACTGGATGTGGGAAGAAGTGTGTGAGATCGGAGTGGAGGCGATGGAAGCATGGGTGAGAGACAACCGTGGACTTGGCACCACATGAAGGAGGATGACACCCGATCCCGGTGGCCGTCCAGGTCACTGCAGCCCTGACCGTTTCTGCCATGGGGTCATTCCAAGGATTGAGCGGGGACCTGTGTGGTATCTCACAGGCCACATCCCACAGGTGCATCCGGCAGGTCACAAATGCCTTGTCTGCCTTGGCGGAAGACATGGACCAAGCCCAGCAAGATGCTCGGGCTGCAGGTTTCTTTGCCATCGCCGGGATGCCCCAGGTCCAGATGTTCATAGATGCCACGCATGTTGCCCTGCGCTCACCGGGCCATCTGGGGGTGCCCTATGTTAACAGAAAGGGGTTCCACTCCCCGGGGGATAAGGGGTATCCACTGAGGCCCTGGCTAATGATGCCAGTACAGAGACCGAAGCAGAGACCCGGTACAACGAGGCCCATGCTGCCACCCGGGCTGTCATTGAGTGGTGCATGGACTCCTCAAGATGCGGTTCCGATGCCCCGACTGCTCAGTGGTGCACTCCAGTACACCCCCCAGAGGGTCGCCCGCTTTGTTGTGGTCTTCTGTGTCCTCCACAACCTGGCACAGCAGCGGGGCGACGAGCTGGAGGTCGGTGACGATAGATGTGTGGCCACCTCCGAGGAAGAGGGGGGTGAGGAGGACGAAGAAAATGAGGAGGTGCTTGACCAGCAGAGGCTGGAGGCCGAGGCCGGGGAGGAACCTGAGGCCCAGCCGGAGGCTGCAGGACAGACGGCAGTGGTGAGGGTCCGGCAAGCCCGGAGGTCCAGGGAGGCCCTCAAACCTGCCTGCTTCACCTAGGACGTGGCCTTGTCTGTCATCGCATCCTTACCCACCACCTCCATTTTACGTCCTCCCAGGATATGTGGCACATCACTCCAGGATGCTGGGATGTGTTGGCACTGTCAGCAGGTCACTGTCGAGGGCAGGGGGGTGATGATAACCGACAGAGAGCGGAGCGCTGGTGCTCCTCAATCTATGCCATAGTCTGACCCTTGCCTGTCCGCTGAGTTCTCGCTCACACCCATAACCTGCATGTGGAGATGCATTGTGGAAGAAAGTGACAGAGGCTTCCTACTGGTTGTGCACAAGGATGGAGCTGTCGCCGGCAATGAGTGGCACCGAGGCCAACACTGCTAGGGTGCCGACCGCAGTGGAAGGCCTGGTGCACAATGTCAGCACCATGAGTGAAGGTGTCCAAGGTATCGCGCAGTAGGTGATGGCCATGGTTGAGAGTCTCGGCGGTGTGTCTGCCTCGCTGGGGGATATCACCCAGTACCAGGCCGACCTTGACGAGGTTGTGCGGGACATGTCCCGCTCTCAGATGGGAATGGCCGAGACGCTGCAGAACTTGCCCCAGTCGCAGGTGGGCATTGCCGAGACACTGCAGAGCATGGCCTTATCACTGAAGAGCATCGCCGAGGGCGTCAACACCGTGGTACAGGCCATGGGGAACCGTCAGGTCTAGCAGGGCCAGATGATGCGGGGGCAACCGTGGCTCGAATCAGCTGCCCCTCCGTCCCAAGGTGGATCCCAGGGCAGCACTGTAGCATAGTGGTTAGCACAATTGCTTCACAGCTCCAGTGTCCCAGGTTCGATTCCCCGCTGGGTCACTGTCTGTGCGGGGTCCGCACGTTCTCCCCGTGTGTGCGTGGGTTTCCTCCGGGTGCTCTGGTATCCTCCCACAGTCCAAAGATGTGCAGGTTAGGTGGATTGGCCATGCTAAATTGCCCTTAGTGTCCAAAATTGCCCTTAGTGTTGGGTGGGATTACTGGGTTATGGGGGTAGGGTGGAGGTGTGGGCTTGGGTAGGGTGCTCTTTCGAAGATCCGGTGCAGACTTGATGGGCCGAATGGCCTCCTTCTGCACTGTAAATTCTATGATTCTATGGGCACCGACTGGGAACCCGGACCTGCCGGATCCCAGGATCCAGCTGGGTCCCAGCTTGATGCTGAGCCTCTGGAACAGGGTTACCCAGAGCTGATCGAGATGATAGGGAGCGTCCAGGACATTCAGAGGGAGATGTCAGCATCACTCCAGCAGATCCATAGCCGATTGGAGGAGTCCCAGACGTTATGGGCTGCCCAAGCTGATTGCTGACGCCACCTCATCTCAGGCAGCACTGGCTGCCTTGTGGCTCACCCTCTGGGACTCCTGGGGGAACAGGACATCCCTCCTGGCCTCCACTGTTTCCAGGAGCCTCCCCAGATCAGCATCCCCGAATCTTGGGGCTGGTCCACTGGGCGCCATTGTTGCGAACTGGCTGGCGTTGGCTGCCAAGTGCAGCTTCAGTGCTGCTCGACGCTGTTAGCGGGGGCTGACAAGCGCGCTCCTGGCAAATCACCTGGCAAGCCATCATTTGGGGCGAGAAGCCTATGAGGCCTCGTTCAGTGGACCAATTAATGTTGAATATTGTTGCCGGCCCCACTGGGCCAAGCACCAGGAAGCTCGCAGCAATTCCAGCTCTCTACCACACCTAGACATTTTTACAGAGAATCGCGCCCAATAAGGTTCAAAGGGTGTTGACAATGAGGTTAGAGGAGATTGGATGGAATTGGAAATATTCCAAAGCCACAGTTCTTGATCAGCACGTAACCCTTTAATCCTGTCTCGTTTTCAACAGGAACTGACCAGAATTAAATGATCCATGCTTTTTTTACCCATGGTGAAAAGAGTGGTCTGCTTGCTGTTTTAAGATTTCATTGTGCCGATGTCTGGGACAGTCTGGCTATTAGCCCTGAGAGAGAGCGAAATGGACGTTTAGGTTGAGTTCTGGATTAGTGGAGGAACCTCTACTTCGGACTGGTGCCTGGGGAAAGGTCGACAGAGTTTATCCTGTGCATACATTTCACAGTCATCCTGCGGTATGCAACTCTGAATCTGTCTTGTTTTTATGCATAACAATTGCCCAACATTATTGAACTGCAGTGATTTATCATTCACAGTGCTATCGTTCTGACAAAGATTTATGCTATCGGTCTGTGTTTTGTTAAGGTATTGTTTTATACTTTATTGAATTGTCCAGAAAATGTTTCGTAAGATGTTGGCCACAACTGCAACTATAACTCTGGAATGTCCCTGGATCGGGCCTGTATTTTTACAGCTTTGTCTCAGGTGCCAAGAGCTGCTAAACAAAGTTTTTATTCCTTGCGGCAGTGTAGGTAATGGACGTTTGAATTATGTACAGTATTTGTGTGGTAATACCAGGTATTGCAGGACCTGAGAGGTGGATGACCATTGGCTAGACTGAGGAGTCTACCATTGGCTAATGTACATAGCTCCGCCCTGAGAGGCGGGGTATAAGAACCAATGCCGTCCCAGCAGCCTTCACTTTCTGTATTGAAGCTGCTGGGTACAGTTCTAGCTGATTAAAGCCGATTAGTTATGACTCACCTTGTCTCGAGAGTAATTGATTGTGCATCAATTTAATCAGCTATTACTTCTGAAAGGATGGATCTCCACATCAAGCCGGAGTGCCTTCAGCTCAGCCCCCACGCAGACAACTCCGCTGCTATCTTCAAGCACTGGCTGGCGTGTTTTAAGAGCTTCGTCGACACGGCCGCCGACACACCTACGGAAAGGCAGAAGATGCACCTTCTCCGCTCCCGGGTCAGCCCTGCAATCTACCCTCTGATTGAGGAGGCGGAGAATTATGCTGCAGCTATCGAGCTGCTAGAAGGACATTCCATCCATCCTCTGAACCAGGTCCACGCCCGTCACCTGCTGGCAACTAGAAGGCAAAGCCCTGAAGAAACACTGGAAGACTTCTATCGGGCACTGGTAGTGCTGGGCCGGAACTGTGGATGCCTGCCAGTTTCGGGGAATGAGCACATGGAACGTTTGATTAGGGATGCTTTAGTGGCAGTTATGACTTCTCCCGATATCCGCTGAAGGCTCCTAGAAATGGACACACTGGGACTTACTGAGGCACAGGCCCTGGCGGGGTCTATGGACGTTGTGTATAAAAATGCGCTGGCTTTTGCCCCCAGACGCGCGGAGCCCCCCCTGGGCTGCGTGGCACCCCATAACGGCAGCCCCCCAGACCTATCCCCTAACCCCGCAAACCTGCGCGACGAGACGGCCCACTATCGCTACCGGCCAACGCTGCTTTTTCTGTGGGCAGGCGAATCATCCACGCCCGCGCTGCCCGGCCCGCACCGCCTCCTGCAAAGGGTGCGGCAAGAAGGGCCACTATGTCGGGGTCTGCCAGGCCCGCGCCGTGGCCACAGTCTCCAGCGACTATCGGCAGCCTTTAGTTCAGGTCCCGGACGTCCAAAGCCCACCGCCACCCTCCTATCCCCTGGCCGCGTGCGATCCACGGGCTCGGCCATTTTGCTCACCAGCCACCACGCTGGATGGGTGGGCGCCGCCATTTTGTCCCTCGCTGCCGCCATCTTCGGCATCCCCGGACTCCATGTGACACCCGTGGCTGACGCCATCTTGGATGGGGCCTCAAGCCCCCAGCACAGCCGACTCCACGCTGCCTGACCAGAACTTCCCCTTGCTGCAGCTGGCCTCCGTTACCCTGGACCGGCCTCAAGCCCCCAGCACAGCCGACTCCACGCTGCCTGACCAGAACTTCCCCTTGCTGCAGCTGGCCTCCGTTACCCTGGACCGGCCTCAAGCCCCCAGCACAGCCGACTCCACGCTGCCTGACCAGAACTTCCCCTTGCTGCAGCTGGGCTCCGTTACCCTGGACCAGAGTCGGCCCCGGACGCTAGCGAAAGCCACCACAACGATCGCCATCAATGGCCACGTGACGTCGTGCCTGATCGACTCTGGGAGCACGGAAAGCTTAGTCCACCCCGACACGGTAAGGCGCTGTTCTCTTGTCACCCATCCCGTAAACCAACGGATCTCCCTGGCCTCCGAGTCACACGCAGTGGAGATAAAGGGGTTCTGCCTAGCGAACATCACTGTCCAAGGCAGGGAATTCCGCAATTTCCGACTGTACGTTCTGCCGCACCTCTGCGCAGCCACCCTTCTTGGGCTGGATTTCCAGTGCCACCTACAAAGCCTGACGTTTAAATTTGGCAGCCCTATTCCCCCCTTACTGTCTGCGGCCTTGCGACCCTTAAGGTCGACCCTCCTTCCCTGTTTGCGAACCTCGCCCCGGATTGCAAACTTGTCGCCACCAGGAGCAGACGGTACAGTGCCCAGGACCGGACCTTCATCAGGTCCGAGGTCCAAAGGCTTCTGAAGGAAGGGGTCATCGAAGCAAGCAACAGCCCCTGGAGGGCTCAAGTAGTGGTGGTAAAGACCGGGGAGAAACATAGGATGGTCATCGACTATAGCCAGACCATCAACCGGTTTACGCAACTGGACGCGTACCCCCTCCCCCGTATAGCCGACCTGGTAAACAGGATTGCGCAATATAAGGTTTTCTCCACGGTGGATCTCAAGTCTGCCTACCACCAGCTGCCCCTCCGTCATGGTGACCGCCAGTACACTGCCTTCGAAGCAGATGGGCGGCTCTATCACTTTTTAAGGGTTCCCTTCGGTGTCACGAACGGGGTCTCGGTCTTCCAGCGAGAGATGGACCGAATGGTTGACCGGTACGGCTTACGCGCAACGTTCCCGTATCTTGATAACGTCACCATCTGCGGCCATGACCAGCAGGATCACGACACCAACTTCCGAAAATTTCTCCAGACCGCGAATATCCTTAATCTGACCTACAATAAGGATAAATGCATGTTTAGCACCGACCGTCTAGCCATTCTAGGCTACATAGTGCGAAATGGAGTCATAGGCCCCAACCCTGAACGCATGCGCCCCCTCATGGAGTTCCCCCTCCCTCACTGCCCCAAGGCGCTAAAGTGCTGCCTCGGCTTCTTTAGCTATTATGCACAATGGGTCCCTAATTACCCAGACAAGGCTCGACCCCTGATCTAGTCCACAACCTTCCCCCTGTCGACGGAGGCCCGCCATGCCTTCTGCCGCATCAAAGCGGACATCGCAAAAGCCACGATGCGCGCCATCGACAAGTCCCTCCCCTTCCAGATCGAGAGCGACACGTCCGACGTAGCTCTGGCGGCCACCCTCAACCAAGCGGGCAGGCCTGTGGCTTTCTTCTCCCGCACTCTCCATGCTTCCGAAATTCGCCACTCCTCGGTCGAAAAGGAGGCCCAGGCCATAGTAGAAGCTGTGCGACACTGGAGGCATTACCTGGCCGGCAGGAGATTCACTCTCCTCACGGAACAACGGTCGGTGGCCTTCATGTTCGATAATGCGCAGCGGGGCAAGATTTAAAATGACAAGATCTTACGGTGGAGGATAGAACTCTCCACCTACAATTACGAGATCTTGTACCATCCCGGGAAGCTGAACGAGCCTCCTGATGCCCTGTTCCGCGGCACTTCTGCCACCGCACAAGTGGACCGCCTCTGAGCCCTCCACGAGGACCTCTGCCACCTGGGGGTCACTCGTTTCTTTAATTTCATTAAGACCCGCAACCTGCCCGACTCCATCGAGAAGGTCAGGACAGTCACCAGGGATTGCTGAATCTGCGCTGAGTGCAAACCGCACTTCTACCGGCCAGAGAGAGCGCATCTGATAAAGGCTTCCCGTCCCTTTGAACACCTCAGCATGGATTTCAAGGGCCCCCTCCCCTCCACCGACCGCAACACGTACTTCCTGAACGTGATTGACGAATACTCCCGGTTCCCATTCGCCATCCCCTGCCCAGACATGACCACAACCACCGTCATCAAGGCCCTCCAGGGTATTTTTACACTGTTCGGTTTCCCCGCATACATTCACAGTGATAGGGGGTCCTCCTTCATGAGCGACGAACTGCGTCAATTCCTGCTCAGCAAAGGCATCACCTCCAGCAGGACGACCAGTTACAACCCCCAGGGAAACGGGCAGGTAGAAAGGGAGAACGGAACGGTCTGGAAGACCGTCCTGCTGGCTCTTCGGTCCAGGAATCTCACAGTCTCCCGCTGGCAAGAAGTCCTCCCAGTGGCCCTTCACTCCATCCGGTCGCTGCTCTGTACTACCACAAACCAGACACCTCACGAACGTCTCCTTGTTTTCCCAAGGAAGTCCTCCTCCGGGACCTCGCTCCCAACCTGGCTAGCGACACCCGGACCCGTCCTGCTGCGGAAACATGTGAGGGCGCACAAGTCGGACCCGTTGGTTGAGAGGGTCCACCTGCTGCATGCCAACCCACAGTACGCCTACATAGCATTCCCCGACGGCCGCCAAGATACGGTCTCCCTTCATGACCTGGCGCCCGCCGGAGCCCCACGCGCACCCGCACCATTGCCCCCACCCCCACCCTCCCCGCAGCACCTGACCGGAGGGTCAGTACTGCCGCCGCCCCTACCCAGCGCCGAACAGGCACCGACGCCCCCTACAGGCGCCCCTCCTCCCTGCCCACTTTTCGCCCCAACAGCGCCGCCTAGGGGTGACGAAGCTGCCTGGGTGGAAGACACCACGTTCCCGGAGCCACAACCGCCGGGGCCCCACCGGGATCATCGGCGAAGCCCAGACGCTCCAGAAGGACGACCAGGCCACCCGATCGTCTGATTGCTGCACCATACAACAAAAACAAAAACTTTTTCTGTTACCCTCGACATCACGGTACCTCCATATCTAGTCCTACCATGCAAAAGGCGACAGTAACGCTGGCCATCGCCCCGCTGGGTTCTTTTTTAACAGGGGGTGAATGTGGTAATACCAGGTATTGCAGTACCTGAGAGGTGGATGACCATTGGCCAGACCTAGGAGTCTACCATTGGCTAACGTACATAGCTCCGCCCTGAGAGGCGGGGTATAAGAACCAATGCCATCCCAGCAGCCTTCACCTTCTGTATCGAAGCTGCTGGGTACAGTTCTAGCTGATTAAAGCCTATTAGTTATGACTCACCTTGTCTCAAGAGTAATTGATTGTGCATCAACATGGAAAACTAACTTCCAATATTGACTGCTTGCATTAGAACCTGTTGAAAACTCGTGTAGTTAGAAGGACAGCAATGCGAAGATGAATAATCTGGCTGTTCAGTACTTACAGACGCCCATTAAGGTACATTGGCAGACAAGCACCGAGCCTCTAGCACTAGCAAATGGACATGTGCGCCTGGTGAATATTGCTGTACGCCTGAGTAAATTGCTTAGCCCTTTGATGTCTGCCAGGTCACAGTCTCTTGACAATGAATTGCTTGAGATAATTGTGCCACGAGATTACATAATTTGAGGGAAGCCTGGCTTGGTGTAAAACTATTGTGGTGAGGGTTCAGGGGCCATGGTTAAGGGCCTTTGTCTGGTGTGATATTGATCTGCTTTACATTATTGTACTTGATGTCTGTTCCTGAACCTTTATTTTTCACCTCTGTTTTGGAAGGGTACCTGGTTGTCAACTGCAGTTGATTTGAAATGTGTAAAATTTGAGCTTTTCATTATGAATTCTATTTTCCAATATTCATAATTATTATTGTGCGCGGCAGACATAAAATGAAATTGAGGGCAGCTCACTGCAGTAATGCATTCAACAATGGCCGCCTTGTTCACAAACATGTCCCGTCCCCCCCCCATTGTCATGGTAATAATTCAGGGGGCCAGTTCAGCTTTGTGGGCTAGACAGCTGGTTTGTGATGCAGAACAATGCCGTAGCGCTGGTTCAATCCCCGTACTGGCTGAGGTTATTCATGAGGGCCCTGCCTTCTCAACCTTGCCCCTCGCCTGATGTGTGGTGATCCTCAGGTTAAATCACCAACAGTCAACTCTCCCCCTCAAAGGGGAAAACAGCCTATGGTCACCTGATACTATGACGTTACCTTATCATTAAAATTAATTATTACCAGCATGTAATTTGAAAAAATCCTTCTCAAAATCAAACGTTTGTTGAACTGCATTGACGGCTGAATCATGCGGAGGCAATGGGGGTCTTGGCCACCAGGTGGACAGTTAGCAAGACCTCAGTGTTGTCCAAGAAGGCCCACCACACTTTGTTGCAGTCAGGCACTTTTTAGACCCTTCCTCAGGATCAGGGATCCTGGAGGTGGAGTCCTACCTGCCCAGAGCTGCCAGCCAATCAGAGTCCAGTAGCTCTTTTGTACTCAAAAGTGTCACCAGTAGGTGGTGTCCATTGACCGTATGATACTCTCCCTCCACACCCGAGGCCTTGGATTGGTAGCAAGAGCAAAGGCATAGCTTTCAGAGCTGAACCCCTGCCCAATGTCAGGTCCCTTGACCTGGCACTAAGTGCCTTTGAATGATGGACTCCATCCACTACCCACTTCCCACAACTGAACCCCACAAACAAAGATACCAGAGTTTACTTGCCATGACCACCCTATGGCAATCACTCCCTGCTCCCGCAGCTGGTTGCATAGCCAAGTAATTGGAACCTTAATGTCATCAACAAATAGAATTAAATAACAAGCAATTATTTCTTCAAACATATTCTTAAAGATTTAAAGGGCAGGATGTTTACATGCCTTCGCAGCAACAGCGCCCTTTGACAGGTGCTTCAGATCTGTTAACAATGCTAATGATCTTGACTGCAATGAATTTATAAACTTTTTTTACACCTTTACTTTAAAAAGCTTTACTTTTTACCGATTCCAAAAGGCAGCTGACATATCCCAAAGGACATTGGACGTCCAGTAAAGGATACCCTCCTTCAAAAGTGTTCTGGGATAAGATCCAAAGGGCTACCTTATCTCTCCAAAGGGGATCCCCAGCTATCCAACTGAATCCACAAACTTCAGACCTGCTCTTACCAGGTTTTATTTGCGCGCTTCGGGTCTCAACGTTCCAAGGTTACTAGAATCCGACCTGAATGGAGGCAGCTTGATGATTTACATGGCCAGCTGCCTCCATAAAACACACACGCACAAAATGCGCCCCTCACTCAATCTCACCCTTGTGAAAGTGCCACGTGCCATGTTCAGGACTTTTTATTCTCAGTCACTTCCGTCATTTCCGTCCATCATGGTGCAAATCTGGTCTCAAAATAACCAAAGCCTAGAATTTGTTTGAAGTGGGAATAAGATTGGGAACTAGTCATTCATGGCAAATTGGTGAGCAGGGGATGATTATTTTAGCAGTAGGAGGATTTGGCAGGAGTATATCTGGATTTTCTTGTTTTTTCCAGGGTGCGATGAAGGACCATAATGAGGTTCTGAGCACAATTCACTGCTCTGTTGAGAAATAAGAGTGTTAACTGCAGCCTTGTGGATCTGCAGTTGGCTAAACTCTGGATTTTTTTTTAAAAATGGGAATGGAGACAGAAGCATTTTTCTTTCTGATCGATAAATGTGCAGGATTTGATGTTGAAAATTGGGATTGGTTTTAATGTCAACCATGTCACTTTTGGCAGGACACTCTCCTCTGAATCACAAGGTTCCAGGTTGAAGGCCCAGCCCTGGGTTTGAGCACACAAATCACGGCTGATGCTATAATGCGGCACTGGGGAAGTGCTGCACAGTTGGAGGTGCTGTCATTTGGATGAACTGGGACTCCAGCTATCTGCTTGGATGGATTTAAAAAAATCCAACGGCACTATTTTGAAGAGCAAGGGAGTTATTCTTTATTTGGTTTTAATCACTTTGCTGTTTGTCAGAGTTTTCTGTGTTCAAATTAGTTGCCATATTTTCCTACAGTGACTACCCTTCAAAAAAACATTCCTTCATTGGCAACAGCTTTACATTCCTTTCTGGCACAAAAACACAACACGAAAAGCAGCCCAATCATGGCTTTCAACAGAGAGTAAGGATTGTCATGATATGCAGACGTGCAGATTATGATATACAGATAGGCAGCTAATGAACACAGAGAACAGGACATGACCAATGAGCAGGCAGGACACTCAGGGGTGGTATCTCCCCCCCCATTCCCCCTCCCCACTGATGAACATCTACAGAGTGAGTCAGGGTGTATTTACAGTATCACACCTCCAGCACGTGGCTAAGAGCTAGTCTAGTTCAGTCAGACAGAGTAACCACACTTAGGTTAGCAGAGAGTCGAACTCATAGAGAACTGTGCTAACTGCTACTGGTTCAATAAATCAGATTGAACTAACTTCAAGGTCTGGAGTATCTTTTGGTTAAAGCTGCATTCAGTTGCAGCCTGTGTTATCCCAGAGTACATAACACATCAAGGTTAGTATTAGTTAGATCCAAAGAGGAATCCTCTAAAGTTGCTCAAGAAAGTAGCAAGCCTGAAGATTGGGAATAGTTTAGAATTCAGAAAAGGAGGACCAAAATATTGATTAAGAGGGGAAAAATAGAGTTAGAGTAAACTCACAAGTAACATAAAAGCGGACTGTAAAAGCTTTCATAAGTTGATTGAAAGAAAAAACTGGTGGAGACAAAGGAAGGTCCCTTCTGAAACAGGAGAAATTATAATGGAGAACAAGAAGGTGGCAGAGCAATTAAACAACTAGTTCTGGCTTCACAGGAAAACACAAATAACTTCCCAGAAATGCTAAGGGATCGAGGGTCTAGCAAGAAGAAGGAATTGAAGGATATTATTTTTCCTGGAAAAATAGTGTTGTGGAGATTAATAGCACAGAAAGTCAATAAGTCACCAGGGTCCAATAATCTACATCCCACGGTATGACAGGAGGGGGGGCCATGGAAACGGTGGACACTTTGGTTGTCATCTTCCAAGATTCTGGAACAATTCCAGCAGATTGGAAACCCACTAATTAAAAAAGGAGCAAGGGCGAAAACAGGGAATTACAGACCAGTTAGCCTAATCATCAGCAGTAGGGAACGGGAATGTTATCGAACAACTTTTTTTAACTTGTGTATGCAGTGGCAATAACGTACAAACGACAAATCATCTTGAGTCTCCCAAGGGCCGAAGCCTGCAGCCTTGTACATGCTGAGATAGAGATGAAGGAAACTTGCTGCACTTTACATGACGTTGTGACATTCCAAAGTGTTTAATGGCCAATCTATACTTGTGAAGCACGATCAGTGTTGTAGAAGGTAATGACCAATCTGCACACAGCAAAGCCCTACAAACTGCAATGAGTAAGTGGCCAGATAATCTGCTTGACCGATAGACTGCATTTGCTGCTAATGCAGTGCATGTGCGGTTGTACCGTTTTACCTCATGTCATCATGGCGGGCAACAGAGGTCAGAATCAAAACCAAAAAAGTTGAACCAATTTTCCAAAATGAAAAGAAATGCATGGAGTTAAGTTTCCAGTTAAATGTGAGGCAGAAAGCAGACATGTGTCACGTTTTCACCTTGATCTCCAACAGTTCAATGCACCAGGCTTGTTACAACAGTTAAATACACGTCATTCAGGGTTTTATGATAAAATCTCTGCTTATGTAATCAGGAAGGGAAAGCAAAGTTTCTGCAATTGGTTTAATATTCCGCTCCACTCTTTCACAGAATTCTTTTAAGGAAGGGTTTGCTAACGCTGTTTCTCCAGCCAGCGATGTCACATGCGGATAGGCGCGTATATACAGATGGGCATCAGTGGCCATCTTGCATTTGCATCTTGCACTTGCAGCAAACACGGCGTTACTGATATTGGATTGAGGGCTAATTATTAACCATAGACCCCAAGAGAACTCTCCTGCTCCTCTTCTCACAGTGCCATGGGATCTTTTACATCAACATGTCAAGCCAGCTGGCACCTCAGTTGAACATCTCAGCTGAAGGACTGAGGTACAACACCTTCTCTGTCAGCCCAGATTTTGGCCTGAATTTTCAGAATGGCGAGTGCTTGGCATTCTGTCATCTGGACAGGCGGTGGGGTACGCATCCCCGCGAACTCCGACTGGCCTGCTGCCATTTCACGCTCTAATAAGCAATGATTGGCAGCAGGCGGGACTTCGTCTGTACTGAGAAGAATCTCCCACCTTGGAGATCTGTCGGGCAATCAGATTGGTCAACAGCTCTCCAACCCATCCAGTCACAGCAGTGCAATGACCAGAGGCGGTACCACAGCACCATGCCTAACACCCAGGTCCGAGGAACCGCATTGATGGGAAGCAGCAGAGGTGCCGGGAGGGGAAGATAGGGGCTGCCCGAGGGGGGGGGGGGGGGGGGGTGTCACAAAGGGGACAATTTGCTGTCGGGGGATAGGCTGTGAGGGAAGGGTGGCCTCATTCAAAAGAGGCCTTCCGATGCAGGTGCCACTCCCTCCCCACCCTGGCCCCTAGGCCCCAATGTTCACTGCCCGAGGTAGAGGGTGAGAACTTTTTCTGTTACCCACCCTTGGTCATCGGGCGCCCACCAACCTACAGTTTGTGGCTGAGTGGGAAAAAGTCCTCAGGGGCCATTGAGTGGCCATTTAAGGGCCTTAAAAGGGACATGGGTAGGCTTCTCATCCGAGGCCCTGTCTGACCCACCATAAAATCACATCCGGATCTGGGTGGGGGGGGATCCCGGAGGCAATGCTGTCCATGAAAATTTTACCCTCCCTCCCCCATGCCACAACCTCCGGGGTTAGGGAAGAGATGACATAAAAGTTCACTTTCCTGTCGGCAGCGCACCCCCGCCTGCGTGTTTCCCGGTGGCGTGGGCTGGCTTCAATGGGAAATCCCATTGACAAGCAGAGGGAAGATAGAATCCCGCCACCAGCGAACAGCGCACCGCCGAGAAACACATGGCCGAGGAACTGGAGAATCCCGCCCAAAATTCTGGAACAATTGTCTGGAGCTATGTGTCTGAAGTCTCTGGTGTGTGGCCTGATGGGGGAGGATTTGATGACAGGTGACCAGGAAGTGATGGGAGATCATCAATCCCCATACTTTAAACATGGGGTTAGGAGGAACATTGCTGCTCTTTCCTCTTTCATGTTCAGGGGAGCAAGTTTGAAGAGGTTACCCTTTCAGTCGCGGACAGTCCCTTCCTTCAGTACTTGCATCAGACAAACCAATCTTGTAGTTGTGGTAACCACTGTAATAGGAGATGTAAGGTAGGACCTGCACTACAGGTTCGCCGGTAGCTCCTGCCGGCTGGCTCCACCCACGGAGAACTGTATAAATATGCATGACCTCCAGTGCCCTGCCATTTCGCCAGCTGCAGCAGGAGGCCACGCATCTGACTGTAATAAAGCCACAGTTGTACCCAACTTTCGTCTTTGTGCAATTGATCGTGCATCAGTAGTGCGGACCTCAAATAAAAAGGTATCAGCTCCTTAGCTGTATAAGACCTGAGCTCAACACCCCTTTCACTTCCCCTTTTCTGATTTGGCAGGAAACACAATTCTGCCCATCAGTCTATGTGTGTGTGCATCCCGTCTGGCATGGTGGGGGTTGAACCCAGTTAGTGCCAGAAATGACAGACTTTAACACTGAAAACTCAAAATAAATCGTTTTGGGTTTGCTTTATTTGGCAAATATATTTCTGTTCTCATTTTTGATTTTAAGGTTTGGGACTCTTTCTCCTAAATGTTTGTTAAATGTCTTTGAGGAGTGTGGTAGTATGTATTGGGGGTCATGTGGGACTGGATGCCCTAATGTCATTGGCTGACAGATCCCGGGGTCCTGGTTGGCCGTTGACCTCAAGCTCCGCCCTGAAGGCGAAGTATAAGAAGCCGGAGTCTTCCCCCGCAGGCCAGTTTACTATCGAGCTGCGGGGGAACAGACACGCTTAATAAAGCCTCATCGACTTCACTCTATTCGTCTCACGGAGTCTTTGTGCGCTACAATTTATTAAGCGTGCCTAAAAAGGACTATGGAGCTCAGGATCATTCCGGAATGCCTGAGGATCAGCCCCCACGCAGTGAACGCGGCAGCAGCCTTCAAGCACTGGCAGTCTTGCTTCGAGGCCTACCGCAGAACGACCACCGGCCGAGTCTCAGAAGACCAAAAACTGCAGGTCCTGCACTCGAGGGTGAGCACGGAGATTTTCTCCCTCATCGAAGACTCGGACGATTTCCAGACGGCCTTCGCATCACTGAAAAGTCTCTACGTTCGCCCAGTTAACCAAATCTACGCTCGCTACCAGCTCGCGACGAGACGGCAAGCTCCCGGAGAATCGATGGACGAGTTCTACGCCGCGCTGCTGATTTTGGGACGAGCCTGCAGCTGCCCGTCTGTAAACGCAAACGAACACACGGACATGTTAATGCGCGACGCTTTTGTGGCAGGTATGCAATCCTCCCAAATCCGCCAAAGACTTCTAGAAAAAGAGTCGCTAGGACTCTCAGAGGCACGGGCCCTAGCAGCCTCCCTAGACATGGCCGCGCGTAATACCCGCGCCTACGGCCCCGACCGCGCGGCAACCCATTGGGCCCCGTACGTACCCGTCGCGCCAAACCCCCTACCCCCCCCACAGGCTTGCGCGGTCCAAACGCCGAGTCGCACCGGGGGCGCCCGCTGTTATTTCTGCGGCCAGGCGAAACACCCCCGGCAGCGCTGCCCGGCCCGCGCAGCAATCTGCAAAAGCTGCGGGGAAAAGGGCCATTATGCGGTTGTGTGCCGGTCCCGCGAGGTCGCCGCCGTCCCGGGAGCACAGGGAGCCCTGCAAGCAGTCTGCGCGCCCCAACCCCCCCAGCACGCCATGTGCGACCCGCAGGCGCAGCCGCTCTGGGTCCCGACCACCGCGGTCCCGGGAGAACTGGGAGCCCTGCACGCCGCCTACGCCCCCCAACCCCCCTCCCCGCAGCCCATGTATGACCCGCCGCCGGCGCTACCGCTTTGGGTCCCGGCCAACACTCTCCACGGAGAGGAGGGAGTTTTCCGCGTCCCTAACGCCACCCTAACCCCCACCGCGCGCCCCACGCCTGACCCGCCGGCGCCACCTACTTGGGCCCCGACCACCGCTGTCCCCGGTGAGGGAGCTCCGCGCGGTCCCAGCGCTCGCGGCCCCATGCCTGACCCGCTGGCGCCGCCGACTTGGGCCCCGACCACCGCTGTCCCCGGTGAGGGAGCTCCGCGCGGTCCCAGCGCTCGCGGCCCCACGCCTGACCCGCTGGCGCCGCCGACTTGGGCCCCGACCACCGCTGTCCCCGGTGAGGGAGCTCCGCGCGGTCCTAGCGCTCGCGGTCCTAGCGCTCGCGGTGAGGGAGCTCCGCGCGGTCCTAGCGCTCGCGGTCCTAGCGCTCGCGGTCCTAGCGCTCCCCAGCCCCCCCAGCACACCATGTGCGACCCGCAGACGCCGCCATCTTGTGACCCCCCAGCCATGTGCGAGTATGGGGGCGGCCATTTTGTTCATCCCCGACGCCATCTTGGATGGCAACAACGGACCCCACTCCACTACTACAACCACGGCTCGCTTCGATTACGCTCGATCAAGCTCGGCCCCGGACACTCCAGATGACGATGACAGCGGTACTAATAAACGGCCACGTGACGCCATGCCTAGTCGACTCCGGGAGCACGGAAAGCTTTATACACCCCGACACGGTAAGACGCTGTTCCTTAACCACCTATCCCAGCGCACAAAAGATTTGCCTAGCTGCAGGATCCCACTCCGTACAGATCCAGGGATTCTGCATAGTTACCCTAACGGTGCAGGGGAGGGAGTTCAAAAACTACAAACTAAACGTCCTTCCCCAACTCTGTGCCCCCACCTTGCTGGGATTAGATTTCCAATGCAATCTACAGAGCCTTACGTCCAAATTCGGCGGCCCCATACCCCCACTCACTATCTGCGGCCTCGCTACCCTCAAGGTGCAACCCCCGTCCTTGTTTGCGAACCTCACCCCGGATTGCAAACCCGTCGCCACTAGGAGCAGACGGTACAGTGCCCAGGACCGGACCTTCATTCGGTCCGAAGTCCAGCGGCTACTAAAGGAAGGCATAATCCAGGCCAGCAATAGTCCCTGGAGAGCGCAGGTGGTATTAGTGAAGACAGGGGAGAAACAAAGGATGGTCATTGACTATAGCCAGACCATCAACAGGTACACACAACTAGACGCGTACTCTCTCCCCCGCATATCCGACATGGTCAATCGGATTGCCCAATATAAAGTCTTCTCCACCGTGGACCTCAAGTCCGCCTACCATCAGCTCCCCATCCGCCCAAGTGACCGCAAGTACACAGCCTTCGAGGCAGACGGGCGATTATACCATTTCCTACGGGTCCCTTTTGGCGTCACAAACGGGGTCTCGGTCTTCCAACGGGAGATGGACCGAATGGTTGACCAACATGGGTTGCGGGCCACGTTCCCGTATCTCGACAATGTAACCATCTGCGGCCACGATCAGCAGGACCACGACGCCAACCTCCAAAAATTCCTCCAGACCGCCAAAGCCTTGAACCTCACGTACAACGAGGACAAGTGCGTTTTTAGCACCGACCGGCTAGCCATTCTGGGCTACGTAGTGCGCAATGGGATAATAGGCCCCGACCCCGAACGTATGCGCGCACTCATGGAATTTCCCCTCCCGCACTGCCCAAAAGCCCTGAAACGCTGCTTGGGCTTCTTTTCGTACTACGCCCAGTGGGTCCCCCACTATGCAGACAAGGCCCGCCCCCTAATACAGACCACGACCTTCCCTCTGTCGACAGAGGCTTGCCAGGCCTTCAGCCGCATCAAAGCGGATATCGCAAAGGCCACGATGCGCGCCATCGACGAGTCCCTCCCCTTCCAGGTCGAGAGCGACGCCTCCGACGTAGCTCTAGCGGCCACCCTTAACCAAGCGGGCAGACCCGTGGCCTTTTTCTCCCGGACCCTCCACGCCTCAGAAATCCGCCACTCTTCAGTAGAAAAGGAAGCCCAAGCCATAGTGGAAGCTGTGCGACATTGGAGGCATTACCTGGCCGGCAGGAGATTCACTCTCCTCATTGACCAACGGTCGGTAGCTTTCATGTTCGATAGTGCACAGCGGGGCAAAATCAAAAACGACAAAATCTTAAGGTGGAGGATCGAGCTCTCCACCTTCAACTATGAGATTTTGCATCGTCCCGGAAAGCTGAACGAGCCGTCCGATGCCCTATCCCGCGGCACATGTGCCAACGCACAAATTAACCGCCTCCAAACCCTCCACGAGGACCTCTGCCACCCGGGGGTCACTCGGTTTTACCACTTCATCAAGTCCCGCAATCTCCCATACTCTTTAGAGGAGGTCCGTACAGTCACAAGGGACTGCCACATCTGCGCGGAATGCAAGCCGCATTTTTTCAGGCCAGATGGAGCGCACCTGTTTAAGGCTTCCCGCCACTTTGAACGCCTCAGTCTCGATTTCAAAGGGCCCCTCCCCTCCACCGATCGCAACGCATATTTCCTTAATGTAGTGGACGAATACTCCTGCTTCCCTTTTGCCATTCCCTGTTCTGACATGACCGCGGCCACAGTCATTAGAGCCCTGAACAGCATCTTCACACTGTTCGGTTACCCCGCATACGTCCACAGCGACAGGAGGTCCTCTTTCATGAGTGACGAGCTGCGCCAGTTCCTGCTCAGCAAGGGCATAGCCTCAAGCAGGATGACCAGCTACAACCCCCGGGGGAACGGGCAAGTAGAAAGGGAGAACGGCACGGTCTGGAAGACCGTCCTACTGGCCCTACGGTCCAGGAACCTCCCAGTTTCACGGTGGCAGGAGGTCCTCCCGGACGCTCTCCATTCCATCCGGTCGTTATTATGTACGAGCACTAATCAAACGCCACATGAGCGTCTCCTTGTCTTCCCTAGGAGGTCCTCATCTGGAACGTCGCTGCCGACCTGGCTGGCGGCCCCAGGACCCATCCTGCTCCGAAAGCATGTGCGGGCACATAAGGCGGACCCGTTGGTCGAAAGGGTTCACCTCCTCCACGCGAATCCCCAGTACGCCTACGTGGAGTACCCCGACGGCCGACAGGACACGGTCTCCCTACGGGATCTGGCGCCCGCCGGCAACACGCACACCCCCCCGACACCATCAACCCAACCCCCCCCCTTCCTGCCACCGCCGCACCCCGCGACCGCCCCCTTCCCAGGAGGATCGGTCCCCCTCCCCTCAGCACCGACCAAGAGTCAAGCCCGAGCTGAAACCGTACGGCCCCTGGAGGCGACAACACTGGTACAAGCACCACCACCACCGCCGGGGCCGAGGCGATCGACACGGACGACCAGACCGCCCGACCGACTCGTGGCGTCGATGTAAAACAAATATGGACTGTTCACAAGAACATTTTGCTTTTCTTCCTATACCCTCTGTATATAGTTGCAACAGGACAAAATTGTCCAATACTGTATTGCCATGTGAATGTTTTGTCCTCCCAGGACCAGCCCTGTAAACCCTTACCACCATACGAAGCATCACCCCGCCGGGTTCATTTTTGACAAGGGGTGAATGTGGTAGTATGTATTGGGGGTCATGTGGGACTGGAAGCCCTAATGTCATTGGCTGACAGATCCCGGGTCCTGGTTGGCCGTTGACCTCAAGCTCCGCCCTGAAGGCGAAGTATAAGAAGCCGGAGTCTTCCCCCGCAGGCCAGTTTACTATCGAGCTGCGGGGGAACAGACACGCTTAATAAAGCCTCATCGACTTCACTCTATTCGTCTCACGGAGTCTTTGTGCGCTACAAGGAGTGCCTGTAGTATTGAATCAATTTGAGAATAGTCTCAATGTCTAATGTACAATGATTCGCAATTGTGCATGAAGTGAGAAAATGTGCAAATATTGCTCATTGAGTGTAAGCACCTGTTTGCAAATTTGGCTGTCTTTGCTCAGGGCTATTTATATCTATTTTCCTTCATACACTCGTAACTGGTTTCTCGGGACTGGATACTCCCACCCCGCCCTACCCGCCGCAAGAAAGTGTAGCCATCTGAGATGGCCACCTGCAAAGGACCATCGGAATTATGGCCAACCCAGGACTCAGACAGATACAGAGCTTCTGTGTATTTAAAACGCAGGTAGCTAAACCTGATCGAAACCCCCGCTCATTTGCATTTTAATGGCCCGTTCCCCTTAACAAGAGGACTGCACTCAAGAAACTGATACAGGCACAGACTGATCAGCGCCACTCCCTTTACTCAGCGAGCCCAACTGACAAGGTCAATGACCGCTAAGGACCCGCCCAGCCATCAAGGCACCCGCCCCTTTATTGGCCGAAATCGAAGGCAGTGATCGAAGCCCTGTCGAACTATTGGGTCCAAGATCAAGGACCGCCCCAAAGAGTGCGAAATCCCAGAGAGATAAAAGAGGACACAGCCATGTGTTCTGTCTCTTTTGGACCCGGCCTGTGCCAGCCTCCTTTGAATCCGGCCTGTGCCAGCCCAACTACAGCATAACGACCAGACAGCCAAGTTCAAGACCAACAATCACTACCTGACGGATGAGCCCAACAGAGACAGAGCCACTTCTTCAAACCAGCCACGTAAGATCAAGATAAAGGCCTTATCCACTTGCACAGTGCCAGGCGCCTGAAGTTAAGTATAGGCTATTGTAGTTGATAGGTGTAGTTTAACTTGTAGTATATTGTGCTTGCATGTCGAAGTAACCCTTGTGTGTAAATAAACCATCTTTGAACTTGAACTGGCTAACTGGTTGTGTGGTAATTTGACCGATATACGGGAAAGCCTTGTGGTTCAGTAAGAGAAATAGAAACACCCACAGTATTGGCGACGCTGTTGGGACATAACATCATATCATAAAAAGAGCCTCAGTATCATATTGGCGACTCTAAAGAGCAACATTATTGGTGACGCTGGTGGGATAGTACCCCATTAAATTGGCAACAAAAGCCACGGGCGAGCCACGTACTATGGAGAACGCCACTGACCTCGGGCAGGATTCTCCAGCAGCCGGTCGAACTGGGCCGGAGAACCCCGCCCAAAGTGTCCAAAGGTAGCCTGAATTTAAAGGATGAACAGAACTTTGGGACGAGGGCCGTCTTTCCACTCTGGCTCCTGGTCTCAAATCCACATTTCTATTTTCTACCTTTGACTGATTGCAGAGTTTAATGAAGAAGACGTTTTGTGTGGCCTTAGTCCAGCCCTCAATAGGGGTCATTCAATGATGTAAAACTCCCTGTAATTTTACTTTAATTGGCCATCGCAGTCACAAAAACACAGAAGTATAATTGGTGAGACTGATTTTTTTTTTAATATCGGTGTCTGGTTTTTTGAGGTTGTAATTGTGATATGGGGCGTCATTCTCCGACCCCCCGCCGGGTCGGAGAATGGCCGTTGGCCGCCGTGAATCCTGCCCCCGCCCCCGCCGAAGTCTCCGGTACCGGAGATTGGGCGGGGGCGGGAATCGGGCCGCGCCGGTTGGCGGGACCCCCCGCTCAATTCTCCGGCCCGGATGGGCCGAAGTCCCGCCCAGAAATTGCCTGTCCCGCCGGCGTAAATCAAACCTGGTATTTACCGGCGGGACCAGGCGGCGTAGGCGGGCTCCGGGGTCCTGGGTGGGGCGCGGGACAATCTGACCCCGGGGGGTGCCCCCACGGTGGCCTGGCCCGCGATCGGGGCCCACCGATCCGCGGGCGGGCCTGTGCCGTGGGGGCACTCTTTTCCTTCCGCCTCCGCCACGGCCTCTACCATGGCGGAGGCGGAAGAGACTCTCCCCACTGCGCATGCGCGGGAAACTGACAGCGGCCGCTGACACTCCCGCGCATGCGCCGGGAAACTGACAGCGGCCACTGACGCTCCCGCGCATGCGCCGCATTTCCGCGCCAGCTGGCGGGGCAACAAACGCCTCAATGTTAGGGCTAGGCTGCCAAAGATGCGGAGCATTCTGCACCTTTGGGCCGGCGTGATGCCCGTCTGATTGGCACCGTTTTTGGCGCCAGTCGGCGGACATCGCGCCGTTGGGGGAGAATTTCGCCCATGTTGTTTGAACAGGGTAAAGGGAACTATACAGACACCTTCTCGAGGGCAATTAAGGATGAGCAACAAATGCTGGCCTAGCCAGCGAAGCCCACATCCCTCAAAAAATGAATGTTAATATAAGAGTCAAAGGAACTGGCTGTATGTAGCTCATGAAACTTACTTGAAACACATTTCTGTCTCCTTCCCATTTCGGTGACCATTCTCCGTCATCTAAGCCAGTATGGTTGTGGAAGATAGGTTCATAGAGGTCTACAGCACAGCAAAGGCCCTTCGGCCTATCGCAGCTCCGCTTGTCAAAAACAGCCACCTAACTATTCGAATCACATTTTCCAGCACTTGGCCCATAACTTTGTACGCCTTGGCATTGCAAGTACACATCTAAATACTTGTCAACTGTTATGAGAGTCTTTGCCTCCGCCATCATTTCAGGCAGCAAGTTCCAGACTCCCACATCCCCTGGGTGTAAAGGCAGCAAGTTCCAGACTCCCACATCCCCTCTAAACCTCCTGACCCTTACCTTAAATCTATGCCCCCTGGTCATTGAAACCTAACCAATCTTCGTGTCTACTCTATCTATGCCCCTCATGATTTTATGCATCTCAATCATGTCCCCCCCCCCCCCCCCCTCAGTCTCCTCTGCTCTTAAGGAAATCAACCCCACTCAATTTGGGGCAGCACGGTAGCATTGTGGATAGCACAATTGCTTCACAGCTCCAGGGTCCCAGGTTCGATTCCCGGCTTGGGTCACTGTCTGTGGGGAGTCTGCACATTCTCCCCGTGTGTGTGTGGGTTTCCTCCGGGTGCTCCGGTTTCCTCCCACAGTCCAAAGATGTGCAGGTTAGGTGGATTGGCCATGATAACTTGCCCTTAGTGTCCAAAATTGCCCTTAGTGTTGGGTGGGGCTACTGGGTGATGGGGATAGGGTGGAGGTGTTGACCTTGGGTAGGGTGCTCTTTCCAAGAGCTGGTGCAGACTCGATGGGCCGAATGGCCTCCTTCTGCACTGTAAATTCTATGATATATGATATGAATTCAATCTCTATTCATAACTAAAACTCTCCAGCCCAGGTTACATCCTGGTAAATCTCCTCTGCGCCCTTTCCAGTGCTATCACGTCCCTCTTATAATGTGGAATCCACAACTGCAAACAATACTATAGCTGTGACCTAACCAATGTTTTATACAGTCCCAGCATAACGTCCCTGTTCTTCAACAACTCTATGCCTCGGCTAATAAAGGCAAGTGTAACGCAATAACAAAATACCGTGGAAGTTGTAAATGAAACGGCCCTTTCCCTCACTGCACACTTCTGCATAACATTGGTGGGTCTACTCAGAATGTTTTCCTTGATTACGGATGAAAGTAACTGTTTGTCAGATTCCAATTTATGATGCAAAGAAACGATTGCTGTGGAATAATGTAAATATATTACCGAGAATTGGTGGAACCTCTTTCAGAGCCTCGGGGCTCCACTCTATTTTGTGAAGTGTTGAATTGCACACAAAAGCCATACAGCTGTGTGTAACTGCTGCGTTTTTCTAAATTATGCAGAAGTTTTAGATCATTGGTTTTTTTTTTAGGCCATCCCTTTACTGGATGTGCATTTTAACACCCGTGAAAAGCGGCTGTTAATGTTAGCTGTTACTAATCACACTTGCATTGAATTTTGAGCAGTGAGGATAGATTCTTTAAGACTTCCTGGCACAGCACAGTTCACTTTGTGAATCCTCTTGTTATCAATCATTTCTGCCTGCTCCACAATCGGACTCTGGAGAGTAGATGATTTTCTAAAACTTACGCAGTGTATCAAAGTCACCTGAACACCCGGTATAGAATCATAGAATCATTACAGTGCAGAAGGAGGCCATTCGGCCCATACTGTCTGCACCGACCCTCTGAAAGTGTACCCTACCTAAGGTCAGACCCCCCCCCCCCCAACCCTATACCCTTAACCCAGTAACCCCACTTAACCTAACCTCTAATCTTTTGGACACTAAGGGACAATTGATCATGGCCAATCCACCTAAACTGCGCATCTTTGGACTGTGGGAGGAAACCGGAGCACCCGGAGGAAACCCACGCTGACACAGGGAAAACATGCAAACTCCGCACAGTCAGCCAATGCCAGATTGAACCCGGGTCCCTGGAGCTGTGAGGCAGTGGTGCTAACCACTGTGCCACTGTGCCGCCATATTGTTGCCTTGCAACATGCTCAGGGCTGTGCTGGTAGGTCTTATTTGGCATTTCTCATGGCAAACCTGGGATTCAAAGCCCTGCTAACCTGACCTCTTTGAATGCCACTGCTCAAGTTCTGTCCTCGGGAAAGTGGTCTGAACCAGAGGCAAGGTGAGGAGAATATCATTTTTAATGCAGAGCATTGTTATGATGTCGAATGCGCTGCCTGAAAGGGTGGCGGCAGCAAATTCAATTAAAACTTCCCAACGGGTAGAGAAATAGGACTAATATTGCCATATCAAAGACCTGGCTCGATGGGCCAAACGGCTGTCTCCCATGCTGCATTATTCTATGGCTTTACGTTAGGTCATTGTAGCTACTGTAAATAAGAGATCAGTCAGTTGTTACGACACCCTGGGCAAGTGCGCAGTCAATTCCAGCCCCACTCGTCCAAGAATCACAACACAAGTGAATTAAACAATAATTCTTATAAAAAGTCCAGAAGTCTTTGGCCCTTAACTGACCAATGATTACAGTCACCAGGTTTGTAAGTTGAAACACCATTACTGTTTATTTATAACAAGAATAAATATCCAGTAAATACAATTGGATAACCTACTACCCCCTTTAACATCCCAACCTTGACCCACGCACACAAGACAGACAGACACTGAGAGGGGGGGGAGGGTGAAAATGAGAATGAAGGTCAAAAGAGAAGAGGCTTTGCTTCAAATGCTAGTTCTTTAGGACACTTTCCTCACACCACACTTGTTTGTAGTCTGTACTTATCTTCTCCATAGTTTTGAAATGTATTACTCACAGCTTTTCGAAGTGAGGCCACTTTGCTTCACATCAAACTCTGCTTTCAGTTTGTGGTTTATTCCCAGGCCTCTGGCGTGAGAGTTGGTCAGTTTTGGACTCTGCTGGCCGAACCTGTAATGGTTCTTCTGTACATAGATTCATCCAGGTTCAATGCCAGTTCAGAAAACTCAGCCTTTCTGGAGAAAATGGAGAGGGGAGAGGACAGCAGTCCTTCCCCTGAGCAGCCCAGAGTCAGACTGAACCCAAAAACTCAACTCTTGAAGCTCTGAACCATTCCAGTGGGATCAGATCCAATCACCACATGTTACCGGGCAGAGCTCAGCCTTTTGGTCCAATTCATTGGCCACAAGCCAAATAAATCAAACCAAGTCATCACTGATGCTGGCATCTGCCATTGATGCCAGTCCATCTGCAATCACCAATTTAAATCAAATTTGAATCAAAAGCACAGACAGTCTTAAAGACACATGTTCATACATCATCCAGGGATCAAAGGTATAATGGCAAAAATAAAAGAAAGGGGAAATAAGGAAGGAACACACAGGAAGGACCCTTGCACAGTTAAGGCTAGCACCTGTAACTGTGTGATGTCTAGATGGTGATGGATTTGCGTTAGACACAAGACTTGCTTTCTATATTCTAGCACCGTTTAAGGCATCACAGACATTAATGGGTGAGATTCTAGCTCACTCAAAACCGATTCACGGAACCGGAGTTAAAACTGGATCCAGTTGAGACTACAGCAAAGGTGTATGGGGAAAGATAACCATCTCAATTAACATAATTTAGAAAGATGGTTGTAAAGGTTTTGCATAGGGACAATTGGATCTGGGTAAATAACAATTGTTTTTCTTTTCCCCTGCAGTTAGAATAAATATTTACCCCGGTGCGTCAATAAACCTGTTGTAAAGTTGTTTCACATTTCTCAGCATGAACAAAAAAAAAGCGGTTTCGCTACTTTCGGAACTGAGCGAAGAAAAGTTTTCCCACTGAAGCGTCCGCCTAAACAGGATGTAATATTCATATTCCAGCTTGTTTTGAAATCGCTTGGACGAACCAATCAATTCACAATTACAGTCAGTAGGCGGAAAGGTGCGCTAATACCTGAAATTTGTGCCAACGTAGACTGGGGGAATTCCTCAAGTGTCCAGGCTCAAACTGCAGCCATTTGAGAATCACTGACACTGGTGCAGTTCTCAGCTATGGGGAAAAATACCCTCCGCTTTTCAGAGAACTTGAGGCTCCTGAATGACAAGCTGATGAAATTGCTCAGCGTCGGAGTACAATGGAACAGAAGATTATTATAGGAACAGAAGTTAATCATGCAGCTTGTCGACCCGGTTCCACCATCCATTTTTAGACCATGGTTGGCCATGCGTCAAATCCATTGGCCCACCTTCATTCCAAATCCCTTGAGTACGCTAACCTAACAAATATTGATCACTTTCAACTGTGACCATTTCAAATGACCAAACATTCAGTTAGGGAATGACACTTTTGGCACAGTGAGCTCCAGAGTCGCACAACCCTTTGGGTGAAATAGTGCTTCCTAATTTCATCCTTAAATGGCCTAGCTGTAATTGTAAGGATATGGCCCCCTGTTCTGGATTTCACCAGCAGAGGAAACACTTTATCCTACTGGATCTTTCGCCATGTTAAATACCCCAATTAAATAACCCCAAAACAGTGACTACAAACCAAATTTACTCAACTTGTCCTCATAATCCATCTGAACTCTGGTAAGGATATAGCATGATTTTATGCCTAGTTTCAGTCAAGTCAGTGATTTCATGTCTCTGATGCTAACAAAAGTTTCTCTTTGTGACTTGTTTGCCTGAAGAAAAGGTGATGGTTGAAAGAAAACTAGAGAAAAATATTTGTTTTGGTTCATTTTTGCCAATTTTATGGGTAGACTTTCGGAATTCTCCTTTGATCCGATTGGGAAATTTTAATAAATTTGTATCTGAGGAAGTACGATGATGACAATGAGCAAGTTTGGGCTGAAGGTCACATTGTGCACTCATACGCCATTTTTAAAATATCGTCAGTCAAACCTCTACGAAATTGTAAATGGGGAGTAAAGATTAAAGTCTGAATTTTACCAGCCCCTGTGCAGGAGGAGCAAATTTTACCAGCCCCTGAGCAGGAGGGAGGGGGAAGGGGGGTGGGGGGGTGGGCGCATTAAATGCAGGGGAGCCAGGTTAGGATAGCTCCCTGATGCAGTCCTGCTGCTGGGGAAGTTTTTTTTGTGCGTACCAGGGAGGTGGTAGCTGCATGAAAATCCACTTTTTGGATCAAGGGGGTTATGAAGATTTAGTGCCAGATGATGTGATCTTGCAATTCAGACGGCACACAATTTGATCAGCAGTGATGTTATCCTAAGTGCTTTGGTATAATGTTGGGATTTATTTTACTAAGGGACATGTTTGTGCAGATCAGGGAAACCAGGTGACGGCTTTCTTCTGTGTGCCCAGCTTCATGAGGAGGCAGCCTCCTTTGAGCAACCCATGGATGCCATTGTGGCTCGGGACGCCCTGGATCCAAAAGAGAGGAAATGTTGCTCCTGTGACCCTAGCGATCCGCAGAGAGCGCATTCCCTAATTACCGGCGGGGCCACCCATGCCGGGGTATCACCCACCGGATTTTTCAAACATTTTAAATCACTGCACCCATAGGTTTCCTCTTGGTCTCTGGCCTACCACAGCAGTGTCCACCACCTCTTTGTGCTGCTGAAGTTTCAGAGTTGCTGGGCCTGGAGGTCATCGTGGGTAAAATCGCCACGTGGATCCTGTCGTTTTGGGTGTTCTGATGCACAAATGATCCAACATGGCTGTAGATGGTACAACTCTGTTTTATTGTCTTAACTACGGTAACAACTAACTGCTGGCTTGGGTACGTGCTTCACCAGCTAACCTGTGGACCCAGCCCTATCACTATCTTAGTGAGGCACTCAGCACATGGTCTATGTCTGAGTGGCGCGCTGTGAGCTCTGTGCTCTGAGCTATCTCCTGGTAGAATGAGCGGGAACTGTGGTGTTCCCTGTTTTATAGTCCGTGTGCTCTCACTGGTGATTGGCTGCGATGTTATGTGTGTGCTGGTTGGTCCAACTGCCTGTCCATCAGTGTGTGTGTGATCGCGCCATGATATGCTGATGTGGATATCATGACAGATCCCACTGCCAGCAAGTGCAGGTTTGGGAGCTCAATTTGATCCCGATGCCCTGGTCCCGAAGCCTGTGGAAAAATTCAACCCTAAGTATAGTCTTATGATAAAGGAGGTTTAAAGGATCAGTGATAATTGTACAAGGGAATTCAGTTCTCATTGATATTCATTCTTGGGATGTGGGCGTCGCTGACATTCATTGTGCTGAGAAGATGGTGATGAGCTACCTTCTTGAAATGCTGCAGCTTATTTGGTGTAGGTACACCCACAGTGCTGTTAGGAAAGGAATTCCAGCATTTTGACCCAGCAACACTGAAGGAACGGTGACATATTTCCAAATCAGGATCATACATTTTGTCCTTTTTTTGATATAAGACTTGATTTGTGTTGTTAATCATGAGTTAAATAAGAAAACCAACAATTTGGGAAACTGAAGTTGGTGCTTTGGAATTTTTATACATAAAGTACTGAGGAGCTCATAGGTGCAGAATTGAACTGCAAAGGTGCCCCGACTGACAGGAGGGTTTACCTACAGCAGGACCAGTTGTAAAGGCTGCTTCCTTTATAATTGTGCATTTGGAAATTTATAATATGGAGAATTGAACACAGATGTTGGATTGAGATCCATATGTCAGTGGCTCATCCGTTGCACTATTTATTGCAGGATGTCTTTTCTAATATCAAGACCGTTATACCACATAATGCACAATGTACTTTTTGCTAAACGTGTAACTCTGTGCAATGTGCTGAATCACTTAAGGCCAGAAGGTATAACTGGTGCACTTTGCTCAATTTTGTTAGATGTTGATTAGTCTTGACCGATATCACATCAATTGCAGGTTCTGTTTGCAATTCCTCAGATAATGAAGCAGTCCATTCCCATGTGCAGCAAGACCTGGATAGCATTAAGGCTTGGGATGGTAAGTGGCAAGTGATGCTGGTGTGCCACACGAGTGCCAGGCAATGACCATCTACAGAGAATCTAAACCCCTCCCCCCCTTGATACTCAATGGCTTGCCATCTCCAAATCCCTTACCTTCAATGCCGGAGGGGCCAACATGAAATGAAAAAATGAAAATTGCTTATTGTCACAAGTCGGCTTCAAATTAAGTTACTGTGAAAAGCCCCTAGTCGCCGCACTCCGGCGCCTGTTCGGGGAGGCTGGTACGGGAATTGAACCGTGCTGCTGGCCTGCCTTGGTCTGCTTTCAAAGCCAGCGATTTAGCCCTGTGCTAAACTAGCCCCTAGCCCCAACATTGAGTAGAAACTGAACTGGACGAACTAAATAAATACTGCAGCTGCAAGAGCATGTCAAAGGCTGGGAATTCTGCAACATGCAATTGCTTCTTAACTTCCCAAAGCCTGTCCATGATTTACAAGGCGTGTGGTGGAGCATCCTCCGCCTGGCTGGATCAGTCCAGCTCAAACGGCACTCAAGCTTGACACCATCCAGGACAAAGCAGCCTGCTTAATTGGCATCCTTAAACATTGACTCCCTCCATTGCTGGCACACAGTGGCAGCAGTGTGTACCATCTGCAAGATGCATTGCAGGAATTTGGCAAGGCTCCTTCAGCAGCACCTTTCAAACCTATGACCTCTACCATCTAAAAGGACAAGGGGAGCAGACACATGCAAACACCACCACCTGCAAGTTCCCCTCCAAGTGACACACCATCCTGAATTGGAACTATATCAACCATTCCTTCCCTGTCACAGGGTCAAAAATCCTGGAACGTCTTCTCTAACTGTGCTCTGAGAGTAGATACATCATAAGGATTGCTGTGGTTAACAAGGTGGTTCACCACCATCTTGTCAAGGGCAATTATAGAGACGGCCGCATCCAAGTTTAAAAAATAAGGTCAAGATATTGGGTGGGATTTGCCAGCTGTTAATGCCGGTGGAAAATTCCGATCCCACGCCGACGCATGGGTTTCCTGGCTACGAGGGTTACAATCAACGAGAAATCCCCATGACAATAGCGGGACCAGTAGATCCCTCTGGCAGGCCACCTCCACACTGGAAAACACTCGGCGGGGTGGTCAGTAAATCCCACCCATCATATCTGAAATATATCAGACGCAGGAACACAATTATAATAAATGTGTATGATGCATATATGATGCATAATATCTTTATATTGAAGGCAGCTGTGCATTTCCAATATCAATCTTTTTCCTCCATTATTCCGATGTTCACATTTTATAATGGAAACTGGCTATTTTAAACTCATCACAATATAATTATATCCTCCTACCAGTGGAGGTGTTGACAGGTGCGTACTGATGTTTTTAATTCATTATTTAATATATTTGGTGATTTCTATTTTGAAAACTATATTCCACTTTTTGGATCAATGATGGGATCTTACAATTCAGGCACACCATTTGATCAGCACTGATATTGTCCCAAGTGCTTTGGTACCATCTGATGTTGAGATTTATTTTACTGAGGGAACATTACTGATTTTCCAGTTTAATATCCATTCCAGTACATCCAGTGTACTGCCTGGATGAATTTATAAACGCAGCAGATAATTAAATCGCTACTTCAGCCTTCACCATGTTCTGGCAGAAGTGACGTTTCACTAGTTGGATAAATTAACTATAGTAAGTCTGACAAGTAATATTCTATTGCGGTTGGGTCTTTCAAGATTTTTAATTTAAAGCTGTCACCCTGTCCATTTCACCGTAATTGGTTCTGGCAGCTAAAGAAGCCAACTTGTTTCATCCTAGTGTCAGTCTGGTTTTGTGCAGACAGCTCTGTTTGTCCATCTCGGGAGGTCAGCTATGAACAGGAATGCTGCAGACACATGTAAATTTGGCCATTGCCGTTGTTGCTGGGGAATCGCAAGGTGGCAGACAAGGGTCTAGCATAGAGATAGAGAATGTGGCAGCAATGCCAACAGGCCATTTGGCCCTTCAACTCCTCTGATATTTTTCTCCATACCAGACAGTTAATTCAACCCCAATTTACTGTTCACTCCCCAGCGGCTCCTCACTTCCAAATAACTTTCAAATTCATCAATGGTTCCTGGTGGGGAATTCCACATTCCAGCCATTTGCAGTAAATTTTAAACCTCCCCCTCGATTGCTTTTGTGGGTGCCTTGCATTTGAACCTCTGGCTGCCATCTCAACAACCAATGGGAATAATCTAGCGCTGCCGACCCTGCTATGTGACCCTTAATCTTGAAGAAAAAAGGCGGCATGGTGGCGCAGTGGTTAGCACTGCTGCCTACGGCGCAGAGGACCCGGGTTCGAATCCCGGCCCTGGGTCACTGTCGGTGTGGAGTTTGCACATTCTCCCCGTGTCTACATGGGTTTAACCCCCCACTACCCAAAGATGTGCAGGGTAGGTGGATTGACCACGCTAAATTGCCCCTTAATTGGAAAAAGAAATAATTGGGTACTCTAAATTTATTTTTAAAAAACAAAAACAAAATCTTGAAGAAAAATGTCAAATGTTGCTGCCATCCTCACAAACATTTCTGTTAAGGCTTCACCCGGCAGTGACGGAATTCTGATTCCTTTCTTCCATCCATCCACAATACCCCACTTGCCCTTCAACCCCTCCACTGAGTCTTCCTCCACCTCCTGCAGCTCCTGATATATGTCCGACACCTTCCCCTCCCCTACCCAGATGCCAGACACCCCCCTGTCCTGGATCCTACGCAGGGGCAGCAGCGGAAATGTCCCCACCTGTTTTCTAAGAAAGTCCCGAACCTGGAGGTACCTGAACGCATTCCCTCGGGGTAGGCCGAACCTCTCCTCCAGCGCCTGCATGCTGGGGAAAGTCCCGTCTATAAACAGATCCCCCATCCTCCTAATACCTGCCCTCTACCAGCCTTGGTATCCCCCATCCAACCTACCCGGAGCAAATCTGTGGTTATTCCGTATCGGGGTCCACACTGAGGCCCCCTCCTCTCTCCTGTGTCTCCTCCACTGCCCCCAGATCCTCAGAGCCGCCGTCACCACTGGTTTCTTCTGCCCCGCCCGCTGCAAGATCGCCACAGACGAGATGCGGACAATGGAGAAGTCCATTGACCTTGGGCGGGATTCTCCAGTCGCCGGGCGGGTGCGGCCGGAGAATCCTGCCCTTTGTGTTTGAATCACCCATATAATTTGAAACTAGCCGTTTCAATTTGTTTTCGGAAAAGCATTGATACAATCCAAGGCTGGGCTGTTCCTTTTATTCCCTCTTGAGACAAGATGTGATTTAAATCCACAAAACATCTTTTGTAACCTTTTGCTCAATTTTAAAAGTACAAAGTATTATATACTGGACCATGACACAGGGTAGGTGGTGAGAGTAGTTTTCGCTGGTTGGGGAATTGAAAACACGGGTTCACAGTCTCTGGGTAGATGGTCAATCGTTTATGACTGAGATTAGGAGAAATTTCTTCACTCAAGAGGATTATGAATCTTTGGAATGTCTCATCCATAGTGAGTTGTGGATGTTCCAACGTCGACTATATTTATGGCTGAGATAGATTTCTGGGGCGGGATTCTCCAACCGCCCCCCCTCCCCACCGGGTCGGAGAATCGAGGGGGGGCGGCGTGAATCCCGCCCCGCCGCTCCAATGCGGGCTGTCAAATTCTCTGGCGCTGGTTTTCGGGCGGGGATCGCGCTGCGCCGGTCGGGGGCTGCTGGTAGCGGCCCACCCGGCAATTCTCTGGGCCCCGATGGGCCGAGCAGCCACCCGTTTTCAGCCAGTCCCGCCGGCGTGAAATGGACATGGTCCTCGGGGCGTGGGGGGGGGGGGAATCCGGCCCCGGGGGGGGGGGCCATAGCGGCCTGGCCCGCGATCGGGGCCCACCGGTCCGCGGGCAGGCCTGTGCCGTGGGGGAACTCTTTCCCTCCGCACCGGCCTGTCTAAGGCTCCGCCATGACCGGCACGGAGAACAAACCCCCTGCGCATGCGCGGGAAACACTCCAGCGGTTCTGCGCATGCGCCAGAACACGCTGGCACTCCTGCGCATGCGCCAACCCGCGCCGGCCGGCGGAGGCCCTTCGCCGCCGGTTGGCGTGGCGCCAACCCCTCCAGCGCCGGCCTAGCCCCCGGAAGTGCGGAGGATTCTGCAACTTCCGGGCGGCCCGACACCGGAGTGGTTCACGCCACTCTTTGGTGACGGTACTGGCCACCCCGCGAGAATCCGGGTCCTGGGGCGGGATTCTCCGACCCCCCGCCGGGTCGGAGAATCGCCGGGGCTGGCGTGAATCCTGCCCCCGCCGGTTGCTGAATTCTCCGGCACTGGAGATTCGGCGGGGGCGGGCGGTTGGCGGGCCCCCCCCCCCCGGCGATTCTCCGGCCCTGGATAGGCCGAAGTCCCGCTGCTGGAATGCCTGTCCCGCCGGCGTGGATTAAACCACCTCTCTTACCGGCGGGCCAAGGCGACGCGGGCGGGCTCCGGGGTCCTGGGGGGGGCGCGGGGTGATCTGGCCCCGGGGGGGTGCCCCCACGGTGGACTGGCCTGCGATCGTGGGGGCACTCATTTCCTTCTGCCTTCCGTCTCCACCATGGCGGAGGCGGAAGAGACCCCCTCAACTGCGCATGCGCGGGGATGCCGTGAGCGGCCGCTGACGCTCCCGCGCATGCGCCGCCCGGTAATATCATTTCCGCACCAGCTGGCGGGGCACCAAAGGCCTTTCCCGCCAGCTGGCGGGGTGGAAATCAGTCCGGCGCGGACCTAGCCCCTCAAGGTTAGGGCTCGGCCGCTCAAGATGCGGAGGATTCCGCACCTTTGGGGCGGCGCGATGCCGGACTGATTTCTGCCGTTTTTGGCACCGGTCATCGGACATCGCGCCAATTATGGAGAATTTCGCCCCTGGTGTATCAAGGAGTCTCCGAAGGCTAACACACAGTACAAGAGTACACGGTTCGGAAAGTAAACAGTATATTCCAGCCTTGCAACGGGATTGAAATATAAGAATAAAGATGCCTTCCTCCAACTGTATAATGCCTCGGTGAGACTAATCCTTTAGTATTTTATGCATTTTTAAAACAATTATTCGTTCATGGAAGTGGGCATCACTGGCGAGACCAACATTTATTTCTCATCTCTAATTGCCCTTGAGAAGGGAAAAGCTTGCATCTTCATCTCTTTACATATGGCAGAATGTACTTGCCTTGGGGGGAGTGTAACAGAGGTTACTAAACTAATTCCTGAGGAGTGGGAATTGTCCTGAAGGAGAAATTTAACGGATGCAGCCCGAAATCCATGTCATTTGGAAAAATGAGAGGTAATCTAACTGAAACATGTAACATTTTTGAAGATTTGACAGAAGGGGTGCTGGGAGGCTGGGGCAGTCCCAGTCCCAGAATGAGGGGTCAGCCATTTGGGACCGAGATGAAGAGACATTTCTTCACTCAAAGTGTTGTGGACCACTGAATGCACTGTGCAGAGAACTGGATGCTCAGTTGTTGAGTGTGTTCATAGGTTGATAGATTTTTGGACATCAGCACATTCTAGGGATATGGGAAAATTGCAAGCAGATGTAGTTGATGTTGGAGGATTAACCATGATCTAATAGATCATTTTCATTTCATTTGGCGATGGAAAAGCTCAAAGGGCCGAATGGCCTACTTTTAAAAAAATTGGATGGAATGTGAACGCTCCTGGTGGGGCCATTTATTGCCCATCCCTAATTTCTCTGAGTGAGCTGTGAATAAAGCTGCCTTCTTGAACTGCTGCAGTCCATGTGGTGCAGATACACCCATACTGCTGTGAGGGAAGGAGCTCCAGGTTTTTGACCCAGTGACAGTGAAGGAACAGCAACACAGATCCCGTTAGAGTGGTGTGTGGCTCGAATGAGATCTTGCAGGCTGTTCTTTCCCCGTGCATCTGATGCCCTTGTCCTTCTCGATAGAAGTTACAGGTCTGGAAGGTGCTGTTGAAGGAGCCGTGGTGAGTTGCTGCACTGCGTTTTGTATATGGGCTGGTTTAGCACACTAGGCTAAATCGCTGGCTTTTAAAGCAGACCAAGGCCAGCAGCACGGTTCAATTCCCGTACCAGCCTCCCCGAACAGGCGCCGGAATGTGGCGACTAGGTGCTTTTCACAGTAACTTCATTGAAGCCTACTTGTGATAATAAGCGATTTTCATATGGTGCACAATGTTGCCACTGTGCGTGGAGGGAGGGAATGCTTAAGGTGGTGGTGGATGGGGTGTTGATCAAGTGGGCTGCTTTTTCCTGGTTGGTGTCGAGCTGGCGTGTGTTGCAGCCTAACTCACCAGGCATCACACTCCTGACTGACTTGTAGATGGTGAACAGGCTGTGGGGAATCAAGAGGTCTCTTATACTAATTTCTTATGCTGTTACTTTGCTTTCTGGATTTGATTTAAATCACCTGGGAATTGTCTTTTCTAAGGGAGCATATTCAGCCAGGCATGAATAATCCAATTAATACTTGCCATCAAGAGACAAGGATATTTAAATTACATATAATTGAAAACCACCATCCCAACAACTGAACTGTGGAGATTGTGATTCGTCCCCAATCCCGAACCATAACAGTGATTCTGTATCTTCCCTAATTGTGTCCATGTTCCAATAATCTCATTGAATTTATGACTCTATGACCCATTCTGTGAGAGCCGAGACAGATTTATCTCTGGAAATTAGATTTGGTTACTTGTGAAGTTTTATTGAGTCGGTAAAGGCACTGAGCTTCTAGAAAGGATTCCAAGAACCAGGAAAGTTATTAAAAAATCACTAAAGTTCAGCATTTTCACACCGGCTGCAAGAATCCAACACCTTAATTTGTGTGAAGAGGTTTGCACGTAGACTGAGTAAAGAGGAAGGATGTATATGCTGATAGCAAACTGGAGAGAATATGCAGTATTTCATATGCTTTGTGACCATTAATCCTCTAAAGCAGAGTTTTGCAAACTGGGTTCCGTGGTACCCTAAGGTTCCGTGTGAGGCATCCAGGAGTTCCCCAGTAGGCCTGGCTGGTATAAATTTGAATAAAGCTTTCCATCCAGCTTGCCCGATTGAAGGTAGTTTACACACTGTATTGGCTCCAGATAGGCTTTCGAGTGTGCTTATCAGCAATCTGAAAAGCCAGCCTCTGACTGGAGAAGCTGGAAATAGCAGAAAAGCCAGCATTCAGGGTCCCAGGCAAGGGCGAGAGTGAAGGCACATGAATAAGGAGCAAAGTAGGCAGCGACCCCTGGGGGTGAGAGGGGAGGCGCCTCCCCTCCCGCCCCCAGGGGCCACCCCCCTCTCCCCCCCCCCCCCCTCCCCCCCCACCCCCCCCCCCCCCCCCCCCCAGGGGTCGCTGCCTACTTCGCTCCTTATTCATGTGCCTTTGCTCTCGCCCTTGCCTGGGACCTTTAATGCTGGTTTCTCTGCTGTTTCCAGCTCATCCTAGGGTGGAATTCTGCTATTTCCAACACTCCTAAGGATGGAATTCTTCCTTCTCGCAGGCACAGGGGCTGGTTTAGCACAGTGGGCTAAATAGCTGGCTTTGTAAAGCAGACCAAGGCCAGCAGCGCGGGTTCAATTCCCGCACCAGCCTCCCCGAACAGGCGCCGGAATGTGGCGACTAGGGGCTTTTCACAGTAACTTCGTTTGAAGCCTACTTATGACAATAAGCGATTTTCATTTCATTCACGCCCTCGGTCACCTGTACCAGTGCTACCAGTGCCCCTTAACAACCGGCCCACTTGGCAGTGCCAACCTGGCAGTGCTGCTGCCCTCGTCCACCCAATGTCCTCAGAGCCCCAAGCGTGGTCATCATATCTGGCCTCCGATGGTGGAGACCAGGAGTGATTCCCTCCAGCTTCACGCTGCGTTAGAGAGGGGGAGAATACCGGGAGCCTGGAGAATCTGGCTTCAAATCATCCCAGCCTATTTAAATGATAATTAAATATGCTAATATGGTTTGCGACCAGCAAGGGCATGAACCAGATTATATCAACTGCAGCGGGCCGGGAGCATTGCACCGGACAAAAACCCTGTTTAGGGGCTCTCCTATTCCCCCAACATAGCGGGATTAGCGCAATGCAACCCGAAAATCACCCCCCCCCCAAAATATTAACTGAATTTGTGAGCAAATGAAGAAGCATCACTCCTATTAAAATGGCAAGGTAAGACGAAGAGAACTTCTGAATTATAATAAATGTATACATAGAAGAAAAAGAAAATACTTCGATAAAATTGTTTTTGTATGTTTGTGCAATTACTTATTTTGTGGCTTAACTCTTCAAAATAATGTATCTTGGGCGTTCCATCTCTTGGGAGGCAAAGAGGGTTCCATGGCTGGAAAAGTTTGGAAAACCCTGCTCTAAAGCGTTTAACATAATTGGTCACATCTTTGTCCACCACCAATACTTCTCATTCATCATTGTAATGCATGGCATTCTCGACTGTTTTCTTATCCACCCAATCACAATGATCACAATTTGCTCCACTCATACTGACAATGTTAGGAAGCATTATTGTCATTGATTCGACCATCAATTCACTCGAGCCAAGAGTAGAAATAAACTGTGGCTTTAATCAACTAGAACAGTGCCTGCCTGTGACTGATCTAACACTGAGAACTGCCTACAGGTCGACTGCTCTTTATACCCCCCTTCAAGGGGAGGAGCCATGGGCGGAGCCCATACAAGCCCCAACATGTTCCCTTATGGATAATGCCATACAATGGCCCATAGGTGGAGCCCACAAGGGCAACAGCATAGCACAGATACAAATACAAGGGCAACAGCATAGCACAGATACAATGGTGGATTATTGATATAATGCATTCACCACAGTCATGCAGTGCATTGAAATCGTGTGCCTGCTGCTGTGTACAGAGTTAGTGGCCTGTCAGCCAAGTGCCACTTGCGACTCACCTTCCCAGATTTAATAAAGTCATTGACGCACTGAACCCACTTGTCCTGATCATGCTGTGTCTGCTCACCACCTCTGCCACCACCAGCTGTGCCCTTGTGTTTTCCTGTGGCGGGTTTTTGCCAGCCACATTTGGGGAAATTAATCTGCCGCCTTTCAGTCACAGCTTTGGTGAGGACATCCAGGAAGTCATCAGAAAATCTGGGGGCTACCCATGCCCCTGGCAGCGCCTGCCTGATTTAATTCCTCTCCTTGGGCCACCGTCTCCACAGCAGTCATGGCTGCCATTGACCTTTTCAAAGGGCCCTCAGTGATGTTGTCTTGGCTTCAGGCCACTTTTTGTCATTGCCAATTGGGTGCTGAGCTTGCCCCAGACCAATTAGGCCATCTCCGTTTGGGATTTACCTCCATGTCAGTGAAGCGGCTGTGACATGGGCTCAAGACCCGGAACTGCTTCAGTGGCCTCGTTCCTGACCATCAATGGAAAATCTATCCCATTGAACCAAGAATTACACTTTCCACCCCACATTTATCATGACTAAGATTACTTACTTCCCTCTTCTTCTTAAAATTAGCCTGACTCTTCACTCCAACTGATTCTTTTCTGAAAGCTTTCTCCATGCTTTTGTCTTCTCCATAACCAACAATCGTGTTGCTCTCCTTGCTGGACTCCCATCCTCCAGAAAACACAACTGTTTTTAACATCCATTCTGCTTTTAAGCCAGTTGCGATGGCAGTTACCATGTGAGAGACAGAGGCAACCACTGTATTTGGTGTGGGTTGAATCTGTCCCTGGATCCCACACACTCCTGGTGTGTGTTAAATCTGTCCCTGGATCCCAGACACTCTTGGTGTGGGTTAAATCTGTCCCTGGATCCCAGACACTCCTGGTGTGGGTTGAATCTGTCCCTGGATCCCACACACTCCTGGTGTGGGTTAAATCTGTCCCTGGATCCCAGACACTTCTGGTGTGGGTTAAATCTGTCGCTGGACCCCACACACTCCTGATGTGGGTTAAATATGTCGCTGGATCCCACACACTCCTGGTGTGGGTTAAATCTGTCGCTGGATCCCATACACTCCTGGTGTGGGTTAAATCTGTCGCTGGATCCCACACACTCCTGGTGTGGGTTAAGTCTGTTGCTGGATTCCACACACTCCTGGTGTGGGTTAAATCTGTCGCTGGATCCCACACACTCCTGGTGTGGGTTAAATCTCTCGCAGGATCCCACACACTCCTGGTGTGGGTTAAATCTCTCGCTGGATCCCACACACTCCTGGTGTGGGTTAAATCTCTCGCTGGATCCCACACACTCCTGGTGTGGGGTTTTCTGATCAACCCACCGTGTGTTTTACAGTGGTAGAGGTGGCCCGCCATTGGTTGGCGGAGGTTTTCCATTGAACGCATCCCTCACTGCCGTGATACCCATGGCGGGGGGTATGCCGCCGGTGGGACTGGAAGATCCCATCTGCATTAACCATAAGACCATAAGACAGAGGAGCAGAATTAGGCCACTCGGCCCATTGAGTCTGCTCCGCCATTCAATCATGGCTGATATTTTCTCCCCATACCCACTGATCCCCTTATTAATCAAGAACCTATCTATCTCTGTCTGAAAGACACTCACTGATTTGGCCTCTACAAACTTCTGCGGCAAAGAGTTCCACAGATTCACCACCCTCTGGCTGAAGAAATTCCTCCTCATCTCCTTTAAAGGATTGTCCCTTTACTCTGAGATTGTGTCCTCTGGTTCTAGTTTTTCCTACAAGTGGAAACATCCTCTCCATGTCCACTTTATCCAGACCTCGCAGTATCTTGTAAGTTTCAATAAGATCCCCCCTCATCCTTCTAAACTCCAACAAGTACAGACCCAGAGTCCTCAACCGTTCCGCATCCGACAAGTTCTTCATTCCAGGGATCATTCTTGTGAACCTCCTCTGGACCCTTTCCAAGGCCAGCACATCCTTCCTTAGATATGGGGCCCAAAACTGCTCACAATACTCCAAATGGGGTCTTACCAGAACCTTATGCAACCTCAGAAGTACATCCCTGGTCTTGTATTCTAGCCCTCTTGACATGAATGCTAACATTGCATTTACCTTCTTAACTGCCGACTGAACCTGCACATTAACCTTAAGAGAATCATGAACAAGTACTCCCAAGTCCATTTGTGCTTCTGATTTCCTAAGTATTTCCCCATTTAGAAAATAGTCTATGCCTAAATTCCTCCTTCCAAAGTGCATAACCTCGCACATTTCCACATTGTATTTCATTTGCTACTTCACTGCCCATTCTCCTAGCTAGTCCAAATCTTTCTGCAGACCCCTTGCTTCCTCAATACTATCTATCCCTCCACAGATCTTTGTATCATCTGCAAACTTCGCAACAGTGCCTTTGTTTCTTTCTTCCAGATCATTAATGTATATTGTGAAAAGTTCTGGACCTGGTGTGGGTTAAATCTATCAATGGATCCTGCACACTCCTGGCCTGGGTTAAATCCATCAATGGATCCCACACACCCCTGGTGTGGGTTAAATCTATCAATGGATCCTGCACACTCCTGGTGTGGGTTAAATCCATCAATGGATCCCACACACTCCTGGTGTGGGGTAAAGGTATCAATGGATCCCACACACTCCTGGTGTGGGTCAAGCTATCAATGGATCCCACACACTCCTGGTGTGGGTTAAATCTATCAATGGATCCCACACACTCCTGGTGTTGGTAAACTATCAATGGATCCCGCACACTCCTGGTGTGGGTAAACTATCAATGGATCCCACACACTCCTGGTGTGGGTGAAGTTATCAATGGATCCCACACACTCCTGGTGTTGGTAAACTATCAATGGATCCCACACACTCCTGGTGTGGGTAAAGCTATCAATGGATCCCACACACTCCTGGTGTGGGTAAAGCTATCAATGGATCCCACACACTCTTGGTGTGGGTAAAGCTATCAATGGATCCCACACACTCCTGGTGTGGGTAAAGCTATCAATGGATCCCACACACTCCTGGTGTGGGGTAAAGGTATCAATGGATCCCACACACTCCTGGGGGGCGATTCTCCGATATGGAGGCCACGTGTTCCCGCCGTCGTGAGCGCCGTCGCATTTCACGACGGCGCGAACAGGGCCCGGGCACGACCTATTCTGGCCCCCATAGGGGGCCAGCACGGCGCTGGAGTGGTTCACGGCACTCCAACCACCTTACGTGGAGGCCTGGCCGGTGAAGGAGCCCCCCTCCCCCCCCACAACAGGCCGCCCCCCCAGAGCGTTCCCGCCGGCAGCGACCAGGGCTGAACGGCGCCAGCGGGACTCTGTCGTATTGGGGCGGCCGCTCGGCCCATCCAGGCCGGAGAATTGGCGGCCCCGCCGGTTCCAGCGGCCCATGGCCGTAGCCGCAGCAAACGCTCCACCGCAAATTGCGCCGATTCTCCGCACTTCGGAGAATCGCGCGCCGGCGTCGGGGCGCGGTTGCTGTGATTCGCCGGCCTGGCGTGGGGCTCGGAGAATCATTCCCCTGGTGTGGTTAAAACTGTCAATGGATCCTGCACACTCCTGGTGTGGGTTAAAGTTATTCATGGATCCTGCACACTCCTGGTGTGGGTTAAAGTTATTCATGGATCCTGCACACTCCTGGTGTGGGTTAAAGTTATTCATGGATCCTGCACACTCCTGGTGTGGGTTAAAGTTATTCATGGATCTTGCACACTCCCGGAGCTGTTCTATCTCCAAGCACTTATACATGGACTTGATGAAAATTTGATATCAGAGATTAACAGGATTTTTAGCAGTGATGAAAGAAGATGTTTCCATGGTTATTGCTGCTCATGCAGATTGAATGGAAAATGTCAGGGTGGAATTTTATATATTTCTATTGTAAATCATAACTACTCTTGTTGGAGTCTGAGCTTAATTCTATCTAGATGATTAAGCTTTTGTAACTGAAATTCAAAATGAGAGATGGTTAAGTGTCACTCTCTCTGTTTCTTATTGTTTCACATTGAGAATGAGCTTGTTATTTACATGGGAATGAGCAAGCACAAGCTATTTTTCCAAAATTGCAGAAATGCGTCAGTCGCTTGTACGGTTTCACACCTGCTCCAATGGTTGCTCACCACATTGTAGACCGTGTATTGCGCAGGCGGCAGGCTTGTTCTGATGATGAATGCAGAAAATGCTTCCACAAAATTACCTGGATCTGATTGTGTTGTCGAGCAATATAACGTAAATACTAAGAGTGATGAAGATAGTTGTGGTAAACGGAGAATCCCAACATCGTAGATTCCAGTCCAGGAACTCTGCCAAATCGCTCACCCATACCTTTGGCGGCTTTGAGTCCCACTACCACAACAAAATCCGCCTCCAGGCTATCAGGGAGACAAAGGCCAAGGCGTTGGCCTCTCTCCGCACCTGTACTCCCAGATCCTCAGACACTCCAAATATCGCCACCTCCGGACTCGGAGCTATCTCTATACCCAAAATCTTTGACATTACGTCCGAAAATCCCTTCCAAAGCCTTTTCAACCTCAGACATGCCCAAAACATATGCACATGATTTGCATCCCCCCCCTCCCCTCCCCCACACATCCCCTATCTTCCACCCCCGGAAAGAATGACTCATCCTACATACCGTCACGTGGGCTCTATGCACCTCCTTGAATTGGGTAAAACATAGCCTGGCACATGACAAGGACGCATTCTCCCTACACACTCCGGCCCCCAACACCCTCCCCCCCAACTCCTCCCACTTGTGCCTGACATCCTCCACGGGAGGGAGTGTTGGTGATTGATGAGTTCCATTCTAATGTCCTTTTGGCAGTAAATAACTTGAATCTTGCTGTCTGGACTTGTGCAAAGTGAATTGCTTTTTGGCTGATTAACAGAAGGGCCGATTGTGCCTCTGACAGTCAATACCTTCAGGGAAAGAAGAGGAGAATGTCAGAGTGGATTGAAAAGCAAGGCATATTCAAGAATATCCCAGGATCGGTACTGCCTTGTTTAATGAATTAACCTGCACAAGGTGGATTGGAGTGCCTCGCTCTTGACTTTCTACCAAAGTGGCTACATGCTGGCTGAATGGCCTCGGGCCTATAACAACATTACAATGTTAGCACTTTGAATCTGAAACTGGCCTGCCCTCTCATTCGAATGGAGGAACATTCGTTCAATACATGCAGACATGCAAACCAGACATGCAGATGCCAAAGAATTCTAGTACGAATGAAGATTCTGCATATGCGGTATAAATTTCTCTCCAGTTTTTCTAATCATCTCCATTAATGCTGGGGTACAGTTCCGAAGTGTCCTTCTAATACTCTGCCAAAATAAACAGTTTTCTACATTTGCGAATCTGGGAGGTGTTGCCAGACACGCTGTGCGTGAGTACAGATGTGGTAACTCAGGAATGCCAATATCGGATCCAGGTCTGGCACCCTTCACCCGGCAGTCACACACACACCTTCACCAGCGATCTCAAGCTCCGACCCATTTACTTCCTGTGGTATTATAGGTATTACGGTACCTGAGAGGCTAAAGCACCATTGGTAGAACCTGTATGCTTTTCTATTGGCTAGAGTGTATAATAGCTCCGCCCTGATAGGCGGGGTGTAAGAACCCATGCCGCCCCAGCAGCCCTCATTCTGTACCTGAGCTGCTGGGAGAAACATCTAGCTCATTAAAGCCTTCAGTTGGACTACAACCTGGCTTTAGTGGTCATTGATCGTGCATCAATTTAATAAGCTAGATTTTAAGAAGAAAAGATGGAGCTCCGAATCAAGCTGGAGTGTCTGCAACTTAGCCCCCACGCAGCGAACTTGACGAATGTGATATAAAATAGTTCAAATATTAGTTACAGTAATGTAGATGTTAATTCTAGTGAGTTCACAAAGGACAAAGCACAAAGGAATTCAGAAAGCATGGCAAGGAAGTTAGGGAAAAGGATGCTGGGTAACAATAGGTCCAGGGTTAAGGAATGCGAAGTGAGCTAATCAGGATGTATGGCCAGGTCAGGAGAGGTTTAGGGTGACCTATGGGAATCGTGAATGTGAAACTTGATGCCATTTGAATGTATTTGCAGAGATCTCTTTGTCTACGACCTCATTCGTTTTCGAGGGGTCCAGGAGACAGTTTCTGTGTTCTGAGTCTCTGTGAAGCGAGTCAGCCTTGCAAGTTGGTTAAAATAAATAATACTATATCTACAAATCCATCTCAAGTTTTATTGAGGCCAGACTGACGGGTAAAGAATTCAATATTGTCAAACTCAGCGGCAATCTTTAAGCACTGGCTGGCGTACTTTAAAGGGTATCTCGAGACTGCCGAAAACACACCCACGGGAGAGCAGAAACTGCACGTCTTGCACTCAAGGGTGAGCCCGGAGATTTACACCCTCATCGAGGAAGCGGAAGACTTTGATGCAGCAATTGAGCTGCTAAAAGGACACTATATTCGCCCGGTAAACCAGGTCTACACCCGGCACCTGCTTGCAACAAGGCGACAAACCCCTGGGGAATCACTGGAGAAATTCTACCGCGCACTCCTGGTGCTGGGAAGAAGCTGTGGCTGCCCACAAGTTTCGGCGAGCGAACACACGGAACTCTTAGTCCGGGACCCTTTCGTGGCAGGTATGCTTTTGTCACAAATCCGCCAGCACCTGTTAGAGAAGGACACCCTGGGTCTCAGGGAGGCATGGGCCCTTGCAGGCTCCTTGGACGTGGCCTCCAGGAACGCCCATGCCTATGTTCCCGACCGCGCGGCAGCCCCCTGGGCAGCGTGGAACCCCGCCGTGGCCAACCCCGAGACTTCCCCCGCTCCCACTCAGGCCTGCGCTGCAAGGCGGCCTGGCTACCCCGAGGGGCCCCGCTGCTATTTCTTCGGGCAGGCCAAGCACCCCCGCCAGCGCTGCCCGGCCCACGCATCCACCTGCAAGGGATGCGGCAAAAGGGCCATTTTGTGGGGGTATGTCAGGCCCGAGCGCCCGCCGGAACTCCACGCACATTCCAGCCTCCAGGCCCACCCTCCCTTCCACCGCAGCACCTTACAGGAGGATCGGTTCTTCCACCGCCCCGTCTAGGCCCCCCACCCACCGACGCCCCCCGCAGGCGTTCCCTTCCCAAGTCAGCCGTTTTCCCCACCAGCGCCGTCTAGGGGTGACGAAGCTGCCATGGAGATCGAAGCCACGCACCCGGAGTCACAGATACCCGAGCCTCCACCGGAGTCACCACCAAGGCTCCGATGATCACAGAGGACGACCAGAGCCCCCGATCGACTGATTGCTTCATTTTAACTGTAATCTGTAAATATAAACCATCAAATGTACATAGCTACCAGACTTGTAAATAGTTTCTAAACACTGTACGGGGGTATTACGGTACCTCCATAACTAATTATACCATGTTGTTGTGTTTTGTAGTTTCTGTCCACCACCCCCGCCGGACCTTTTTTAACAGGGGGTGAATGTGGTATTATAGGTATTATGGTACCTGAGAGGCTAAAGCACCATTGGTAGAACCTGCATGCTTTTCTATTGGCTAGAGTGTATAATAGCTGCACCCTGATAGGTGGGGTATAAGAACCCGTGCCGCCCCAGCAGCCCTCATTCTGTACCTGATCTCCTGGGGGAAACATCTAGCTTATTAAAGCCTTCAGTTGTACTACAACCACGCTTTAGTGGTCATTGATCGTGCATCACTTCCCTGGTGTGTTGTGCTCAGAGTGATCATCAAAATCTGTGTAAATCAAGAGAGTGCGTGATGCATTTGTTTTAACAGCTCTTAAGTGCCGCTCTTTTACATTTTTAATCAGCCTAATGTTTAAGTATTGGAAAAAGCGAAACAGTTTTTTCTCCCCCAGCTCTGGCATGTGTCCACGGTGCTAAAAGCGAGTGACTGGAGCACTCCTCCTGATTCAGTTCCTGCTGAGTTTAGCATATATTTTTAATAATTCACAGTACATCTAAGTCAGAGATAGAAATTGAGAGGCAGGAGTGACAAGTTATTAAAATGTACTTTTCTGAGTAAGAAGTGAGGCAGTTATGGGTGATTGGGTCTTGTCAAGACTTGTGGATTTGAATAAATTATGCAAACAAGGAACCGGTGAATAATGGAGCTATTCAGGAGTCTAGAGTCTAAATTTTCACATAAGCATAGTCACCATTTCCAGGTTTTCATGGTGGTTCTGCTGGGATTAGTGAGTAAGAAAATCACAGAGTGTTAAGGTCCAAGTTTCGGTTCCCAGTCTGTGCTGTGTGAACTGGTTTTAGCCGCAGAAGCCATTGAGATCTTTGCAGCTTTTGGGGGGTGGGGGGGGGGGGCATGAAGTTCAAAAAAAATCTTTCAACCATATTGTTTTCCAAATATGTGCAATTATTCTCAGTCCAATCTCCTGAAGAAAGATTCTGCCCAAACGCTCCCTAATGTTCCAGGAGACAACGGGCAAAGTGGGAGTTTATCTGTCCTTCCTGAAGTGTTGGGTACTCTGATACACAGACGAACCAACACGGTTGCGAATGGTACAACGCAGTTTTATTTCAATCAACTATTAACATAGTAAACTCTGGTACTCAGCACATGGTAATGTCTGAGTGGCTGGCAATGAGGTCTGTGCCCTGAGCCATCTCCTGCTCGAGTGCCCAGGAAGTGTCGTGTTCCCTGTTTTGTACTGTGTATGCTCTTGTCTGTGATTGGCAGTCGTGGTGTGTGTGTTGATTGGTCCGTTGATCTGTCCATCATTATGTATGTATGTATGTGCTATGATGTTCACCTGAATATCATGACATCCCCCCTTTTTTACAAGATTATGTGCCTACGTGGTTATAAATAGAGATGTGTACTGAGTGTAGCTAAATGTGCGTGTGTGTAATATTTACAGCATGTACATGGGGCTTAACTATATACAAGGGGCGATGTTGGGTGTGACATAATAACGAGGTTGTACCATAAACAAAGAACGGGGAAATGTTGAACGATAAAACAAATTCCTGTAACGATAAGAACATAAACATATTAACACAGTGGTTGCATGAGTTCAATGTGTAAACAGTCTCATAAGTCCAGTCTAGTAGGTGGGCGACGAATTTGGGTTGACCGCCTCAAGGGTAGGTCTGGAACCACCGGCTGAGGAATGGGCCTGGCCACGGGCGACGACGGAAGGGGCATGGTAGCAGGCAGCTCCGCGAAGTCGATATCAGGAACAACAGGAGGGCAGGGTGTCAGTGTAAGGTCTCGTAGTGAGCGCGGAAGCAGGCGAAGAGCCCGGCGATTGCGCCTACGAACGGATCCATCAGGCATGCGAACCAGGAATGAGCGGGGAGCCACGCGTCGGAGAACTTCGGCAGGTGCTGACCAGCCACCTTCTGGTAGGTGGATGCGGACTTCGTCTCCAGGGGCCAGGGTGGGAAGATCAGTTGCCCGTGTGTCATATGACCTCTTCTGGCGACCGCGCTGCAGTTGCATCCTGTGCCGTACCGGAGCATGGTCTATTGTTGGTGCCAGGATGGAAGGCACAGTGGTTCTGAGGGCGCGACCCATCAACAGCTGGGCTGGTGAGAGACCAGTGGCTAGTGGGGCCGAGCGATAGGCCAGCAGGGTGAGGCAGAAATCCGATCCGGCATCAGCAGCCTTGCAGAGGAGCCGCTTGACAATGTGAACGCCCTTCTCCGCCTTTCCATTGGACTGGGGATGCAGAGGGCTGGACGTCTCGCGTGTGAAGCCATACGAGGCAGCAAACGATGACCATTCCTGGCTGGTGAAACAGGGCCCATTGTCCGACATGGCAGTCATCGGAATGCCGTGGCGAGCGAAGGTGTCTTTGCAGGCCCTTATGACAGCGGACGACGCCAAATCGTGCAGGTGTATGACCTCTGTGTAGTTGGAGAAGTAGTCAACGACGATGACATAGTCCCTGCCGAGCGGGTGAAAGAGGTCCACACCCACCTTCGCCCAGGGGGACGTCACCAGTTCATGGGGCAGAAGCGTCTCAGGAGGTTGCGCCGGCTGAAACCTTTGGCAGGTGGGGCAGTTGAGCACCATATTGGCAATGTCGTCGCTGATGCCCGGCCAGTATACCGCCTCTCGGGCCCTCCGTCTGCACTTCTCGACCCCCAGGTGGCCTTTGTGTAGTTGGTCGAGAACCAGCTTGTGCATGCTGTGCGGAATCACAATCCGGTCCGGCTTCAGAAGGACACCATCAATGACGGCCAGGTCGTCTCGGACATTGTAGAACTGCGGGCACTGCCCTTTGAGCCACCCTCCTGTCATGTGGCGCATCACACGTTGTAGAAGGGGGTCGGCCGCAGTCTCTCGGCGAATACAGGCCAGACTGGAGTTGTCAGCTGGCAGATTTGCCGATGTGAAGGCCACCTGCGCCTCGACCTGACATACGAACCCCTCCGAATCTGGCGGCGTGCTCACTGCTCTGGATAGGGCATCCGCAATGATAAGGTCCTTCTCTTGGGGAGTAGACCAGTTGGAAGTCTTACCTCCTGAGTTTAAGTAGGATGCGCTGGAGGCGAGGGGTCATCTCGTTCAGGTCCTTGTTTATTATGCTGACCAGGGGGCGGTGGTCAGTTTCAACAGTGAACCGGGGGAGACCATACACATAGTCATGGAACTTGTCTAAACCGGTTAGCAAGCCCAGGCACTCTTTTCGATCTGCGCGTAGCGCTGCTCTGTGGGGGTCATGGCCCGCGATGCATAGGCGACCGGGGCCCATGACGCAGTGTCATCCCGCTGCAGGAGCACTGCCCCAATGCCGGATTGGCTGGCATCAGTCGAGATTTTAGTGGCACGAGACGTGTCGAAAAACGCCAATACCGGTGCTGTGGTGAGCTTGAGTTTGAGCTCCTCCCATTCCAGCTGGTGTGTGTGCTGCCACTGGAACTCTGTGGACTTTCTGACGAGGTGGCGCAGAGCTGTCGTGTGGGAGGCAAAGTTGGGAATGAACTTCCCCAGAAAGTTGACCATGCCTAGGAAGCGTAGCACTGCTTTCTTGTCTGCCGGCTGCGGTATAGCTGTGATGGCGCTCACAAAGAACAAAGAACAAAGAAATGTACAGCACAGGAACAGGCCCTTCGGCCCTCCAAGCCCGTGCCGACCATGCTGCTCGACTAAACTACAATCTTCTACACTTCCTGGGTCCGTATCCTTCTATTCCCATCCTATTCATATATTTGTCAAGATGCCCCTTAAATGTCCCTATCGTCCCTGCTTCCACTACCTCCTCCGGTAGCGAGTTCCAGGCACCCACTACCCTCTGCGTAAAAAACTTGCCTCGTACATCTACTCTAAACCTTGCCCCTCTCACCTTAAACCTGTGCCCCCTAGTAATTGACCCCTCTACCCTGGGGAAAAGCCTCTGACTATCCACTCTGTCTATGCCCCTCATAATTTTGTATACCTCTATCAGGTCTCCCCTCAACCTCCTTCGTTCCAGTGAGAACAAACCGAGTTTATTCAACCGCTCCTCATAGCTAATGCCCTCCATACCAAGCAACATTCTGGTAAATCTCTTCTGCACCCTCTCTAAAGCCTCCACATCCTTCTGGTAGTGTGGCGACCAGAATTGAACACTATACTCCAAGTGTGGCCTAACTAAGGTTCTATACAGCTGCAACATGACTTGCCAATTCTTATACTCAATGCCCCGGCCAATGAAGGCAAGCATGCCGTATGCCTTCTTGACTATCTTCTCCACCTGTGTTGCCCCTTTCAATGACCTGTGGACCTGTACTCCTAGATCTCTTTGACTTTCAATACTCTTGAGGGTTCTACCATTCACTGTATATTCCCTACCTGCATTAGACCTTCCAAAATGCATTACCTCACATTTGTCCGGATTAAACTCCATCTGCCATCTCTCCGCCCAAGTCTCCAGACAATCTAAATCCTGCTGTATCCTCCGACAGTCCTCATCGCTATCCGCAATTCCACCAACCTTTGTGTCGTCTGCAAACTTACTAATCAGACCGGTTACATTGTCCTCCAAATCATTTATATATACTACAAAGAGCAACGGTCCCAGCACTGATCCCTGTGGAACACCACTGGTCACAGCCCTCCAATTAGAAAAACATCCCTCCATTGCTACTCTCTGCCTTCTATGGCCTAGCCAGTTCTGTATCCACCTTGCCAGCTCACCCCTGATCCCGTGTGACTTCACCTTTTGTAATAGTCTACCATGAGAGACCTTGTCAAAGGCCTTACTGAAGTCCATATAGACAACATCTACTGCCCTACCTGCATCAATCATCATAGTGACCTCCTCGAAAAACTCTATCAAGTTAGTGAGACACGACCTCCCCTTCACAAAACCGTGCTGCCCCTCACTAATACGTCCATTTGCTTCCAAATGGGAGTAGATCCTGTCTCGAAGAATTCTCTCCAGTAATTTCCCTACCACTGAAGTAAGGCTCACCGGCCTGTAGTTCCCGGGATTATCCTTGCTACCCTTCTTAAACAGAGGAACAACATTGGCTATTCTCCAGTCCTCCGGGACATCCCCTGAAGACAGCGAGGATCCAAAGATTTCTGTCAAGGCCTCAGCAATTTCCTCTCCAGCCTCCTTCAGTATTCTGGGGTAGATCCCATCAGGCCCTGGGGACTTATCTACCTTAATATTTTTTAAGACACCCAACACGTCGTCTTTTTGGATCACAATGTGACCCAGGCTATCTACACCCCCTTCTTCAGACTCAACATCTACCAATTCCTTCTCTTTGGTGAATACTGAGGCAAAGTATTCATTTAGTACCTCGCCCATTTCCTCTGGCTCCACACATAGATTCCCTTGCCTATCCTTCAGTGGGCCAACCCTTTCCCTGGCTACCCACTTGCTTTTTATGTACGTGTAAAAAGCCTTGGGATTTTCCTTAACCCTATTTGCCAATGACTTTTCGTGACCCCTTCTAGCCCTCCTGACTCCTTGCTTAAGTTCCTTCCTACTTTCCTTATATTCCAGGCAGGCTTCGTCTGTTCCCAGCCTTTTAGCCCTGACAAATGCCTCCTTTTTCTTTTTGACGAGTCTGACCTTGTCTGCATCAGGACGGACCCCTGACCGGGAAATGTGGTCCCCCAGGAACTTCAGCTCGGTTTGGCCGAAAGAACACTTGGCTCGGTTGAGGCACAGGCCGTTTTCACGTATGCGTGCAAAGACGCGTTGGAGACGATAGATGTGCTCCTGTGGTGTGGTGGACCAGATGATGACGTCGTCCACGTATACGCGCACCCCTTCGATGCCTTCCATCATCTGCTCCATGAACCTATGAAAGACCTTGGATGCCGAGATGATGCCAAATGGCATTCGGTTGTAGCAGAACCTGCCGAAAGGGGTGTTGAAGGTGCACAGCTTTCGGCTGGATGGATCGAGTTGGATCTGCCAAAAACCCTTAGAGGCATCCAGTTTCGTAAATATTTTCGCCTGGGCCATTTCACTGGTGATCTCCTCCCGTTTGGGTATGGGGTAATGTTCCCTCATAATATTGTTATTGAGGTCTTTTGGGTCAATACAGATCCGGAGCTCGCCGGAGGGCTTCTTGACACACACACCATGGAGCTGACCCACGGTGTGGGCTCCGTGACCCTGGATAGGACCCCTTGGTCCTGGAGATCCTGCAGCTGCTGCTTGAGGCGGTCTTTGAGTGGCGCAGGGACTCTGCGAGGTGCGTGAATGACCGGGGTGGCGTCTGGTTTGAGCCGAATTCTGTAGGTGTATGGCAGTGTTCCCATGCCCTCGAATGCATCCTGGTTGTGGGCGAGGAGCAATTGGAGCTGTGCGCTGAACTCTGCATCCAGGAAGTCAGACGTGCCATCTGGAGAGAGAGAGTGGACTTGTTGCATGAGGTGGAGAGCCTTGCATGCCTGTGCACCTAGCAGGGAGTCCTTCGATGAGCCAACTATCTCGAACGACAGTGTGGCCGTGTGTGTGTTGTGTGTCACCTGGAGCTGGCAGGATCCCATAGCCATGATAACGTTCCCGTTGTAGTCGATCATCCTGCACCAGGACGGCCGAATTGGTGGTCTGACCTTCATGGCGTAGAAGGCTGACTATGCTATGAGGTTGGCGGAGGCGCCAGTGTCCAGGCGGGAAGTTATTGTCGATCGGTTGACCGTCAGGGTGGCACACCATTCATCACCGGGATTGATCGTGTTAACTCGGTTCCCATCAATGACCGCAACACGGAAGGCGTCTCGGTCATCTGTGTCACCGGTCTGGATGTCGTCTGGGCACGATTCGTAATGGGGAGGCTGAATGGTCCGCACGTCCCTGCTAGGTTGTCGGAGTTGTGGAAGATTGACAGGTTGAGCTGCTCGACAGTAAGCAGCGTAGTGGCCCACCTTGCCACAGGGTAGGCATTGTCGGGTTCTTGCGGGACATTGCCGCTTTAAATGTGCAGCTCCACAGTTGCCGCATGTTGTTAACGTTATGGCGTTCGTTGCGTCACTGCGCATGCGCAGTTCGGTCTTGCGTCGAGTGCGCTTGCGCATCACGTCCCTCAGTGTTGCCGTAGGTTTTGGCGCGCACAAGCGCAGGAGGCCTCGAAAAGCACGCGAAATGGCCGCCCTCGTCCGGGCCGCGGGCCGGGAGGAACTCGATCGCCTGGACCCGTTCGGCCTCGTGGGGCACCTGGCTCGCCGATCCGGCCGCGTAGGACCCCCGCCGCGCCGATTCGGCCGCCTGAAATTGGGAGTAGCGGCTAGTCCCGTTTTCGTGCAGGACGCAGGCTTCGATTGCGGAGGCTAAGGCGGAGGCTTTTATTTTTAAAAGCTGCTGGTGTAGGGTGCCCGAGGTGACCCCAAAAACGATCTGGTCCCGAATCATGGAATCTGAGGTGGTGTCGTAACCGCAGGACTGCGCGAGGATGCGGAGATGCGCAAGGAATGACTGAAAGAGCTCATCCTTACCTTGCAGGCGCTGCTGGAAGACATACCTCTCGAATCTCTCGTTGACCTCGACATTGAAGTGTTGGTCGAGCTTGAGAAGGACCGTCTTGTATTTGGATTTGTCCTCGTCTTCCGCGAACACCAGGGAGTTGTAGACATGGATGGCGTGTTGACCTGCCGTGGAGAGGAGGATGGCGATCTTTCTGGTGTCCGAGGCGCTCTCTTTTTCGTTGGCTTCCAGGAAGTGCTGGAAACGCTGTTTGAACAGCTTCCAATTGACGCCGAGGTTTCCAGTGACTTACAGTGGCTGCGGTGTGTTGACGGTGTCCATGGCGCAGGATGGCAGATTTGTGGGAAGGTATCAAATCACTCCTGGTATCATGAAGCGTTGGGTACTCTGATACACAACGAACCAACACGGTTGCGAATGGTACAACGCAGTTTTATTTCAATCAACTATTAACATAGTAAACTCTGGTACTCAGCACATGGTGAATGTCTGTGAGTGGCTGGCAATGAGGTCTGTGCCCTGAGCCGTCTCCTGCTCGAGTGCCCAGGAAGTGTCGTGTTCCCTGTTTTGTACTGTGTATGCTCTTGTCTGTGATTGGCTGTTGTGTTGTGTGTGTTGATTGGTCCGTTAATCTGTCCATCATTATGTATGTATGTATGTGCTATGATGTTCACCTGAATATCATGACACTTCCCACATTCCCACTGTTGGGCCGAGTTCTAGAACTGGCCTGATCCTCCCTCGCCTGGTCCTTCCCAAATGCTTTCCTTCATACCATTGCCACAAGACGAATTGAGCCATGTGAAGCACTGCAATCGGCACTCGGTTTAGATGCTGAGAGGGTGTTTCCCTCCCTTGGAATGGAATCTAGAACTGGGAGGCACCGTTTAAAATAAGGGGTCTCCCATTTAAGATGGAGGTGAAACATTTCCCTCAGAAGTCTATGGGATACTCTTCCATGGAATGCAGTGCAGGCCAGGTTATTGGATATATTCAAACTGAGTTCAACATGTTTTTGATCAAAAAGAGAGTCGAGGGTTGTGGGGCAGGGTGTGGGGGTGGGAGGGGGGGAAGGGGGGGGGAGTGGGGGAGGGGGGGTGACGGAGGCAGGAAAATGGAGTTAAGGCCACAGTTAGATCAGCCATGATCTTATTGAATGGTGTGGAGCTGGCTCGATGGGTCTACTGTTATTTCTTATGATCTTGTAGTAATCGGTCTGTGCTCATTCCTGCAAACTTGTTGAAACTACTGGAAATACTTTGTAGCCAGGTAGCATCAGTGGAGGAATAGAAGTCGATGGATTGAAATTTTAGATTGAAAATCTTTCCTCAGCGTTAATTGCTTTTGCGTGGCGTATTTTTGCTGTGACCACCACCTGGTTTGGGGAGGGCGAGGAAGTGGGGGGGGGGTTGCTGTGGATGCGGTGCAGTTCTTCTTCTAAACTCTAGAGCCACTTTCAACCCCTGTTCTCTTAATTCTGCATTTGAAAGGTCAAGCAGTTTCCAAGTGTGTGTTTCTCCATCTGAACATTTTGAACAGTTGTCAGCTGTAGCTTGTGACTCACATTAAAACCTGGGACGAAACTCCATGTGGTTCTGAGGGAGTGTTTCTCTGTCAGGGGTTCCGCCTATCAGGCGAACTGAGGTCCCCACATAAAATATCCCACGGCACTTTCAAGAAACTGCCACAACCAAAAACAGATGATCAAGTCATTATCCCACTGTTCTTTTGGGGACCTTGCTGTGCACAAACTGAGTGCTACATTTCCTGCACTCGAACAGTGATTGCACTTCAAAAATATTTCAAAGCGTTAGGTGCTTTGAGATGTCCAGAGGTTGTGAAAAGTGCTGTATGAAGATTATTTTCTTTTCTGTTGTGCCTGAGTAATGAAGTTTGAGAAAGTACAATGCAGAATGAATAGTATTTTGAATACCTTATTAATTAATGTTTCTCAAGGTAAAAATACAGTTTGAATGTATCTAGCAGTTTTTCTTGAGCTTTGCAAATGGGATGATGCAATGGAGCTGTGTGCTCAGGAACCACTTGCATGTAATCTACCGATCATTTGTAAGCAGTATTACAAAAACTATTTCCTAACTCAATGGGAAACATCATTTACTTGTTAGAGGCAGGATTTACTAAGAATAGGTGCTTAGTAAGTGGGGACTATGCTCATGAAGAACAGAGGTGTTGTGTACGTTGCCCTGGAACTTTGTATTATGGGCTGTTTGCCCAGATGCATGTTGGAAGCAGTTGAATGTATGGTCTTATAAATTCTTGATTTCTCGAGGAATTAAGGGCTATGGCGAGAGAGCGGGTAAATGGAGTTGAAATCAGCCATGATTGAATGGTGGAGTGGACTCGATGGGCCGAATGGCCTTACTTCCACTCCTATGTCTTATGGTCTTATGGAATGTCTGTTTTTGCAAGCTGTGCAATGCAACAGAATCAACATTATATCATCAAAGTGATGATGTGCCAGTTGCATTGATGCAACATTTTCCTGTCTTTTGACGAAGTAACAACACATATCTTTCAGATTTCCTTCACCTCCTCGCCTTCATTTCTCTTTCTCCTTGTGCGAGCGTATGGTTTTAACAGATCACATTTATTTGTGAGCAGCTTTGACAAAGAGTCACCCAGACTCGAAATGTTAGCTCCCTTCTCTCTCCACAGATGCTGTCAGACGTGTTGAGATTGTCCAGTATTTTCTTTTACTGTTTTTGTTTTCGATTCCAGCACCTGCAGTAATTTGCTTTTACCACATTTATACAGGGCCTTTGACTTAATAAATGATCTCTTAGTGCTTCATTGGGTTGTAACTGGAGACAGATTGAGCCTATTGTAGTGGAATGGTTTTGTGAGGGCCACGAAGAATCCAGCACGAGTTTTAAGGATACAAAGTAATGACATTTATTTACAATAACATATATATATAACAGCAGCAGCAACTTCCCTTGCTGCACACTCCTTCCTGCTGGTTCCTAAACTGGCCAGCTTTATTTATACTAGGAGTTTACTAATGGTTTCTCCGCCCCCCTCATTGGGGAAGCTCATACTCCCACAGGATTGTGGGATTGTCATTAGTCCCCAGCCAATGGTAAGTAGGCAGGTTATAACATCCCTCTCCCCCAAACTCCAAGGAATCCACCGAAGACCCTGGCGAAGGAGGGCGTCGGACTCTTTTTGCCGCAGGCCGGACACCATTTGCACGCGGCGCTGGATCAGGCGGCCTGTAACGAGACAGAGACCGGCGCTTCCGTGATGAACGGCGCAACGGTTGTACATCCACGGCCCATGGACCCGAGGATTCCCCCTCTGATGCTGCCTGTGTCGCCATCTCGGAGTCAGAGTCTGCTGCCTCCGTCATGTCAGCGTCTCTATCTCCATTCGGTTGTGTAACGACCTGCGCAGGCTTCGAGTGAGGCACCAGTGGAAAATTGTGAAGACTAACTTCCCTTGTTTCTGGTCTCTGCGGCTGTAGAAATGAGCTCCGGGGGCGGGGAATCGTTTGAGGGGATAGTCTTCTGGACCGAACGTGGTCTACTTGTTTGCGCTGGAGACGACCCTGGGCTTGCACCTGGTAAGATATAGGGCCCGTTTGGCGAAAGATTACACCAGGAACCCACAGGGCACCACCAGCAAAATTTCGAACGAACACTGGGTCACCGGGCGCAAACTGCCGAATCGGCCGATGCCGAGAAAATCCCTGTCCCTGCCGTTCTTGTGTGCGGCGTACTTTTGCGCCAATGTCCGGGAAAACCATACTAAGGAGGGTGCGAAGTCTCCGGCCCATTAGGAGTTCTGCGGGAGCTACCCCAGTCACCGCATGGGGGGTGGTCCTATACGTAAACAAAAAGCAAGCCAGTCTCGTGTCCATTGATCCGGAAGACTGCTTCTTTAGGCCTCTTTTGAATGTCTGCACTGCGCGCTCTGCCAACCCATTTGAAACCGGGTGGTAAGAGGCAGTGCGGATATGGCGTATGCCGTTCATCTTCGTGAACCTCGCAAACTCCTCACTCGTGAATGGAGTGCCGTTATCCGTGACCAGCACCTCGGTGAGGCCGTGCGTACTAAACGACAAACGCATCTTTTCAATTGTTGCGCTGGACGTTGTACCCTGCATCTTATGCACCTCTAGCCATTTAGACTGGGCGTCAATTAATAGAAGGAACATGGATCCTTGAAATGGGGCCTGCGAAAACCTAATAATAAAACCCATTGGTGTGAGGTAAGTACCATATTTTATTATTAACACGAAGAAGGTAAGTAAGTGATTTTTACGCATTTTTACTTTTGTACCTTTTTCAAATTGTGTGTGTGTCGGGGGGGAAACTGAAGTGAAATCACAGAAAAGCTGTGGCCTGAGTGGCTGGTTGGGATTCTACACTAAATTTTAAAAACTGAGCATTGGTAACTAATTAAACATAATTACTTAATTATAATTTAGAGGGATATCTAAGCCAGAGATCGGAGAGTACTATATTTAGCTTTCGCATTTCTATTAGAAATCTAGTGCTAGGAAACAGATAGTCAACAGTAACTTTGAAATTTAAAAAAAAATATTCAAAAAAAAAATTTTTTTTAATTTTAATTTTAATTTTGATTAATTGATGCAATGTCAGTTAGAGGGGTGCTGTGCTATGACTGTGAGATGTGGCAGGTCCGGGACGCTTCCAGCGTCCCGGATGGCTTCATCTGCAGAAAGTGCACCCAACTGGAGCTCCTCACAGACCGCATGGTTCGGTTGGAGCGGCAATTGGATGCACTTAGGAGCATGCAGGTGGCGGAAAGCGTCATAGATCGCAGTTATGTAGATGTGGTCACACCCAAGGTGCAGGCAGAGAAATGGGTGACCACCAGAAAGGGCAGGCAGTCAGTGCAGGAATCCCCTGTGGTTGTCCCCCTCTCGAACAGATATACCCCTTTGGATACTGTCGGGGGGGATAGCCTATCAGGGGAAAACAGCAGCAGCCAGAGCAGTGGCACCACGGCTGGCTCTGATGTTCAGAAGGGAGGGTCAAAGCACAGAAGAGTAATAGCAATAGGGGACTCTATAGTCAGGGGCACAGATAGGCGCTTCTGTGGACGTGAAGGAGACTCCAGGATGGTATGTTGCCTCCCTGGTGCCAGGGTCCAGGATGTCTCCGAACGGGTAGAGGGCATCCTGAAGGGGGAGGGCAAACAGGCAGAGGTCATTGTACATATTGGTACTAATGACATAGGCAGGAAGGGGCATGAGGTCCTGCAGCAGGAGTTCAGGGAGCTAGGCAGAAAGTTAAAAGACAGGACCTCGAGGGTTGTAATCTCGGGATTACTCCCTGTGCCACGTGCCAGTGAGGCTAAAAATAGGAAGATAGAGCAGCTAAACACGTGGCTAAACAGCTGGTGTAGGAGGGAGGGTTTCCATTATCTGGACCACTGGGAGCTCTTCCGGGGCAGGTGTGACCTGTATAAGAAGGACGGGTTGCATCTAAACCGGAGAGGCATAAATATCCTGGCCGCGAGGTTTGCTAGTGTCACACGGGAGGGTTTAAACTAGTATGGCAGGGGGGTGGGCATGGGAGCAATAGGTCAGAAGGTGAGAGCATTGAGGGAGAACTAGGGAATAGGGACAGTGTGGCTCTGAGGCAGAGCAGACAGGAAGAAGTTGCTGAACACAGCGGGTCTGGTGGCCTGAAGTGCGTATGTTTTAATGCAAGAAGTATTACGGGTAAGGCAGATGAACTTAGAGCTTGGATTAGTACTTGGAACTATGGTATTGTTGCCATTACAGAGACCTGGTTGAGGGAAGGGCAGGATTGGCAGCTAAACGTTCCAGGATTTAGATGTTTCAGGCGGGATAGAGGGGGATGTAAAAGGGGAGGCGGAGTTGCGCTTCTGGTTCAGGAGAATATCACAGCTGTACTGCGAGAGGACACCTCAGAGGGCAGTGAGGCTATATGGGTAGAGATCAGGAATAAGAAGGGTGCAGTCACAATGTTGGGGGTTTACTACAGGCCTCCCAACAGCCAGCGGGAGATAGAGGAGCAGATAGGTAGACAGATTTTGGAAAAGAGTAAAAACAACAGGGTTGTGGTGATGGGAGACTTCAACTTCCCCAATATTGACTGGGACTCACTTAGTGCCAGGGGCTTAGATGGGGCGGAGTTTGTAAGGAGCATCCAGGAGGGCTTCTTAAAACAATATGTAGACAGTCCAACTAGGGAAGGGGCGGTACTGGACCTGGTATTGGGGAATGAGCCCGGCCAGGTGGTAGATGTTTCAGTAGGGGAGCATTTCGGTAACAGTGACCACAATTCAGTAAGTTTTAAAGTACTGGTGGACAAGGATAAGAGTGGTCCTAGGATGAATGTGCTAAATTGGGGGAAGGCTAATTATAACAATATTAGGCGGGAACTGAAGAACATAGATTGGGGGCGGATGTTTGAGGGCAAATCAACATCTGACATGTGGGAGGCTTTCAAGTGTCAGTTGAAAGGAATTCAGGACCGGCATGTTCCTGTGAGGAAGAAGGATAAATACGGCAATTTTCGGGAACCTTGGATGACGAGAGATATTGTAGGCCTCGTCAAAAAGAAAAAGGAGGCATTTATCAGGGCTAAAAGGCTGGGAACAGACGAAGCCTGCGTGGAATATAAGGAAAGTAGGAAGGAACTTAAGCAAGGAGTCAGGAGGGCTAGAAGGGGTCACGAAAAGTCATTGGCAAATAGGGTTAAGGAAAATCCCAAGGCTTTTTACACGTACATAAAAAGCAAAAGGGTAGCCAGGGAAAGGGTTGGCCCACTGAAGGATAGGCAAGGGAATCTATGTGTGGAGCCAGAGGAAATGGGCGAGGTACTAAATGAATACTTTGCATCAGTATTCACCAAAGAGAAGGAATTGGTAGATGTTGAGTCTGGAGAAGGGTGTGTAGATAGCCTGGGTCACATTGAGATCCAAAAAGAAGAGGTGTTGGGTGTCTTAAAAAATATTAAGGTAGATAAGTCCCCAGGGCCTGATGGGATCTACCCCAGAATACTGAAGGAGGCTGGAGAGGAAATTGCTGATGCCTTGACGGAAATCTTTGGATCCTCGCTGTCTTCGGGGGATGTCCCGGAGGACTGGAGAATAGCCAATGTTGTTCCTCTGTTTAAGAAGGGTAGCAAGGATAATCCCGGGAACTACAGGCCGGTGAGCCTTACTTCAGTGGTAGGGAAATTACTGGAGAGAATTCTTCGAGGCAGGATCTACTCCTATTTGGAAGCAAATAGACGTATTAGTGAGAGGCAGCACGGTTTTGTGAAGGGGAGGTCGTGTCTCACTAACTTGATAGAGTTTTTCGAGGAGGTCACTAAGATGATTGATGCAGGTAGGGCAGTGGATGTTGTCTATATGGACTTCAGTAAGGCCTTTGCCAAGGTCCCTCATGGTAGACTAGTACAGAAGGTGAGGTCACACGGGATCAGGGGTGAGCTGGCAAGGTGGATACAGAACTGGCTAGGCCATAGAAGGCAGAGAGTAGCAATGGAAGGATGCTTTTCTAATTGGAGGGTTGTGACCAGTGGTGTTCCACAGGGATCAGTGCTGGGGCCTTTGCTCTTTGTAGTATATATAAATGATTTGGAGGAAAATGTAACTGGTCTGATTAGTAAGTTTGCAGACGACACAAAGGTTGGTGGAATTGCGGATAGCGATGAGGACTGTCGGAGGATACAGCAGGATTTAGATTGTTTGGAGACTTGGGCGGAGAGATGGCAGATGGAGTTTAATCCGGACAAATGTGAGGTAATGCATTTTGGAAGGTCTAATGCAGGTAGGGAATATACAGTGAATGGTAGAACCCTCAAGAGTATTGAAAGTCAAAGAGATATAGGAGTACAGGTCCACAGGTCACTGAAAGGGGCAACACAGGTGGAGAAGGTAGTCAAGAAGGCATACGGCATGCTTGCCTTCATTGGCCGGGGCATTGAGTATAAGAATTGGCAAGTCATGTTGCAGCTGTATAGAACCTTAGTTAGGCCACACTTGGAGTATAGTGTTCAATTCTGGTCGCCACACTACCGAAGGATGTGGAGGCTTTAGAGAGGGTGCAGAAGAGATTTACCAGAATGTTGCCTGGTATGGAGGGCATTAGCTATGAGGAGCGGTTGAATAAACTCGGTTTGTTCTCACTGGAACGAAGGAGGTTGAGGGGAGACCTGATAGAGGTATACAAAATTATGAGGGGCATAGACAGAGTGGATAGTCAGAGGCTTTTCCCCAGGGTAGAGGGGTCAATTACTAGGGGACATAGGTTTAAGGTGAGAGGGGCAAGGTTTAGAGTAGATGTACGAGGCAAGTTTTTGACGCAGAGGGTAGTGGGTGCCTGGAACTCGCTACCGGAGGAGGTGGTGGAAGCAGGGACGATAGTGACATTTAAGGGGCATCTTGACAAATACATGAATAGGATGGGAATAGAGGGATACGGACCCAGGAAGTGTAGAAGAGTGTAGTTTAGTCGGGCAGCATGGTCGGCACGGGCTTGGAGGGCCGAAGGGCCTGTTCCTGTGCTGTACATTTCTTTGTTCTTTGAAATCTGCATGCAAGCGTGCCCCAGGCCGCCCTGGCCATTCCCAGTGATGTCGGGGCGCAGCCAGTGGAAGCTTCTGATGCTCCTGGCAAATAGAGCAGTTTTGGGCCACCTTCTCAATGTCGGTGTCGAGGCCTGGCCACCGGACAACTCCGGGCCAACATTTTCATTTTGGTCACACCTAGATGCCCATTGTGCAAGTCTGTTGGTATCAGCTCCTGGCCTTTTTCCGGGACAATCACACACGTCCCCCACAAGAGGATGCCGTCTTCCACGCTGAATTCTGACAGCTTGGAGGAAAATGCCCGCAACTCGCCTGGGAGTTGTCTATGCTGCCCACCAGACAGGACTATGTGCCGAACCTTTGACAGGACTGGCTCCGTCTGGGTCCACTCACGGATCTGTGATGCCGTGACAGGCAAGGTGTCCATAAAATTTAGGGTAGCAACCGCCTCACCGGTCGTGGGGGTCGACATGGGGCCGGTCGATAAAGGCAATCGGCTCAGTGCATCGGCATTTGCTATCTGCGTACCTGGATTGTGCTCCAGAGAATACTCGTATGCAGCAAGCAACAAAGCCCAGCGCTGGATCCGTGCGGAAGCAATGGGCGTTATTGGCTTATCCTCTCTGAAAAGTCCCAGCAGAGGCTTATGTTCAGTCATGATAGTGAAATGGCGGCAATACACGTACTGATGGAAGCGTTTCGCCGCAAAAACCACTGCCAGGCCCTCCTTCTCGATCTGCGCGTACTTTTTCTCCGCTGCAGTCAATGTGCGGGAGGCGAAAGCTATCGGTCGCTCGGCCCCGTTCTCCATCTTGTGGGACAGGATGGCCCTAATACCATATGGGGATGCATCACATGTGACGAGCAAAGGCTTTCCAGGATCACAGTGGGTTAGTAACCCAGACAACGACAATTGTTGCTTTACCCGCCGGAAAGCGGTTTCTTGCGGCTGACCCCAAACCCAGGTGTGATTTTTCTTTAGCAGAAGGTGCAAAGGGGCCAGCGTAGTTGCCAGATTGGGGAGGAACTTCCCGTAATAGTTTACGAGACCGAGAAAAGAACAAAGATGCGAAGTGTCAGTTGGGGCGGGGGCCTGTTGAATTGCACGCACCTTCTCTGCGATGGGGTGCAAACCTTCGCGGTCCACCTGATAAACTAGATAGACTACTTCCTTTGCCTGAAATACGCACTTTGTGCGACGTAAACGGACTCCAGCCTCCGAAAGGTGTCTAAGGACAGCCTCCAGATTTTCCAAATGTTCCTGCTCCGACGTCCCTGTAATCAAAACATCATCGAAGTAGACAGCAACACGTGGTAAACCTCTCAAAATGCCCTCCATAACACGTTGAAAAATTGCACAGGCAGAGGATACTCCAAAGGGCAACCATGTATATTCATACAGGCCCCGGTGTGTATTATTTATTACATGTGGTCGGGAGGCAGGGTCCAGCTCCAACTGCAGGTAGGCGTGACTCATATCTAATTTTGTGAATGAGAGTCCACCTGCAAGCTTCGCGTAGAGATCCTCTATGCGAGGCATTGGAAATCGGTCGAGTCGGGAAGCCGTATTCACTGTAAGTTTATAGTCACCACACAAGCGAACTGTGGCATCTGGCTTCATTACAGGTACAATTGGTGCTGCCCAGTCAGCAAAACGGACGGGCCTGATAATACCCAAACTCTTCAAACGAGTGAGCTCCCCTTCTACCTTCTCGAGCAAGGCGTAAGGCACCGGGCGAGCCCGGAAATAGCGCGGCGTGGCTCTTGGTTCGACTTGGATACGGGCCCTTTTATTTTCCCCAAACCAGGCTGGAATACATCTGGGTATCGTCCTAGCACCTCAGTCAACCCTTCAGAAACTGTTTGGAGGATGTGGTGCCACTGCAACCGCAAATGGCGCAACCAGTCCCGACCCAACAGGCTGGGCCCACGGCCGCGCACCACGATAAGTGGGAAACGCCCCTCCTGGCGTCCATAAACAACAGGGGTCATTGTAGTTCCTGCAATGTCCAGTGGTTCCCCCGTGTAGGTGGCCAACCTGGCCTGTGAGTCGGTTAATGTAAGGGTCTGTATACCCTGCTTGATGCGGTCGAATGTCCTCTGGGCGATCACGGAGACCGCTGCGCCAGTGTCCAACTCAAGCGGGTGGCCATTGACCCGTACTGTCACCTTAATGGGGGCCACACGGGGAGCTGCCACACAATGCAACTGCAGGCAGTCGTCCTCCGTCTCCACGTCCTCAGGAATAGTTGCCGCAGGTTCATCCACATGGAAGGTACGGCCCCTGGGCTGGTGCCAGTTACGGCCCCTGGGCTGGTCGCAGTTTCGGTTGGAACGACGGCGCCTCTGGCGCCCCCAGGACCGCCGTCCGCGACGGGGTCAGCGCCTACAAGTCTGACACGGACATGGCTCCTCATCCATTGGTTCTGGAGAAGGCTCCCTTCGGGGAGGAATGTCCGACGGCCACTGGCGTCGGTCCAGACGTTGCCTCGCCCAAGGTACCGCAGGAGTGCGGGGGGCCGTTTTCGGACAGAAGGGGTTGTGCCCCAAGGCATGCACTTCCATTCCCTGTAGCTCCTGCACTCCTCGTTCTGCGCTCTCTCGGGACAATACTATTTGAATGGCCTGTTGAAAAGTCAATGTTGGCTCAGCTAACAACTTTCTCTGGGTGGCCGCATTGTTAATACCGCAAACCAAACGGTTGCGTAACATTTCTGACAAGGTCTCACCATATTCACAGTACTCCGCAATCCTGCGTAGCCTGGATAGAAAATCGGCAAGGGATTCTCCAGGGGTCCTCTCAGCGGTATTAAACCGGTAACGCTGGACTATCGTGGACAGGGTTGGGTTAAAATGTTGCCCCACTATATTCACAAGTTCATCAAACGTTTTGGTGTCCGGCGAAGCTGGGTACGTAAGGCTCCTGATCACCCCAAACGTATGCGGGCCGCAGGCGGTGAGCAATATGACCACCTGGCACTCGTTTTCGGTGATATTGTTTGCCCGGAAATAGTAACGCATCCGTTGTGTGTACTGGTTCCAGCTTTCCAGCGCAGCATCAAAAACATCCAAACGTCCGTACAGAGGCATGGTATAATAGAAAACAACTTCCAACCTGTATCCAACAAAATTCCAGGGAGGTGGCTTCAGCAGTGTAGACAGCTATTCACTTTAACCTTCGTCGCCAGTTTTGTGAGGAAGAAAGATTCCACGAAGAATCCAGCACAAGTTTTAAGGATACAAAGTAATAACATTTATTTACAATAACATACATATATATATGTATAACAGCAGCAGCAACTTCCCTTGCTGCACACTTCTTCCTGCTGGTTCCTAAACTGGCCAGCTTTATTGATACTAGGAGTTTACTAATGGTTTCTCCGCTCCCCCTCATTGGGGAAGCTCATACTCCCACAGGATTGTGGGATTGTCATTAGACCCCAGCCAATGGTAAGTAGGCAGGTTATAACAAATGGGCAAGAGGTTGGATGAATGCAGAGGTATCGCAGGGCTGAAACACAATACAGTGCTAGAGAGGGGTGGAAGCTCCGAGGAGGACGGTCCTTATAGGCAAACCTCATGGTACACTGGCTTTTGTGGCTTGCAAACAAGCAGCATTATGTGAAATCTGCAGATTGCTCCACCATTCGGGAGCACAACGCTTGCAAGGATAGCAACATTGGGACCAATGAAAATTGCCTGGAAACTACGTGGGTTCTGAGAGACCAACTGGGGGCGGGAGGACCAGAGAAACTGAAACTGTAGCGAGCGCGAGTTCAGGGCAGTCTGTGATGTGCACAGTTGTGTAATGTGCTTTGTTCCAGTAGTCTGCAAGCTCTGGTGCTTCCCCTGAGGACTGATGCTCACTCACCTCCCTGAAGCGGTGCGACAGCAATGGGGTGTGGGAAGCAGTGCACTTAACTGAGCTTGGTTCTGGTTTTATTTGTATAATTTAAAAGTCATAAGTCGCACAAAAATCTTTCGATAGAAGTTATTTATAGCAATGTTTGTTTTTGAATTGTTGTATTTGCTGTTTCTCATTACAGAAACATCACTGCAGTAGTTTTTAATCTATTCGTTAACTATTCTTAAATATCTCTCTTCAGTGTCCTTTCTTTGATTTATGAATTATTATTAATTCTAGTTATGAAACAAAAAGTCCAACTTAATTTGGGGCTTCCTGATAACGAGACACTCAACTAAACTGAGGTATGATAATGATATTGCACATGCACTGTGCCTGAGAGCAGGCCCTTGGCCCATTGTCCGTTGATGCTTCATCCTGGCCAATGTCTGGTCAATGGTGGTTTGCCATTACCTTCCACTCTTGGGGGCAGTGCGAAGTGGCAGGTACCAAGTCTACCTCAGCAGGAACAGGGGGCGGGATTCTCCGATAATGGGGCTAAGTGTTGACACCGTCGTAAACGCCAGAGCATTTTACGACGGAGTCATCTGGCCGCATGGAGCAGCGATTCTGCGCCACACTGGGCCAGCACGGCACTGGAACGCTTCACGCAGCTCCAGCTGCCGATACGGGCGCCAGCACGGGCGGCGCGGATCCACGCATGCGCGTGGGTTGCCGTCTCCGTGCCGGCTCCCAGTCAACATGGCGGAGCCGCACAGGGGCCTGGCGAGGAGGATAATAGGCCCCACCCCAGAATTAGCTCGGCTGCCGATCGGTAGCCCCCGATCGCGTGTCTGGCCACCATGGAGGTCCCCCCCGGAGTCAGTTCCCCCCTCGCCCCCACCAGGACGACCCCCGCAGCCAGTGCGCCGAGGTCCCGCCGGGTAGGACCACACGCGAACGACGCCGGCGGGACTCGGCCAAACTCGGTGGGCATTCGGCACGTTGAGCGCTGAGAATCGCCACGGGGCCCGCGTTGAGCATCCGCGCCAACACCATTGCCGCCGATCCGACGTCGGAGCGGCGCCGCATGATTCGCCCCTCCCCCCCCCCCTCGGTGATTCTCGGGATTGGAGAATCCCGCCCAGGGGTCAAGCACTTTGTGTTATTCTGAACTACACATTAACCATCTAGGTGAGGGAAATGCAATTATAATGTTTACAAGCACCGGCAATGTGTAGCACCGTCAATATGACGCGAGGCAGGTTGAGATAATGTCAATTGAAGGCTTTATTAAGCAGAACTTTATCCCCAGCAGCGTGGTTACAGAAAGCAGCTGCTGAGGGAAATGGAGGGAAAACTGGGTTCTTATACCGCCATTTCTGGGTGGAGTCCAGTAGATGGCAGATCCTATCAGGACCTGGCATCCCTCCACCAATAACCTGTCTACACGTGGTGTACCGTATTACCCCTAATACATACCACCACACAATGCACATGATCAAATGTCATGAGGTAATATTCCACAACCAAATTTCCACGAATATGTCAAATCAGAGTTGGCAACACTGGTTGTGATGATGATGGAATAAACCAGGGTTAAAGATCTATCCAATGTATTATTTTGGCGAGATTCCATACAAAAGTATTATTTATTGTGTACAGCTGTCCTTGGGGAAGGTTTGTGGTTGTCAAAATATTGGTTTCCAGGGAAGCCGGTTACTTATCACATCCTGTCTCCCGTAGTTCGTGAACCCTAGGTCAATGGTATTCTATTTAGAAAAGTCGATTTACATGCTTGTTTTCAACTTTGATGATTTCTTAATCAGATTAAAATAGAACTGACTAAGTGTTTCTATTCTTATTCTTTTGGCTGAAGTGAAGCTTTCTGTCATAAAGACCCGACAGTTGTTTGAATTCTCAGCCTTGAGCCAGTTGCAGTGAAAAGCATCTCCATTTCGGATAGTGTTTTCCAGTAGAATGCAATTATGTTTAGGTAGGGTGGCTACTTGTTACTACACACGGGGGGGAAAAAATCAGGCGTTTCACTGCTCAACTTACTGTGCACAAAACTAGTAGCACAGCTGCATAGCCTGCCAATTTGTGGTGAAGTTCATTCTCACTTTCACTCAACAATCTCATATTCGTGTCGAATACAACGGAATATTTTTACACAATCACACTGGTTGCAAGTTTTGTTTTTGTTTCCAGAGCTGGCACGAGAGGAGTCATTTGTGCCACTACTGTGCCTCTTAACTAATTCCAGACGCTGTGAGGTGGGGTTGAAGCCATTGCTGCATTAATATTACATTCGAGTGAAATTCAGGAACATCATAATTAAATACATAACGGACGTTAACAATCTCCATATGTGGGTGAATATCTCCAATTGGATAGGAGGTAATTGGAAACCATTTGCTTAAACGTTCCATAGAAACAGCCTCCGTGATGAGTTGGGATCTTGTGTCAACAGTTTTCACAGATTTTTTAAAAATGTTTCCAATTAAGCACTTTTGCTTAATTGAAGTGTGGTCAATCCACCTACCCTGCACATCTTTTGGATTGTGGGGGTGAGACCCACCTGGACACGGGGAGAATGTGCAAACTCCACACGGACTGCGATCCGGGGCAGGAATCGAACCTGGGTCCTCGGCGCCGTGAGGCAGCTATGCTAACCATTGAGCCGTGGCGTGCAGCCGTTTCGTACAGATTTTGGGGACAAGAAAAGTTTGAGAAGTGCTGATTCCTGCAGTAGCAAGACATTTGTTTTATTTTGGAGATAGTTTGGTGAAATTAATTTGGCTTTTGTACCAAAAGTTAATTCGATGCAGCACGGCAAGAATCAGTACTGTTGGAGTGGAGAGTGGTGCTTTGGATTTGTACACTATCCTTTCATGTTGGCGGTCTGGCTTTGAATCTCCCACAGACTGAAAGAATTTGATAGGGACTGTTGTGAAATTCATTTAAGCTGCTTTTACTATTAGCACAAAAACTGTTGGATTTATCTTGGGGCTAAGTGGTATGCTGTAGATTTGAGTATTGATGCCTGAACATGCTCTGAGGCAAGGTACAGCGAGCTTCCCTCTTCAAGGGAGTCTCCATTTGCTCTGCTGCCATGTTAGATTCCAGAGTCACTCTGTATTTATGCTCTAACCACAACTGCAGATGGTCTCAACTTATTTTCCAGTAGATGTGGATCCAAACTTATTTTCCAGTAGATGTGGATCCAAAATGTAAAACCATCTCTAATTTGGTATTAAAATTGACACTCAAGCCAAAACAAAACATGAGATATGGAAATTTCACTGTTGTGTGGAGCAAGTTACTCATTAAGACAATGTTGAAGGCACGTTATAGGAGCAGAACGGATAAAGCTTTGCCCAGCATCTAATCTTTGATGTATCGGACATAAATTGCATCCTAATTCTTTAACGGGATAGGAGTGTTGCTGGATGGCCATCATTTTTAGGGTCCATCCCTAATTACCTATGCTACTAGTGTTTTAAATGCATAGAGTTCAATCCCCAAATCCATAAATTATTTACCTTGATTAACAACCAAAAAAAGGTTAAAACAGGCAGAAAACAGTATCCATTCTGTAAAAATTCAAACTTGCCTCCCCACCCATCATCCTTCTGGATGGCTTGCCCAACTTTAAACCAACAGGTTTGCGGAGCTTCAGGCTTTGAATCCTATTCATCTCCAAACTATATCGGTGTTCATCCCTGTTACTTTACCTAAATGCTGTGGACAGACTTTTATTACATATTCTCCAAAATTCTCATTACATCTTCCAAATAGGAACCTGCATTAACAAGCTCTCCAAGAAATTGATCCTCTGCATCATTCCTGTTCTTCTTACACACTATTGCCAACCTTCTTTGGTCCCAGTTTTTCACTCCTCTACCTCGCATCCTCCGACAAGTTCAAAATACTGATTTAAAAATGCTTCTTCACAACCTTGCCCCTTCCTCCTTCCTAACTTTTCCCTGTACACTGCTGTGGACAGGTTGCTCCTCTCAAGCTCTATTCCCCCTTAGTGGCAAAGCTTTCACCTTTCTCACCTGTATCCTCTGAAATACTTTCTCTAAACTCCCCTGCTTTGATGCCTATCTTCATTGCTTTAAAAGGGTTCTGAAGGTGAATAGTATTGTTGCATTTAAGGGGAGAACAAATTAAAGAGAAAAGAATAGAAGATGGCTTAAAACGATTGATATTGGAGCAGTCATTTACCTCTCCCAATTTGAAAATGAGCTGCCAATTCACTACCACCTGTTTTATACTATCAGGCAAAGTCAAGATCTGCCCTCAGTATCTTTTTAAGAAATGAGTGGTATTAAATGGATCCAAGCCAGAAGGTGCAATATGAAATGAGACACAATCTTTTGATAGTAGGTTTATTCACACGATGCAGCCTTACAAATCTCCCTCTCCTAGCTACTAGCCCAGTGTCCCAACTTATTCTCCTCATACTCTTAGTACAATTAAACAAATTAACAGCCCCTTAAATGGGCTGACTCTCGTTTTACTTTTTTAAACTAAATCAAACAAAGCTGGAGTAATTTAACGAGCACCTTAAAGGGATACTGCACTGAACTATAAAATCACAAAGGAAACTTAAACATTCAATCAAACTGACTCTCTTAATATGTGATCCCAGTCCTTAAACAAACAAAATCCACCACATGTGTAATACAATCAACAAACCATTAGCAAGTGATATGTAGAAGTCAGAAGACTTCCGGCAACACCTGAGCAATCAATTTATCAGCTTCTTTATTTCAATTGAATGGGAGCTGTCAAAATACCATTAATCTAGGTTGTTGATGTCTGGAGTAACTTTTTAAAAATCTCTTTATTCTCCACTTTTCATTTTTTAACATTGCCATTTGGGGTGGCTATTACTCTCCCAGTGTTTTTTTCTAAATTTAAGAGTATCCAATTATTTTTTTTCCAATTGAAGGTTCTTTTATTTTTCTGCCTCCGTAGGTAGTTCAGGCAGTGTCCTATTGCCCCCCCCCCTATCCACCAACACCCCGACTCCGTCCCTCCCCACCACCCTCCTTTCCCCTCTCTCCCCATCACCCCCCTTCCTTTCCCTTCTGTTGGTACAGACTGCGAGGGTATCTGGCCTCTCCAGCGCAAAATTGAGTGCTTGTACCATTTGTTTTTTGTAGAAATGTAATGTGAACTGTTTTAAAAATCAGAGGGCGGGATTTTCCGACCCCCGCCGGGTCGGAGAATTGCCGGGGTCTGGCGTGAATCCCGCCCCCGCAGGTTGCCGAATTCTCCGGCACCGGATATTCGGCGGGGATGGGAATCGCGCCGCGCCGGTTGGCGTCCCCCCCCCCGGCGATTCTCCGGCCTGTGATGGGCCGAAGTCCCGCTGCTGGAATGCCTGTCCCACCGGTGAGAATCAAACCACCTCTCTTACCGGCGGGACAAGGCGGCGCGGGCGGGCTCCGGGGTCCTGGGGGGGGCGCGGGGCGATCTGGCCCCGGGGGGGTGCCCCCACGGTGGCCTGGCCCGCGATCGGGGCCCACCAATCTGCGGGCGGGCCTGTGCCGTGGGGACACTCTTTTCCTTCCGCCTTCGCCATGGTCTCCACTATGGCGGAGGCGGAAGAGACCCCCTCCACTGCGCATGCGCGGGGATGCAGTGAGCAGCCACTGACGCTTCCGCGCATGCGCCGCACGGCAAAGTCAGTTTAGCGCCAGCTGGCGGGGCACCAAAGGCCTTTCCCGCCAGCTGGCGGGGCAGAAATCAGTCCGGCGCGGGCCTAGCCCCTCAAGGTGAGGGCTCGGCCCCTCAAGATGTGGAGGATTCCGCACCTTTGGGGCGGCTGATGCCGGACTGATTCGCGCCGTTTTTGGCGCCGGTCGGCGGACATCGCGCCGATTGCGGAGAATCCCGCCCAGAATATCCATCCCCCCTCTCTGCACATTGGTACTGAGGGGAGGGTACCCTGTTTCTCCAACACAAAATAGCGTTTGTACCGTTTGGCCTTGTATATATATTTTTTACTGTTTTAATAAAAAGATATGGCCAATCCACCTGTCCTGCACATCTTTGGGTTGTGGGTGTGAAACCCACGCAGACACCGGGAGAATGTACAAACTCTACACAGACGGTGACCAGGGGCCGGGATCGAACCCGGGTCCTTGCCGCCCTGAGGCAGTAGTGCTAACCACTGCGCCACCGTGCCGCCCCATCCACTTTTTATTTGAAGAGGTCTTTCAGTTTTTTTATATCCGGGCTGGAGAGATGGAGATTTGTTGAGGATCACAGCAGAGGTTATTATCTTTTGTAGTCTCTTTTGTAATATATTAAATCGGCTTTGTATTCCACACATTCCTTCCTTAGATATCACTATTCTGTGACACACAGCCACACATGCAGTTGTACACTTTTACCGCCAGATGAAATTTCAAAAGCTCTCAAAGTCATACCTAGACCTGCCACATGGAGAAAAAAAGTATTTTGTACTGACGTTCGGTGGTCAAAGTCATGGGAAGTGCATGTTGTAACATTTTGCAACGTGCATCCTCAATATAATGGAAGTTACAGTGCCTGGCTTGGAGAGGGAACAGCTAAGTTGGAAAGAGTACAGAACTAACAAATGTACTCGCACATAGAGGAATGGTCATATCCTTGGGAAATCTGTGGAAGGAGCAAATAAAATGGTTGAATTTCAAGTTCAAATAACATCATTATTTGCTTTCTCCCTCTTGGTCTACATGCCTCTAACTTTCCATCAGCAACTTCTCATGCCTTGGAATATGACCAGTTCCTTGTTGCCATTTCTTAATAATAATGATAATAATAATAATCTTTATTAGTGTCACAATTAAGCTTACAATAACACTGCAATGAAGCTATTGTGATAAGGCCCTAGTCTCCACACTCCGGCGCCTGTTCGGGTACACTGATGGAAAATTCAGTATGTCCAATTCACCTAACAAGCATGTCCTTCGGGACTTGTGGGAGGAAACCGGAGCACCCGGAGGAAACCCACACAGACACGGGGAGAATGTGCAGACTCTGCACAGACCCAAGCTGGGAATCGAACCTGGGTCCCTGGAGCTGTTAAGGATCAGTGCCAACCACTGTGCTACCGTGCCCCCCATAATGTTATTCATTTCCCCTCTTCCTGAAGCACCCTCCGACTTCTTCACTGCTCTTGTGGTTTCTCTCCAACTGACCCGCTCGATCCACCTCCAGAACCACATTTCCACAACTCTCTCGTCTTTGATGTCAGCGATAGGAGGAACCTTACAGATGGTGAATTAATCAGTGCCCGTTCTCATTACTGTTTGTACAGCCTTGTGCGTACTGCTATTATTTATCACCCCCTTTTCCCTTAAAAGATATCCATCTCAAAGCAGCGCCCTCAGTCCTTTTTCCTGATGACTCAATTTAAACAAGTAGCTAAGGAAGCATGACATCTCAGAAAAGTAATCAAATATCTCCCTTGAAAGGTACATCACCACAAACAATTTTGTTTGGGGGGAGATTGGGGTGACTCATGCAAACTATGTAATTTTAATGATCTGAAACAATAAAAGGAATGAAAGGGTGGCAAAGTGGCACATTGGTTTGCACTGCTGCCTCACAGTGCCAGAGACCCAGGTTCAATTCCAACCTTGGGTTTGCACATTCTCCCCGCTTCTGCGTGGATCTCCTCCGGTTTCCTCCCACAGTCCAAAGATGTGCAGGTTAGGTGGATTGACCATATAAAATTGCTCCTCAGAGTCCAGGGACGTATGGGTTACAGGGATAGGGCGGGTGTGTGGGCCTGGTTAGATCTTTCGGAGGGTCGTGCAGACTCTATGGGCCAAATGGCGGTCTCCTGCACTGTAGGGATTCTATGAAAGCAGCAAAATCAGGAAAAATCAGAACAAAGTTCCATGCAGTGTTCGATGATCACAAGAGGACGTTCAAATCTGCATACGGTTGGTGCTCAATGGTGTGAACTATTGCTCGAAAAGTGAACAGGCTGTTGATAAAGACCTGCTGGGAATCCTGGGTCTATTAACAAATGGCCCGTCGCAGGTCATCAGATCTGGGAAGCAGATGGCCCTGAAGGAGGCCATTTTGTGTTCATGTTGGCTGAGAAAGAGCAATCGAACCTAATCCCACCGTCCTGCCCTTGGTTCATGTCCCTGAAGGTTCCAGCTCCTCAAGCGCATTTCCCACGTGTTTTTTAAATGCTTCTCATCCTGAGGTTTGGATGACCAAAAACGGACAGTCAGGGGAAAATTAGACCAAAATTAGCGTCCGTGCTGCCCAAGGATAGAATGTAATTTCATAGTGTTTGGTTATTACGTAATTACCAAAAGAACGAAAAAGCCATACAGGCAGCAATAATATCCAAATGACGTAATAATCCAAAATCTCTTTCCTAGTTTCTTGTTCTAATTGATGTAACCTTTTCTGACATTTTTCGCCGATTAAAGTCTAGCTTGCCCTTTTATGATACGTTTTGCCTATTACTCTACTTTATTTAAGCTTTATTCTTAATTGCCTACTTAAATATTTAGAGAAACTCGCTCCTAAGTACCTGCCTGTTTGTAGGACAGTTGATCTTATCACTCAGGTAACGGATTCTTAACCTGGCTGATCAGAGAAAGAAAATAATTGGTATTGGAACGCTATTTCTCTTAACAGCAGCACTGTTGTAACAAATTGAATGGTGTGTTATATAATTCAGCATCAATATTAAAATAATTAGAAGAACAGAGTTTGACTATTCCAGCAGCTTGGGGATATTTTCTTATGACATTTGCACAGCTGAGATCTGAAGGATGATGTAGCAGCAACACCTCTGATTAATGCTTTCATCTTATGTCATTATTTGTAGCACTAGCACGGCACATATATGCCTTTCTCATGCATATCTATACCCACGTGCATGCTGAGTACAGGCGTCTAGTCTCTGCCTGTGCCATGTATGCCTTTCCGTCTGTCTGACCTTCTGTCTTTCTCATTCTCTCTCATTTTCATTCATCTCCTCTCTCTCGATTAATTATCTCTCATTCAGATTCGCTCACTTTTATCCTCATCCTTTCTCTCAGTTTCATTCTCTCACCCCACCCCTCTGCTCACGTGCGCATGCCGAACGAGAGACAGCCAATACTGCACAATGTTGGAGTCTTCGAGTTCTCCTTTTTACTTTTCCCTGATGTATTTCCAGCATGTATATAACCAAAAGTCCTTCAGACTGCTCATTTGGTAAGCTACTTTAGTAGGATTAATTTCTGGGCATACTGTGCCTGCTTTTTAGTCACTACGAGTGCGCTTAGCAAAATGGCATCTGCAGCGCATTTTCACACTTGTGAACAAATGGTGGATGGATGCCACATTGGTGAAGGCGTTAACATGTGTCCAGTGAATGTTAGCTGGAAGAATGCAGAGCAGGCGGACCATGATGATTTGATGCCATCGGTATAATTTGGAGTTCTGCGCTCCAGCTATAGTCCTTTCGTTACCACGCATTAATTAACATGCATTAAGGGGCAGAAAAGACTCTCCCCCGCCCCAACTGTGCTAGTTGAAGGGATTAGCAACTACTTGCAGGTTAGCTCCTGATTAATTTCTTCTGGCTGTTACAAGCCTACAAACATTCGGTGCTTTCCATAGTTGGTGACAAAAGTCTGGTGAGTGAAGTGGTCGCTGTTAAAGGAGATTTTGCTCACTTCATGGTTGCTCTCCAAATGCGTTGCTTTCAGATATGGGTGGTGGAGTAGGCCTTCCCTCCGGAATGGAGATTGGAGAATAAACAGTGGCTACATGGAGCAGGAAAAGCTGCTCGAAAAGGGAGGAGGAGAAGAGCACTAAGCCGGTGGCCATGTCCACCCTGGGTGTTCAGGAAGCAATTCTTCTACCTTCCACTCGGAGCAATATGTGGGATATCTGTGCTTCCATAGGCAGCAGCATATGATGGCCCCTTTCTGTCTGGGCTGTCTGTGAAGAACTCATCAGAATGCATTGGCAGCAACCACAGCCCCTATTCCCCATTCACCAACAATTCCACAACTTCCTCCAACAATGAACACCACAGTGTCTGACCACAATGCAAACTTAAAAGCAAAATCAGGTTTAGAAATGAAATCACTCCACATTCTGTACAAACATCAACTAATCACCTGCTGCATTACTTAGTGCCAGTCTTGTGCGATCCTTTGCCTGTTTTATTGTGCTCTTTCTCCCTTTTACTCCGTGGCTTTAACAAGGCTGCTGATTTGCAGTGGAGGAGACTATTGATGAACAGCACAATGGTTAGCACTGCTGCCTCAGCGCCTTGGGTGACTGCGTGGATGTTTGCCCCGTGTCTGCATGGGTTTCCTCCGGATGTTCTGGTTTCCTCCCACAGTCCAAAGTTATGAAGGTTAGGTGGATTGGCCATGAAAAATTGTTCTTTAGTGTCCAAAGATGTGCAGGTTAGGTGGATTGCCTGTTATCAATGCTCGGGGTTATGGGAATAGCGGGGGGGGGCAGTGTTGGGCCAAGCTTGGGGGCTCTTTCGGAGGGTCAGTGCAGACTCGATAGGCCAAATGGCCTCCTCCTGCACTATAGGGATTCTATGGAATGTGGAGGATGTTCTCCAGCAGTTCTGGACTCAGGGGGCCTGACTGTGCATTGCATCATCTTGGCATAGATGGCAGCAGCCTCACTGACTGATGGGTACTTGTGCACTTGTGGAGTAGCAGGGATTGGGTACCTCGTCTTGAGAGGAGAGCAAATTTGCGCTCCATGGAAGTACTGCCGCTCCCCCAGGGCAGTGTCTTAGCGATCGCAGTAATTTGTTGGAGAACAGATTGCTGAGCTGCTGTGACCCCCCCCCCGACCCCCCCCCCCCCCGATCCCCCCCCCCCCCCCCCCCCCCCCCAAAGTCTCCGATATTGGGTGTCTGGTGCTTATGCTGTAATGGAAGCTGCGACACTGGCCATCAGGTGCTGCACTGTTGTTGGATCCACAGCATGCAAATGGAGGTGGCCACCTTTGCTATGCTGGAAAACATGGGCAACAGGCTCCGCGCAAAGTCGTGTGTCAAATTGGTGCTGACTGCCTCCATGCTCCCTGCCATTGCCTGACTGGCAAGATTCCCAATGGGTCAGGCATTCCATTAGCCATACCCTTCAGTATTCCGATCTAGGCTTCTCCTAGGCAATTCGCATACCGCTGCAACTGGTCCACATCAGATACCATTTCCCTGGCCCCACACTCATCCCTAGAGCATCTCGAAAACAAGGACTCCTACATCAGACTCCTATTTATTGACTACAGCTCCGCCTTCAACACCATAATCCCAGCCAAGCTCATATCAAAGCTCCAAAACCTAGGACTTGGCTCCCCACTCTGCAACTGGATCCTCGATTTTCTGGCCAACAGACCACAATCAGTAAGAATGAACAACAACACCTCCTCCACAATAGTCCTCAACACCGGCACCCCGCAAGGCTGCGTACTTAGCCCCCTACTCTACTCCCTGTACACATACGACTGCGTGGCAAAACTTGGTTCCAACTCCATCTACAAGTTTGCTGACGATACGACCGTAGTGGGCCGGATCTCGAATAACGACGAGTCCGAATACAGGAGGGAGATAGAGAATCTAGTGGAGTGGTGTAGCGACAACAATCTCTCCCTCAATGCCAGCAAAACTAAAGAGCTGGTAATTGACTTCAGGAAGCAAAGTACTGTACACACCCCTGTCAGCATCAACGGGGCCGAGGTGGAGATGGTTAGCAGTTTCAAATTCCTAGGGGTGCACATCTCCAAAAATCTGTCCTGGTCCACCCACGTCGACGCTACCACCAAGAAAGCACAACAGTGCCTATACTTCCTCAGGAAACTAAGGAAATTCGGCATGTCCACATTAACCCTTACCAACTTTTACAGATGCACCATAGAAAGCATCCTATTTAGCTGCATCACAGCCTGGTATGGCAACTGCTCGGCCCAGGACCGCAAGAAACCTCAGAGAGTCGTGAACACCGCCCAGTCCATCACACGAACCTGCCTCCCATCCATTGACTCCATCTACACCTCCTGCTGCCTGGGAAAAGAGGGCAGCATAATCAAAGATCCCTCCCACCCGGCTTACTCACTCTTCCAACTTCTTCCATCGGGCAGGAGATACAGAAGTCTGAGAACACGCACGAACAGACTCAAAAACAGCTTCTTCCCCACTGTCACCAGACTCCTAAATGACCCTCTTATGGACTGACCTCATTAACACTACACCCTGTATGCTTCATCCGATGCCAGTGCTTATGTAGTTACATTGTATATGTTGTGTTGCCCTATTATGTATTTTGTTTTATTCCCTTTTCTTCTCATGTACTTAATGATCTGTTGAGCTGCTCGCAGAAAAATACTTTTTACTGTACCTCGGTACACGTGACAATAAACCAATCCAATCCCTACAAGGTACTCACCTTAGTTCCCAATGGTGGAAACTATTTTCAGCCTCCTCCATACACCTGGCACCGCCGCAAACCTTGTGCCCTGCTCTGGCCACAGACCACAAATGCCCAGTGTCACTCTGCACATGCAGATCTGCCTTTACTCTATCCTCTAGGTTGCAGGCAGTGTCAATAGTTGAGCGAGTCACCGTCGGTGTGAAATCCAGCGATAGTGTTGTGTCATCTCCACCCCATTTGTGGTGTTCATCGACTGGCTGCCTAGATGCCCCTTGCAAGAGAACAATGAGGAACAATGTGTCAGCGTGTTGTGTAATATGTTGGACACATGTGGCTTTCATGATTGAATAGCTGGCAGTGTGTGAGATGTGGGGCGGGATTCTTTGGCCCGCCCACCCGGCGACCGGAAATTCCCCCCCCTGAGGTCAACGGACCTTTACACGGTCCCCGTCCCGTCGGTGGCGATCTTGTGGCGGGCACGGCCGAAGAATCCAGTCCGTGGTTTCTGAGGCTTGCAGCACGGGTGAAGCGTGTGAATGTTAGATCCGAGATTGTTGGCCGCTGAGTGAATGGGTGAGTTGGGCAACAGCTGAAGCTAGTGCCGCCATCGGTGGGATATGCTTTCACTGAGATTGACCACTCGTGCTGGTCATTGAACATCACAGAATCGCAGAATTGTTACGGTGCAGAAGGAGACCATTCGGCCCACTGTGGCGGCACCGGCTCTCCAAGTGAGCACCTTGACTTAGTGCCATTGCTGTGCCTTTTCCCCATACCCCTGAACAATGTTTCTATTCACATAATCATCGAATGCCCTCTTGAATGCCTTGATTGAACCTGCCTCCAACTTCTTTACAACACGACATCCAGACCCAGGGCTTGATTCCTGGCAATGAGCGCCACAGCTATCTGCTCCCACTGCCTCTTGAACATGTCTGGAGGGCCCGTAGGACCCAGGACATCACTCCTACTTTCACCTCCCTCGAGGCCTCCTGTTTAAAATTAGAGCCATTCTTGTTTCTCGGGTCAGATTCACAGCCTGCATGACTATCAGCACCTGCTCCAGCCACAAACCACCACTTATTTTAAACTAGCTTTAACTGGCACCAGTAATTGACAGTTTGGGGCTTTGCTGAAGGCTGCAGCTGCTTGGTAAGCACTGGCCACAGACAGCAACAATGTAGATGATCAGACAACATGAAGTTGACATGTGGCTGCATTGAGCAGGCAAGTGTTAATTCAGCATTATGTACCTTATACTCTGTTTTGGGGACTATCCAATTTAACTCCATTCCACCGAATTCCATATTCTGAAGAGACACCTCATTACAACATTTTAATCTTGCTGTGTCTCCTTTCAGTGCTCCTCCTTCAAATTCAGGCCTGCGACTTGTCCTTGTTTTGTTGAGGTTCTTTCTGACCTCCCTACACAATTCAAAAAGCTCTGGTGTTCTGAGTGATGTTGTGCATGTCATGAAAGTAGACATTTTAACACTTCCATTCAGACAATTCGAGTTCCTTCCGTGGACAGAAAGATTGGGTTGTATGCAGGTTTTGGAAGTGAGCTTGAGAGGGTTGCAGTTTGTTAAAAAACAAACACAATCCATATCGACAAGAAATGTACATTCCTCCCACACTGCCTTGTTAGGGCATGAATGGAGCAGTAATCGGTTTGGCATCTACACTTCCTTGGAAAGCTTGTTGCAGCCAAATACAAAACTGCCGACTAATAAAAATGATGGTCGGGTTTCACCTCCAGAACCGAAACGGGGGGGGGGGGGGGACACAATAAATAGCACCTTATTTGTTACTGTTTGTGGAGAAAATATGCTGCTATTTTGTGAAGCATTCCCATTGACTGCTCCAGTAAAGGAGTGATGTTTTTAAAAATGCATTTGTGGGATGTGCATGTTGCTGCTTGGGACAAGGCTGAGTGCCCATCCATAATTGCCCTTGAACTGAGTGGCTTGCTCGACCATTTTAAGAGTCTACCATATTGCTGTGGAATCTGGAGCCATGTGTGGCACAGGTTTCGCTCTTTAAAGGACATTAGTGAACCAAATGGGTTTTTACAGCAATCAACATTGGTTCCATGGTCATCTCTGAGATGTTTAATTCCAGATTTTTATTGAATTCAAATTCCACCATCTTCTGTAGTGGGATTCGAACCTAGGCCACTATGCTGCGTCTTTGGATTACGCGTCCAGTACCACTATACCATCACCTCCCCACGGTCAGTATAGCGTGATGAACGTAGGAATTTCAGATAGATTCTATTATATGTATTTGGTGCAGTGAGGGTTGAAAGCCTGGGTTAGTGTGTGTATGAGTTCAGAGTTTGCACTGAGTGCTGAATTTGGTGCATTTGAGTGCGATAGTGAGAGTTTGGTGACCGAGGGAGTATAAGGCTTCATTTTTATCTAAAGTTTAGTCTTTCTTTTATTTAGTTAATTAACTTAAAAGTTGCTGTTTGGTTTAGAAGAAGGTGAATTTTCAATCAGCTTTAAACAGGCTTCTACTTGTAGGCACTTGCAGCTGGAGCTTGTTAATTAGTTAATTGGATTAGGCCAGTTTTTCAGAGGCTAGATTCACAGTATAAAAGTGATCCCCTACAGTGCAGACTTTGTTTGCACTGAGTGCTGAATTTGGTGCATTTGAGTGCGATAGTGAGAGTTTGGTGACCGAGGGAGTGCTGCATTTGGTGCATTTGAGTGCGATAGTGAGAGTTTGGTGACCGAGGGAGTGCTGAATTTGGTGCATTTGAGTGCGATAGTGAGAGTTTGGTGACCGAGGGAGTGCTGCATTTGGTGCATTTGATTGCGATAGTGAGAGTTTGGTGACCGAGGGAGTGCTGCATTTGGTGCATTTGAGTGCGATAGTGAGAGTTTGGTGACCGAGGGAGTGCTGAATTTGGTGCATTTGAGTGCGATAGTGAGAGTTTGGTGACCGAGGGAGTTAGGTGAGGAGGGAGTAAGGTGCTCCTTTCATTTCGTTTCCTACATTTCCGCAAAGAGTGAGAAGAGAGCCAGGAGTTTACAGAAAGTGTAGCTGACTGGGAGCAGAGTCGGAGGGTGGAGATCTAGTTAGTCCACACGGCAGCTATATTCTGGATGGTAAGAGGGGATGGAGGCTAGGCCAGTTACATGCTCCTCCTGTAGGATGTGGGTGGTGAGGGATACCACCGGTGTCCCCGCTGACTATACCTGCGGGAAGTGCACCCAACTTCAGCTCCTCAAAGACCGTGTTAGGGAACTGGAGCTGAAGCTGGATGAACTTCGGATCATCCGGGAGGCAGAGGGGGTGATTGAGAAGAGTTACAGGGAGGTAACCACACCCAAGTCACAGGACAAGAATAGCTGGGTTACAGTCAGGGGGAAAAAAACAAACAAGCAGACAGTGCAGGGATCCCTCGTGGCCGTTCCCCTTCAAAACAAGTATACCGTTTTGGATGCTGTTGGGGGGGATGACCTACCGAGGGAAGGCCCTAGCGGCCAGGTCTCTGGCACTGAGTCTGGCTCTGGGGCTCAGAAGGGAAGGGGGGAGAATAGAACAGCAATAGTTGTAGGAGATTCAATGGTTAGGGGAATAGATAGGAGATTCTGTGGTCTCGAGCGAGACTCCCGGAAGGTATGTTGCCTCCCGGGTGCCATGGCCAGGGATGTCTCGGATCGTGTCTTCAGGATCCTTAAGGGGGAGGGGGAGCAGCCAGAAGTCGTGGTGCACATTGGTACCAACGACATAGGTAGGAAAAGGGGTGTGGAGGTAATAAACAAGTTTAGGGAGTTAGGCTGGAAGTTAAAAGCCAGGACAGACAGAGTTGTCATCTCTGGTTTGTTGCCGGTGCCATGTGATAGCGAGGCTAGGAATAGGGAGAGAGTGCAGTTGAACATGTGGCTGCAGGAATGGTGTAGGAGGGAGGGCTTCAGGTATTTGGATAATTGGAGCGCATTCTGGGGAAGGTGGGACCTGTACAAGCAGGACAGGTTGCATCTGAACCAGAGGGGCACCAATATCCTGGGAGGGAGGTTTTCCAGTACTCTTCGGGAGGGTTTAAACTAATTTGGCAGGGGAATGGGAACCGGATTTGTAGTCCAGCAGCTAAGGTAGCCGATATTCAGGACGCCAAAGCGTGTAATGAGGCAGTGGGGAAGGGAACACTGACAAAGGAGAGTACTTGCAGGCACGGAGATGGGTTGAAGTGTGTATACTTCAACGCAAGAAGCATCAGGAATAAGGTGGGTGAACTTAAGGCATGGATCGGTACTTGGGACTACGATGTGGTGGCCATCACGGAAACTTGGATAGAAGAGGGGCAGAAATGGTTGTTGGAGGTCCCTGGTTATAGATGTTTCAATAAGATTAGGGAGGGTGGTAAAAGAGGTGGGGGGTGGCATTATTAATTAGAGATAGTATAACAGCTGCAGAAAGGCAGTTCGAGGAGTATCACCCTATTGAGGTAGTATGGGTTGAAGTCAGAAATAGGAAAGGAGCAGTCACCTTGTTAGGAGTTTTCTATAGGCCCCCCAATAGTAGCAGAGATGTGGAGGAACAGATTGGGAAACCGATTTTGGAAAGGTGCAGAAGTCATAGGGTAGTAGTCATGGGCGACTTTAACTTCCCAAATATTGAGTGGAAACTCTTTAGATCAAATAGTTTGGATGGGGTGGTGTTTGTGCAGTGTGTCCAGGAAGCTTTTCTAACACAGTATGCAGATTGTCCGACCAGAGGAGGGGCAATATTGGATTTAGTACTGGGTAATGAACCAGGGCAAGTGATGGATTTGTTAGTGGGGGAGCATTTTGGAGATAGTGACCACAATTCTGTGACTTTCACTTTACTAATGGAGAGGGATAGGTACGTGCAACAGGGCAAGGTTTACAATTGGGGGAAGGGTAAATACGATGTTGTCAGACAAGAATTGAAGTGCATAAGTTGGGAACATAGGCTGGCAGGGAAGGACACAAGTGAAATGTGGAACTTGTTCAAGGAACAGGTACTACGTGTCCTTGATATGTATGTCCCTGTCAGGCAGGGAAGAGATGGTCGAGTGAGGGAACCATGGTTGACAAGAGAGGTTGAATGTCTTGTTAAGAGGAAAAAGGAGATTTATGTAAGGCTGAGGAAACAAGGTTCAGACAGGGCATTGGAGGGATACAAGATAGCCAGGAGGGAACTGAAGAAAGGGATTAGGAGAGCTAAGAGAGGGCATGAACAATCTTTGGCGGGTAGGATCAAGGAAAACCCCAAGGCCTTTTACACATATGTGAGAAATATGAGAATGACTAGAGCGAGGGTAGGTCCGATCAAGGACAGTAGCGGGAAATTGTGTATTGAGTCTGAAGAGATAGGAGAGGTCTTGAACGAGTACTTTTCTTCTGTATTTACAAATGAGAGGGGCGATATTGTTGGAGAGGACAGTGTGAAACAGATTGGTAAGCTCGAGGAAATACTTGTCAGGAAGGAAGATGTGTTGGGCATTTTGAAAAACTTGAGGATAGACAAGTCCCCCGGGCCTGACGGGATATATCCAAGGATTCTATGGGAAGCAAGAGATGAAATTGCAGAGCCGTTGGCAATTATCTTTTCGTCCTCACTGTCAACAGGGGTGGTACCAGGGGATTGGAGAGTGGCGAATGTCGTGCCCCTGTTCAAAAAAGGAACTAGAGATAACCCTGGGAATTATAGGCCAGTTAGTCTTACTTCGGTGGTAGGCAAAGTAATGGAAAGGGTACTGAAGGATAGGATTTCTGAGCATCTGGAAAGACACTGCTTGATTAGGGATAGTCAGCACGGATTTGTGAGGGGTAGGTCTTGCCTTACAAGTCTTATTGAATTCTTTGAGGAGGTGACCAAGCATGTGGATGAAGGTAAAGCAGTGGATGTAGTGTACATGGATTTTAGTAAGGCATTTGATAAAGTTCCCCATGGTCGGCTTATGCAGAAAGTAAGGAGGTATGGGATAGTGGGAAATTTGGCCAGTTGGATAACGAACTGGCTAACCGATAGAAGTCAGAGAGTGGTGGTGGATGGCAAATATTCAGCCTGGATCCCAGTTACCAGTGGCGTACCGCAGGGATCAGTTCTGGGTCCTCTGCTGTTTGTGATTTTCATTAATGACTTGGATGAGGGAGTTGAAGGGTGGGTCAGTAAATTTGCAGACGATACGAAGATTGGTGGAGTTGTGGATAGTAAGGAGGGCTGTTGTCGGCTGCAAAGAGACATAGATAGGATGCAGAGCTGGGCTGAGAAGTGGCAGATGGAGTTTAACCCTGAAAAGTGTGAGGTTGTCCATTTTGGAAGGACAAATATGAATGCGGAATACAGGGTTAACGGTAGAATTCTTGGCAATGTGGAGGAGCAGAGAGATCTTGGGGTCTATGTTCATACATCTTTGAAAGTTGCCACTCAAGTGGATAGAGTTGTGAAGAAGGCCTATGGTGCGCTCGCGTTCATTAACAGAGGGATTGAATTTAAGAGCCGTGAGGTGATGATGCAGCTGTACAAAACTTTGGTAAGGCCACATTTGGAGTACTGTGTACAGTTCTGGTCTCCTCATTTTAGGAAGGATGTGGAAGCTTTGGAAAAGGTGCAAAGAAGATTTACCAGGATGTTGCCTGGAATGGAGAGTAGGTCTTACGAGGAAAGGTGGAGGGAGCTAGGCCTTTTCTCATTAGAACGGCGAAGGATGAGGGGCGACTTGATAGAGGTTTATAAGATGATCACTGGAATAGATAGAGTAGACAGTCAGAGACTTTTTCCCCGGGTGGAACAAACCATTACAAGGGGACATAAATTTAAGGTGAAAGGTGGAAGATATAGGAGGGATATCAGAGGTAGGTTCTTTGCCCAGAGAGTAGTGGGGGCATGGAATGTACTGCCTGTGGAAGTAGTTGAGTCGGAAACATTAGGGACCTTCAAGCAGCTATTGGATAGGTACATGGATTACGGTAAAATGATATAGTGTAGATTTATTTGTTCTTCAGGGCAGCACAGTAGCATTGTGGATAGCACAATTGCTTCACAGCTCCAGGGTCCCAGGTTCGATTCCGGCTTGGGTCACTGTCTGTGCGGAGTCTGCACGTCCTCCCCGTGTCTGCGTGGGTTTCCTCCGGGTGCTCCGGTTTCCTCCCACAGTCCAAAGATGTGCGGGTTAGGTGAATTGGCCAATAATAAATTGCCCTTAATGTCCAAATTGCCCTTGGTGTTGGGTGGAGGTGTTGAGTTTGGGTAGGGTGCTCTTTCCAAGAGCTGGTGCAGACTCAAAGGGCCGAATGGCCTCCTTCTGCACTGTAAATTCAATGATAATCTATGATTAATCTAGGACAAAGGTTCGGCACAACATCGTGGGCCGAAGGGCCTGTTCTGTGCTGTATTTTCTATGTTCTATGACTGCTGCAGGAGTGTTTTTTAGAAATCCTGATTTGGAAGGCAGCCAGGGTTTGTGACTGCAAGAGTTGCAATTAAAGTGTGGTAAAAGTTTGGGCTAATGGACTTTTGTTTATATTAAGAGGGTTCCCTGGGGAGTAGACAATTAGAGACATTGTGTTCAGCTTAGTGAGATAAGGTAGTCAATGGGAGGAACCAGGGGCTGAAGCATTGAAGTTGAGGTTTCAGTTTAGTTTTAGATTGGGATGTGAACAGAAGGCAAGCAGCTGCTCCCAATACAGTTCAGTTAACGGTCTGTCTGGCAGTTGCTTTCCAAATACTTTAGTTAAAGATTTGATTGTGGACTGATCAGAAGCAGCTGATCTCAAGACAAAGTTGACGACTAACCTGTGAACAGGATAGGCAGTTTAAACAGTAAATTGAGATAGGCAAGAATCTGCAGCTGGTTCCTTCAGGATATCACTTTCTCAGAAGGTTTATCCAAGAAGTTTCTTTGCAGCAAGTAACCCTGAGTCTGCTAGGGCAGCACAATTGCACAGTGGTTAGCACTGTGGCTTCACAGCGCCAGGGTCCCAGGTTCGATTCCCAGCTTGGCTCACTGTGCGGAGTCTGCACATTCTCCCAATGTCTGCATGTTTCCTCTGGGTGCTCCAGTTTCCTCCCACATGTCCCGGAAGACATGCTGTTAGGTGAATTGGACATTCTAAATTCTCCCTCTGTGTACCCGAACAGGCACCGGAATGTGGCGACTAGGAATGTTTCACAGTAAATCCATTGCAATGTAAGCCTACATGTGACAATAAAGATTATTATTATAACTGTATTCAAAAGTGGATTTGAATACAGAGGAAAGGTGAGCAGTTAAGGGTTATGTGTCATTGTATTTGTGCGTAAAATCACTCCTGGAGTGAAGTATCCTTTCCTCACAGTCTTACAAACCAAATACAGTATTGGGGTTTCTATCTGGTATCCTAGTAATTGTTGAGGTTGGCCTGGGATTGTAGTAATAGTTGCAGTGTAACAAGATATCTCCATGATGCTATGTGTGAAATGTGAGGCCAGTGGGTATATTGATTTGAATGCTGACAACCACTTTCTCCAGCAGTGGTTCATCACTCTGACAGAGGTGGTTGGAACATTTAAGATGGGTTGAAGCTGCTCCTTTCATCGCACACCTTTGTCAGCCTGAGATGACCAACTCTATCCATACTCTGTGGGATACTGTTTCTTTGCTCACTGGTGCAGAACCAAGTTTTACTGCGTTGGCATTTGTTCTTTTTCTGGAGAATGCGAGGTGGAGCAAGCATGAAGATCTCCTTCCCTCTTCATTCAAAATATTGGGAATTGTAGGCCATTCGGCCCTTCAAGCTTGCTTTGACATTCATTAGGACCATGGTTGATCTTCTACCTAAACTCCACCTTCCTGCACTATCCCAGAGACTTGATCCTTTAGTATCCAGTTGCGGCCAGTGTTAGACCAGTGTACCTAACACGACATTCCCAGCAGGCCAATAGAAATAATAGGCCGTAACTTCCAGTGGAGCGGCAGATGCGTTGGATTTCCAATCAGCTCGTAATTGCTTACCTTGAAATCCTATCTCGTCTGCCGGTGAGATCACGGTGAGATCACGCAAGCGCAGGGGGTTCTCGAGGCCTATAGTCGAGGATGGTTCAGTTAGAGGTGCCCCCACCCCCGCCCAACCTCCAGTGTGTGTGTGTGTGTTGGTTGGTTTGTGGGAGGGCAGGGAGTGGGATCTCGTCGGTACAACAGTTAGCCAAAAGCTACACGTGGTTTTAATTCCTCTAACTATTGCTGTAAGACGATCGGAACCATCCGACGTTTGCTACGTAAATCTAATTTTCGGATGGTTCCCTGTACAGGGTAATTGACCATCGGAAGTTTGAACTCCAGACAATTGCCATGCAATCCTTACTTGGAAACGTCCAGGCAACCCCACACCGAGATACACTACCCTGGTGCTCGGACATCACAGGTCAACATTTAATCTTAGCACAGTGGGCTAAACAGTTGGCTTGTAATGAAGAACAGTGCCAGCAGCGCAGGTTCAATTCCCATACCGGCCTCCCCGACCAGGCGCCAGAATGTGGCGACTAGGGGCTTTTCACAGTAACTTCATCGAAACCTACGTGTGACAATAAGCGATTATTATTATTATTATTATTATTATTATATTAACACTCTTCCTGTTGAAACCATGACTGTCCTGTATCGTTACTCCATCTACCTGCCTTGATCCTGTAATCCTTTAATGCCCATACTTATAAACGTCTCAATGTTTGGTGCGCTTTGCATGCACAGTGAAGACTTTGCAAGCAAATCCACCTTTGTATTGCTGTGCGGTAAATCAGTTTGAATTGGACCCGACATGACCAGGTAACCATGTGTATTTACGCATTTGAAATATTGATGGTCTGAGATATGCAGCTGGAAATGTGAAACTTGCTGTGGGTCAGATAACCAAATTGATGTTTTAAGATCAGCACAAATAGAGAACAGGCGATAGCAATCTAATCTGCTCCATCAAGAGCAGTCGACAACAAGCCTGTATATGATTTTATTTGTTGGGGCAGGAGGGGGTGGAATTTTACAGTCACTGTCCCAGCACCCTAAGTTCAGGTCAAACGTTAAATGCCATATTTTATAATGAAATGCTGGAGTTTAATCAGCAAAAATCATCTTGGGTTAGTGCAAACTGAATGTTCTAAGCAAATGAGTGCTCTTCGGACGGTTTTCAGAGGGTACAATGGTACGAGTAGCTCATACACCCAATGAACAGTGACAATAAAGTAATCTTTTTCAATGTAAGGAGTATTATGTGGTGCTGTTGCATTGAAGAGATAATTGCTCCTGTGCCCAACTTGGAAAACAGCTACTGTTGCAGTATCAGAACTGCAGTTGGCCAGATTTTATTACATTTAACTCGAAGAGTTCAACTTTTGTGGAGTTAATTCCGTGCCATAATCCTTAGAAACAGGAGACATGTCAAAATAAAGGGCCGGTATCGCCTCTGCTGCCCAAAATGATGATGTCCCATTCAATCCAACCTTCCTTGAATTAGTTACTTTGTCGATTATAAAGATGCTCACCCAACAATCCTTCCTCTATTGCCACCACTGCCCAGGAGCAGGGCCATTGCTCTTGGTTCCTCCTCGGAAAGCAGATTTGCTTCAAGTCACAGGGAAATTACATGAAATTGACCAGATGCTGTCCAAGCTGTGAAGGAGGATTAAAAGATCACATCTGGCTTATTATTTCCCCCACAGCCCTCCCCATCCCTTATCCTTTAAATGTAAGGTATTGATAGCAGTTTGTTACAAACAGGTTTTCTTTATCCCAGATCGGAAAACCTTCGTCCATGACCCGCCAAAGACTTTGCAATGGGAATGTGCTTTAGACAGAAGGAATCAAGCCGACCACCCTCGGGAAAGGCCATTCCGAGAGAGGGAAACTACTTGGTGGAGGCCAAAAATAAACCTGAGGCCCAAGTGTATTCCAAAAATTAGGAAACCCATTGCTACTTTTGCTGTGTTGCACATCGGCCTAATCTCTCATGGCACTGACGACTTCATTGCCTCCTTTTAATACCAGTCTGTCACAAAGAGTCAGGAGGTGCTTTTTAATGAATGGTACAGATGATGGATTTTACTGCAGGAGACACTTTTTAGTTTATAATGAGCGTTCCAGAATGTATTCTGCTGGAGTGAAGCAAACTGATAGCCTGACTGATAGCCCGCTTCAACACAAAACAGAGATGGGAATTATTTGTAGCTATTATTAAATGGGCTAAACATTAATGGGAGTGGGCGTCATGTGTGAAAACTCATGCAACACACGTGCTACTTCTAAACTTAACCTGTGCGGCACTGCCCACTTTCTCAATCAACATGATCGCTCCTTGACGATCATTACCCTGTTAATGCCACATAGGCCATGTTGGTAGAGCAAAGTTGCACTGGTCAGTTTGTCTAGTTCTAAGGTTGAAAGACATAGGAGGAGAAGTAGGCCCTTCAAGCTGACTGTGCCATTCTGTGCGATCATGGTGGATTGTCTACCTCAGCTGCAGTTTCCCACACTGCCTGCAAATCCATTAATTCCTTTTAAAGGTCTATCAATCTCTTACTTGAACCGACTCAACGACTGAATATCCATAGTTCTCTGCGGCAGAATCCCTACACTGCAGAAGGAAGCCATTTGGCCCATCGACTCTGCACTGACCCTCCGAAAGAGCATCCCACCTAACCTGGACTGAGGGAAGAACCCGAAGCACCAGAGGAAACCCACTGTGACACAGGGGGAACGTGCAGACTCCAGACAGTCACCAAGGTCGGAAGCGAGCCCAGGTCCCTGGTGCTGTGAGGAAGCAGTGCCAACCACTGTGCCACATTAGTAGAATTACTAAGGTTGACTACAATTTGAGAGAAGAAATGTCTCCTCACCTCAGTCCAAAATGGCCAACCTCTTTTTCAGAGGTTGTGAATCCCTAGTTGTAGATTCACCAGCCAGGAGAAACATTCTCCCAGCATTCATCCTGTCAAGCCTCTTTTCAATGAGGTCACCCCACATTCTTTTAAACTCAAGGGAATATAGGCCTCGTCTACTCATTTGATTCTAATAGGACAAACCCCTCATTCCACGAACCAGTCTGGTGAACCGTTGCTGCTGCTGTAAGACTTTACTCTTACACGGCAATCACTTTGTAAGAAAACCATGTGCTTTCCTAATTGTTTGCTCGATGTACATATTAAAGGCAGTCTAGAATTTACAGCTTGCAATGTTCACATATGAAACACCAGAATGTCTACTGCAGAATCTGTTAATATCACTGATGAACAATCAATTACTCGTGAGACAAGGAGAGTCATACTGATCAGCTTTAATCAGCTAGAACTGTACCCAGCAGCTTCGATACAGAAAGTGAAGGCTGCTGGGACCGCATTGGTTCTTATACCCCGCCTCTTTAGGCGGAGCTATGTGCGTTAGCCAATGGTAGACTCCTAGGTCTAGCCAATGGGCATGCACCTCTCAGGTACTGCAATACCTGGTATTACCACATTCGCCCCCTGTTAAAAAAAGGGACCCAGCGGGGTGATGGCCAGTGTTACTGTCGCCTTTTGCATGGTAGGACCAGGTATTGCAGGTACCGTGATGTCGAGGGTAACAGAGAAAGTTTTTATTGTTTTATGGTGCAGCAATCAGACGATCGGGTGGCCTGGTCGTCCTTCTAGAGTGTCTGGGCTTCAGCGATGATCCTGGTGTAGGCCCCGGCGGTTGTGGCTCCAGGAACGTGGTGTCTTCCCCCCTGGCAGCTTTGTCACCCCTAGGCGGCGCTGTTGGGGCGAAAAGTGGGCAGGGAGAGGGGCGCCTGTAGGGGGTGTCGGTGCCTGTTCGGCGCTGAGTAGGGGCGGCGGCAGTACTGACCCTCCGGTCAGGTGCTGCGGGGAGGGTGGGGGTGGGGGCAATGGTTCGGGTGTGCGTGGGGCTCCGGCGGGCGCCAGGTCCCGAAGGGAGACCGTGTCTTGCGGCCGTCAGGGAACGCTATGTAGGCGTACTGGGGTTGGCATGCAGCAGGTGGACCCTCTCGACCAATGGGTCTGACTTGTGCGCCCTCGCATGTTTCCGCATCAGGACGGGTCCGGGTGTCTCTAGCCAGGTTGGGAGCGAGGTCCCGGAGGAGGATTTCCTGGGGAAGACAAGGATACGTTCGTGAGGTGTCTGGTTTGTGGTAGTACAGAGCAGTGACCGAATGAAGTGAAGGGCCATGGGAGGACTTCTTGCCAGCGGGAGACTGGGAGATTCCTGGACCGAAGGGCCAGCAGGACGGTCTTCCAGACCGTTCCATTCTCCCTCTCTACCTGCCCGTTTCCCCGGGGGTTGTAACTGGTCGTCCTGCTGGAGGCGATGCCTTTGCTGAGCAGGAATTGACGCAGCTCGTCGCTCAGAAAGGAGGACCCCTATCACTGTGTATGTACGCGGGGAAACCTAACAGTGTAAAGATACCCTGGAGGGTCTTGATGACGGTGGTTGTGATCATGTCTGGGCAGGGGATGGAAATGGGAACCGGGAGTGTTCGTCAATCACGTTAAGGAAGTATGTGTTGCGGTCGGTGGAGGGGAGGGGGCCTTTGAAATCCATGCTGAGGCGTTCAAAGGGACGGGAAGCCTTTATCAGGTGCGCCCTCTCTGGCCAGTAGAAGTGCGGTTTGCACTCCGCGCAGATTTGGCAGTCCCTTGTGACGGTCCTGACCTCCTCGATGGAGTAGGGCAGGTTGCGGGTCTTGATAAAATGGAAAAGGCAAGTGACCCCCGGGTGGCAGAGGTCCTCGTGGAGGGATCGGAGGCGGTCCACTTGTGCGGCGGCACAAGTGCCGCGGGACAGGGCATCAGGAGGCTCATTTAGCTTCCCCGGACAGTACAAGATCTCATAATTGAAGGTGGAGAGTACTATCCTCCACCACAAGATCTTGTCATTCTTAATCTTGCCCCACTGTGCATTGTCGAACATGAAGGCTACCGACCGTTGGTCCGTGAGGAGAGTGAATCTCCTGCCGGCCAGGTAATGCCTCCAGTGTCGCACAGCCTCTACTATGGCTTAGGCCTCCTTTTCGACCGAGGAGTGACGAATTTCGGAAGCATGGAGCGTGCGGGAGATGAAAGCCATGGGCCTGCCCGCTTGGTTGAGGGTGGCCGCCAGAGCTACGTCGGACGCGTTGCTCTTGACCTGGAAGGGGAGGGACACGCAATGGCGCGCACCGTGGCTTTTGCGATGTCCGCTTTGATGCGGCAGAAGGCATGGCGGGCCTCCATCGACAGGGGGAAGGTTGTGGACTAGATCAGGGGTCGAGCCTTGTCTGCGTAATTAGGGACCCATTGTGCATAATAGCTAAAGAAGCCGAGGCAGCGCTTTAGCGCCTTGGGGCAGTGAGGGAGGGGGAACTCCATGAGGGGGCGCATGTGTTCAGGGTCGGGGCCTATGACTCCATTTCGCACTATGTAGCCTAGGATGGCTAGACGGTCGGTGCTAAACACGCATTTATCCTTATTGTAGGTCAGATTAAGGAGGTTCGCGGTCTGGAGAAATTTTCGGAGGTTGGTGTCGTGGTCCTGCTGGTCATGGCCGCAGATGGTGACGTTATCAAGATACGGGAACGTTGCGCATAAGCCGTACCGGTCTACCATTCGGTCCATCTCACGCTGGAAGACCGAGACCCCGTTCGTGACACCGAAAGGAACCCTTAAAAAGTGACAGAGCCGCCCATCTGCTTTGAAGGCAGTGTACTGGCGGTCACCATGACGGAGGGGCAGCTGGTGGTAGGCAGACTTGAGATCCATCGTGGAGAAGACCTTGTATTGCGCAATCCTGTTTACCAGGTCGGCTACACAGGGGAGAGGGTACGCGTCCAGTTGCGTAAACCGATTGATGGTCTGGCTATAGTCGATGACCATCCTATGTTTCTCCCCGGTCTTTACCACCACTACTTGAGCTCTCCAGGGACTGTTGCTAGCTTCGATGACCCCTTCCTTCAGCAGCCTTTGGACCTCGGACCTGAAGAAGGTCCGGTCCTGGGCACTGTACCGTCTGCTCCTGGTGGCGACGGGTTTGCAATCCGGGGTGAGGTTCGCAAACAGGGAAGGCGGGTCGACCTTAAGGGTCGCAAGGCCGCAGACAGTAAGGGGGGGAATAGGGCCGCCGAATTTAAAAGTCAGGCTTTTCAGATGGCACTGGAAATCCAGCCCAAGGAGAGTGGCTGCGCAGAGGTGCGGAATTCCCTGCCTTGGACAGTGAGGTTCGCTAGGCAGAACCCCTTTATCTCCACTGCATGTGACCTGGAGAGCAGGGAGATCCGTTGGTTTACGGGACGGGTGACAAGAGAACAGTGCCTTACCGTGTCGGGGTGGACAAAGCTTTCCGTGCTCCCGGAGTCGATCAGGCACGACGTCACGTGGCCGTTGATAGTGATCTTTGTGGTGGCTTTCGCTAGCGTCCGGGGCCGACTCTGGTCCAGGGTCACGGAGGGCAGCTGCAGCAAGGGGAAGGTCTGGTCAGACAGCGTGGAGTCGGCAGTGCTGGGGGCCTGAGGCCGGTTCCGGGTAACGGAGGCCAGCTGTAGCAAGGGGGAGTTCTGGTCAGGCAGCGTGGAGTCGGCAGCGTTGGGGGCTTGAGGCCCCATCCAAGATGGCGTCAGCCACGGGTCGCACATGGAGTCCGGGGATACAGAAGATGGCGTCCGCGAGGGACAAAATGGCAGCGCCTATCCACCCAGCGTGGTGGCCAGGGGGCAAAATGGCCACGCCCGTGGGTCGCACGTTGCCTGTGGGTAGGAGGGCGGCGGTGGGCCTTGGACGGCCGGGACCTGGAACAAAGGCTGATCATAGTCGCTGGCAACCGCTGCCACGGCACGGGCCTGGCAGACCGTGACACAGTGGCCTTTCTTGCCGCACCCTTTGCAGGTGACGGTGCGGGCCGGGCAGCGTGCGCGGGGATGATTCGCTTGGCCACAGAAGAAGCAGCGTTGGCCGGTGGTGAAAACGGGCCGTCTAGCGGCGCAGGCCTGTGGGGTTAGCGGGAAAGTCTGGGGGGCTGCCGCGACGGGGTGCCACGCAGCCCAGGGGGGTGCCGTGCACCCGGGAGCAAAAACCAATGCGTTTTTGTGCGCAACGTCCATAGACCCGGCCAGGGGCCGTGCCTCAGTGAGGCCCAGCGTGTCCATTTCAAGGAGCCTTCTGCGGATGTCGGGAGAAGACATACCTGCCACGAAAGCGTCCCAAATTAAAAGTTCTGTATGCTCATTCCCCGTGACTGGTGGGCAGCCGCAGTTCCGGCCCAGCACTAGTAGAGCCCGATAGAAGTCCTCCAGTGTTTCTTCAGGGCTCTGCCTTCTAGTTGCCAACAGATGGCGGGCGTAGACCTGGTTCAGAGGACGGATGTAATGTCCTTCTAGCAGCTCGATAGCTGCAGCATAATTCTCCGCCTCCTCGATCAGAGGGTAGATTGCAGGGCTGACTCGGGAGCGTAGAAGGTGCATCTTCTGCCTTTCCGTGGGGGTGTCGGCGGCTGTGTCGATGAAGCTCTCAAAAAATGCCAGCCAGTGCTTAAAAATAGCAGCGGAGTTGGCTGCGTGGGGACTGAGCTGAAGGCACTCCGGCTTAATGCGGAGGTCCATCCTTTCAGAAGTTATAGCTGATTAAATTGATGCACAATCAATTACTCGTGAGACAAGGAGAGTCATACTAATCGGCTTTATTCTTCTAGAACTGTACCCAACAGCTTCGATACAGAAAGTGAAGGCTGCTGGGATGGCATTGGTTCTTATACCCTGCCTCTCAGGGCGGAGCTATGTGCATTAGCCAATGGTAGACTCCTAGGTCTAGCCAATGGGCATCCACCGCTCAGGTACTGCAATACCTGGTATTACCACAATCACCAAACAGTAACTTCCAGTCCGGTATCTTAACCACGCATCTCCTTCTGTCACAGCAATGGTTGGGCAGCTATTGTTGTTTACACAACTGCAGGAAGTTGGGTAAATCCTCCTCGTATTGCACTTGTGGTACATGAACTTGCAAAAGTAAATTTAAAGTGGGATTATTTCAATGACTATTTTTCTCCTGAAGGTGGTGTCTCATGTTGGGTTCCACCAGCTCTGCTATACCACCCAAGCAACCATTTTGTAACGTGTGAATGGGCATTTGCTGTCTTTGGGCTGTTCAGCTGCGGAGTCTCATAAAAGCCGAATCGGACAGCCTTCATACTTCATACTCGTATTTCTCAGTGTAGTGATCAGGGGCAGGCTTTTTTTTCTTCCTCGTTTCCCAGCCTACTTACCTATTGGAGCCCTCACTATCAAGTCATTTACACCTCGCTATAGGATTAGGCCTTTTAAGGGGGGGACATTGCAGCTTGCAGCAGCTTCCCCTAATCATTCAGCCTGTCAGCTGCAAGGATGTCTCAATAGAATCATAGAGCACAGAAGAAGGCCATTTGGCCCAGCATGCCTGTGTTGGCTCTTTCTCAGAGCTAACCAATTAGTCTAATTTCCCCTGCTCTTTCCCCATATTTCTGCGAACGATTCATTTTCTATATGTCTGACTCATTTTTGGAAGTTATTGAATCTGCTTCCACCATTCTTTCAGGCACTGTGCTCTGGATCATAACAACTTACATGTGTTTAAAGTACATATAAAAGCTGTTTCCTCCCGATTCCGAATCCTGCTGTCACTGGAAACCGCTGGTCGCCTAACTTCCAAACTTTTCACGGGAGATTTCCTCTCAGGCTGATAGTGTACCTGAGCATTGCCGAATACCTTGAGCAACAAAGCACCAAGCACCCTTCATAAATCGTACACTTGATAATGCTGCTCACATACCCTTGCTTTCAATGTAACAATCATGCCTCGTGATTGGGCAAGTTTTCTTTTGTTGCTTGGATAATTCGGGTTTTGGCATTCTGCCTTTTTATTTGGCAATAGTGTGTGAAGAAATGAACGATTGGTGTTGCATAACAGTAAAGTGCTCAAACGTGGCTGCTTTTTTTTCCCCCCCAGGGGTGCTTTCTCTGAAGTAGTCCTCGCTGAGGAGAAGCGGACTCGGAAACTGGTTGCTATTAAGTGCATCCCCAAGAAAGCTCTGGAGGGAAAGGAGAACAGCATTGAGAATGAGATTGCCGTCCTCAGGAAGTAAGTAGTGGGGAACGTGCAAGAGAAAATGAAAATGGTGGGGTCTGGGGTTGATATAGAATAATCTGTTTCTCATTCCAGTCCAGTTGAAAGAAATGTATTCCTCTGCCAATTCCAAATGTGGAAAATCTTGCCATGTTAATCATTTTGCATATTTATTGGGATTACATCAACAAAACCCATCTGTTTTTATTCAGCTGAGTTAAAGATGGCATTTTAACATGTTTCTGTATTGGAGAGAGTTGCAGGGTTCTTCCAGACAGTTTATTGCTGATTAATTGGCTCAGCCTTGTAAATAGATATTTACACAAAGATATTTCCAAAACCTTACCAGAGGAGTGTTTTGGTATGGAGGGAGTCAGTTGCACCAGTGCGTTTTACACAGTGAGCAGGTACTACATTTCTGTCTGTCTGTATCTCATTAAGTGGATCTCGCCCTCGTTGGAAAGTGTGTTGATTATCAGTCATGCAATCAAAATGTGGTTCAGCTTCCCGTGGCCATCCAGTGTCAATTTAGCAGCACATTCACTGCATGCGCGTTACAATTTAGGTCTCGCTATTTTGTGATAGCTGTAAAAAGATTGGTGGTGCAGATGGTGCAAAGCTGATTGGAGCACGGTAGCACAGTGGTGATGCACGATCAATTGCACAAAGACTAAAGTTGGATACAACTGTGGCTTTAATACAGTCAGATGCGTGGCCTCCTGCTGCAGCTGGCGAAATGGCAGGGCACTGGAGGTCATGCATATTTATACAGTTCTCTGTGGGCCGAGCCAGCCAGCAGGAGCTACCGGCGAACCTATAGTGCAGGTCCTACCTTACATCTCCTATTACAGTGGTTCACCACATTCACCCCCTGTTAAAAATGAGTCCGGCGGGGGTGACGTGAAACTATATACAATTAGTGCAATTATGCACAGTGGTAGGGAAAGAAAAGTCCACGTTGACGGTACGGAGTCCGTCAAAGGTTCAGCCAGTCTGGTGCTTTGGTGCTTCGTTGGGAGCGGCGTAACGGTGGTGGCGAAGTCGGTACTGGCGGTGGTGGAGGTGGCACCGATGGCGGTGGTGGCGGTGCTGATGCTGGCCAGTCATCGGGGAACTCCGGGAGCGTGCAGAAGTCCTCTTCGTCCTCTTGTGCGGAAAAGGGGAGGGGGGGTGGTCTGGTGGTGTCAATATTGGCGGCGCGGTGGGAGATGGGGGGGGGTGCATTGGTGGGGGTGTGTGTTGGGGTGGAACCTGACATGCCAGGTCCCTGAGTGAGACAGTATCTTGGCGGCCGTCGGGGAACTCAACGTAGGCTTATTGAGGGTTGCCGTGGAGCAGGTGAACCCTGTCCACCAAGGGGCCCGCCTTGTGGAGTCGGACGTGCCTACGGAGAAGGACTGGTCCTGGGGCAGCGAGCCAAGTCGGGAGCGACACCCCGGATGTGGACTTCCTGGGGAAGGTAAAAACACGTTCATGGGGTGTGTTATTAGTGGCGGTGCACAATAGTGACCGGATGGAGTGCAGAGCGTCAGGGAGGACCTCCTGTCAGCGAGAGGCTGGGAGGTTCCTGGACCATAGGGCCAGCTGGACGGCCCTCCAAACCGTCCCATTCTCCCGTTCCACTTGCCTGTTTCCTCGGGGGTTGTAGCTGGTCGTCCTGCTGGAGGCTATACCCCTGCTGAGCAGGAACTGACGCAGCTCATCGCTCGTGAATGAGGATCCCCTGTCACCGTGGATGTAGGCGGGGAAACCGAACAGAGCGAAGATGGTGCTGAGGGCCTTGATGACGGTGGCAGAGGTCATATCGGGGCATGGGATGGCGAAGGGAATCTAGAGTACTCATCGACCACACTGAGAATGTACGTGTTATGGTCGGTGGAGGGGAGGGGCCCTTTGAAATCCATGCTGAGGCGTTCAAAGGGGTGGGAAGCCTTCACCAGGCGGGCACGGTCAGGCCGGTAGAGGTGCGGCTTGCACTCCGCACAGACCTGGCAGTCCCTGGACACTGTCCTTACTTCCTCGACGGAGTAGGGCAGATTGCGAGCTTTGACCAGATGGTACAATCGAGTGACCCCCGGGTGACAAAGGCTGTCGTGTAAGGCCCGGAGTTGGGCCACTTGTGTGCTGGCACATGTACCTCAGGAGAGGGCGTCTGGAGGCTCGTTGAGTTTACCGGGGCGATACAAGATCTCGTAATTATAGGTGGAGAGCTCGATTCTCCACCGCAAGATTTTATCATTTTTGATCTTGCCCCGCTGTGTGTTATTGAACATGAAGGCTACTGACCGTTGATCCATAAGGAGAATGAATCTCTTACCGGCCAGGTAATGCCTCCAATGCCGCACATCTTCAACGATAGCTTGGGCCTCCTTTTCGACGGAAGAGTGTCAAATTTCCGAGGCATGAACGGTGCGGGAAAAGAATGCCACGGGTCTGCCTGCCTGGTTTAGAGTGGCGGCAAGGGCGACGTCTGAAGCGTCGCTTTCTACTTGGAAAGGCAGTGACTTGTCCACTGCGCACATCCTGACCTTGGCGATGTCTGCTCTGATGCGGGCGAAAGCATGTTGTGCCTCGGCCGCAAGGGGGAATTGGGTGGACTGAATGAGTGGGCGGGCCTTGTCCGCATAGTTTGGGACCCACTGAGCGTAGTAGGAAAAGAACCCCAGACAGCATTTGAGGGCCTTGGGGTAGTGGGGGAGGGGAAGTTCCATAAGGGGGCGCATACAGTCGGGGTCGGGCCTGAGAAGTCCGTTTTGGACTATATAGCCGAGAATGGCTAACCGGGTCGTGCTGAACACACACTTCTCTTTGTTGTAGGTCAGGGTGAGAAGAGTGGCAGTGCGGAGGAATTTATCGAGGTTGGCATCGTGGTCCCGCTGGTCACGGCCGCAGATGGTGACATTATCTAAGTACGGAAAGGTGGCCCGCAAACCGTACTGGTCGACCATTCGGTCCATCTCTTTGGAAGACTGAGACCCCATCTGTGACACCGAAAGGGACCCTAAGGAAGTGATAGAAAATGAAAATCACTTATTGTCACAAGTAGGCTTCAATGACGTTACTGTGGGAGGCTGTTATGGGAATCGAACGGTGCTGCTGGCCTGCCTTGGTCTGCTTTCAAAGCCAGCGATTTAGCCCTGTGCTAAACAGAGGCGACCGTCCGCCTCGAAGGCAGTGTATGGCCGGTCCGACTTCCGGATGGAGAGCTGGTGGTAGGCGGATTTCAGGTCAATTGTTGAGAAGACCCGGTACTGTGCAATCTGATTGACCATATCAGATATGCGTGGGAGAGGATACGCTTCGAGCTGCGTGTACCGATTGATGGTCTGGCTGTAGTCCACAACCATCCTGTGTTTCTCCCCAGTTTTAACCAATACCACTTGGGCTCTCCAGGGGCTGTTGCTGGCCTCGATAATACCCTCCATAAGCAGCCGCTGGACTTCGGACCTGATGAAGGTCTTGTCCTGGGTGCTGTACCGTCTGCTCCTAGTGGCAACGGGCTTGCAATCCGCAGTTAGATTGGCAAAAAGGGAGGGGGGATCAACCTTGAGGGTCGAGAGGCCGCAAACGGTAAGGGGGGTAAGGGCCTGCCGAATTTGACGGCGAGCCTCTGGAGGTAGCACTGGAAGTCCAGGCCCAACAGGAGTGCAGCACAGAGATTAGGAAGGACATAGAGGTGGAAGTTACTAAATTCTACGCCCTGGACCGTGAGGGAGACTGTACAAAAGCTTCGGATCGGGACGGACTGGGATCCGGAGGCTAGGGAGATCCTTTGATTGGCAGGGTGGACCGTGAGGGAGCAGCGCCTTACCGTATCTGGGTGAACAAAGCTTTCGGTGCTCCAGGAGTCCAGCAGGCATGAGGTCGCGTGGCCGTTGATTTTAACGTCGACGTGGTGGCCAGGTTGTGCGGGCGAGATTGGTCCAGCATCATCGAAGCGAGCTGCGGGTAGCCATCGGATGATTCGGGTGGCGAGCGTGTGCGGTTCCGATGTCAGGATGTCCAGAGACCCTGTGGGGGACAAGATGGCGGCACCCATGGTGCGCACATTGCGGGGTCGGGACACGATGGCGGTGCCCATGGGGCGCATGTGGCCGAAGGGGGCCAAGATGGCGGCGCCCATTGGTCGCACATGGACCCGGGAAGAGAAGATGGCGGCTCCCATTGTGCGTCTGGCGTGGGGGAGGGGGCGATAGCGGGCGCGATCGCAGCGACTGCGCCGGCCTGGCACACCGCCGCAAAGTAGCCCTTTTTACTGCAGGCTTCACAAACTGCAGTGCGGGCCGGGCAGTGTTGGCGGGGGTGCTTTTGCTGACTGCAGAAGTAGCAGCGGGGACCCCCGGGGTGCGCGGATCGGCGTGCGGCGCAGGCGTATTGGGAAGGCAGGGCCCCGGCTGAGGAGGTCGGCGGCGGAGTCCAGGAGGGGTAGGAAGCAGTAGAAGGGTGGGCAGTGCGGCGGGAGGGGTACGATTGTACGTTGCGGGATGCGACCGTCATGGAGAACGCCGTGGTTTTCGTCTCCGGCAGTTCGAGCGTGGCCCCTCCCAGTAATCGTTCTCAGGTGCGGTTCGACGCAATCCCCGTCATGAAGGCATCGCGCATGAGGAGATTTGCGTACGGCGGCCGTAACGGCCTGACAGTCACAGTCCCGGACGAGTGGAATTAGGACCCGCCAGAAGTCTTCGATGGACTCACAAGGTAGTTGCGAGCGGGTGGCGAGTACATGCCTGCCAAAGAGCGTGTTCGCCTTCTGCGTGTAGTGTTCCTTAGGGAGTTCCATTGCTTTTGTGTAATTCATGGCGTCTTGGATCAACGGGAACATGCTGGAGCTCAGTTTGGAGTACAGGACGTTTATCTTCTGAGCCTCCGTTGGCTCGGTGTCCGCAGCCTTGATGTAGGCCTCAAAACATGCTAGCCAGTGAGTAAAGTCTTTCCTGGCGTCGGGCGAGTGCGGATCCAGCTGCAGGCGATCGGGCTTAATTCTGATATCCATTCTGTGGAAAATCTGACTGTAATAAATTGATGCACGATCAATTGCACAAAGACTAAAGTTGGGTACAACTGTGGCTTTATTACAGTCAGATGCGTGGCCTCCTGCTGCAGCTGGCGAAATGGCAGGGCACTGGAGGTCATGCATATTTTTACAGTTCTCTGTGGGCGGAGCCAGCCGGCAGGAACTACCGGCAAACCTGTAGTGCAGGTCCTACCTTACATCTCCTATTACAGTGGTTCACCACAAGTGGTTAGCACTGTTGTTTCACAGCTCCAGGGTCCCAGGTTCGATTTCCGGCTTGGGTCACTGTTTGTGCGGAGTCTGCATGTTTTCCCCGTGTCTGTGTGGGTTTCCTCCAGGTGCTCCGGTTTCCTCCCACAGTCCAAAGACGTGCAGGTTAGGTGGATTGGCCATGCTAAATTGACCTTCGTGTCCAAAAAGGTGAGGTGGGGTTATGGGTGTGGGCTTAAGTGGGGTGCTAATTCCAAGGGCCGGTGCAGACTCGATGTGCCGAATAGTCTCCTTCTGCACTGTAAATTATATGATTCTATGACCCTGGTACATTGTGGCATCCGATGGCCCAATGTTCCTTTTAAAGGTGTGATGGACACATTTACTGTGCATCCTTATTGGTTGCTCTTAATTGGTCTTCTCTTAGAACCCCCGGAATCCTGGTGGCGATGATGCTCCCACAACAGCGGGGAATTCCAGGATTTGGACCCAAGCTTTCTATGATTCCCACAGTCAGAATTCCCCCTTCACCTATCCCGCAAATTATTATCTGGTTCACCAGAGTTTACTGGTGGGGTCACCCGTTGCAACCAGGGATATTTGGCTGAATTTTGCAAATATAGTTTCTGATTTTGTATATCCCTTAAAGCGTATAACATCCAGTTAGATTAGAAACCCCATTTCTGTGGTACACACAAATTGAGCAGCAGTGGGCCATTCAGCCCCTCGGGTCTGTTCCGCCATTCAATAAGATCATGGCTGATCTGATTGTAACTTCAACCCAGAGACAGATTTACATTTTTGGGAGCCCCACGCTCTCCCTCTTTTGCGGGGTCCCCACGTCACGCTGCAACCCCTGGTGGCATGGCGGCCTGCCCACAATGTAGTCAAGCCCCACGCCCAATGTAGGCGAGCCCCACCACCAATGTTGTCTAGCCCCGCCCCCAATGACATCAGTGCCCTCCTGACCGCACTCACCCACAGCTCACACAATGCAAAGCACGGACACCCAAACCCTCACCTTTGCTGCCCAATGGGTGGGTGTGGGGGCCAGGTTTGGAGGTCTGGTGGCCTCTGTTCTTTTTGTCTGATTGCCCACCCACCCTCCTTGATCCTGGCCTGGAGATCAAGAATCACCCCTCAACGGCCGTTGGCTAGCACCGCCTTCTCGCCTCGCTGCAGGGTTCACAGCAGAGGTGGGCTTACACTTTTGGAGGCTGCCGATTCTCTGGCCCGGCCGTGCGGAAAAAGCAGAGTCCCGCCGGCGCCGTCCACACCTGGTCGCTGCCAGCGGGAACTCTGCGCGAAGGGTCGGGGGGGCGGCCTGTGGGGGGGGGGGGGGGGGAGGGCGGCTCCGTCCCCAGGGGGGCCTCCGATGGGGTCTGGCCCGCGATCGGGGCTCACCGATCGGCGGGCAGGCCTCTACCCCCCCCCCCCCCCCCCGGTCTACCTTGTTGCGCTTCCGGCCCCAGAAACCCCGCGCCATGTTGCGTCGGGGCCGGAGCGTTCCGTGAGTCTACCGCGCATGCGACGGTTACCGCTGCCCCCAGTCCGTGCCAGGATTTAAGCGCCGTGCTGGCCCCCTGTGGGGGCTAGAATCGCTACTGCCCACGCCCGTTTCACGCCATCGTGAAACGCGACGACGTTCACGACAGCACGGACACTTAGTCCCGCGATCGTCGAATCGCGCCCCACATCTATGCTGTCTATACCTCTCAGGAACTTAAATGTTTCCATCAAGTCTTACTCTTACTCTTCTACTCAATTGGATACTGCAAAAATGCAGGCTTCATAGGTGGAAAAGGTAATTACTGAGGGAGTGAGTGGAGAATAGCATTCCTGCCCCAGGGGATGATGGGAAGGAATGTTGGACTGTTAAATGGAAGAGAAGAAATGTTTTTATGTGTCTCGAGGGATTTTATAGATGCAGAGGAGGTATATCCATGCAGATTTTAGATCGAGTAGGCAGGATCTAAGTTGTAGAGTCAGCAGGTGGATGTTTACATTGCATGCTTTGAAAGCAAAGGCTGAGCTAAGATCTGCCCTCTAAGATCTCCACCACTTTCCAAGCTGTGGAGTTAGCATTTTGCTTCAGGTAAAATGATCTACTGCACTAATTATTATTACCGTACCCTGGAAAAGGTAATGTGCTAATCGCAATTTATTGACCTGGTACTTGGGAGCCCTTTAAAAATGGTGGATGGGACCCAACACCAGGATTCCTGCCTCCATTCCCATTTCTTGAAATTTTTGCCACATGTAGGCTTGCTGGCTCCATTGCTGGGTTGGGCAATTTAAACTGCCTCCTTCCTGCAGTCCTTGTGGAGGCAGGCCTCTTCCATAAGTATAAATAGTTGACGGCACCTCAGAGGCGTTATAAACCACAGGGAAACTCCAGTCCCAAGTGAAGAACAGAATTAACAATCATGTGTTCCTCAAATTCTTTAACTGGCATTGAAAGGAAAAAAAAATCTGTTCTTTCAGTTTCAATAGGCTCCATTGTCTGCATTTTCAAGGGTTTGTTTTGACAGCTAAGGTTATTATGAATACTTGACTGAGTTTCAAAAGCTTCAGTGCCACTTGTACCAACAAGGGATTGTTTAGATAGTTTGAGTGACAGTTTTAAGGGGCTAATAAAGATTTCCCTTCTTTGAAGATGCTAAATATTTGTTTGTTTTCAGATAGATTGACCACGAGAGGAGATATAATTTTTTTGAATGGTTCCCAGGTTTTTTTTGTCTGCTGTAAGGTGATTGGAAGTTCAATTATTTCATGCCCATTTCAAAGAGACGGCTCCTGAAGTCTTCCTATAGCAGATACTGTATAGGGCATAACGCATGAGTAGGAGAATTTGAGGGCTGAGGTTTTGTGAGCCTGACATTCATCATTACAGCTGGGCCGGTGCCCCAGTTATTGGAGGTGGGCGTTCTAGCCTGATGGCCTCACCATTTTCCCACCACTGTTGCTGTCCCAGGCCTACCACTGGGGGTAGCGGGTTTGATTCCATCGATCTCCCCACCTCCTCCATGAGGATCAGCTCGTTATCTTATATTTTATTAGACCTCTACTCCATTGCTTTATCTGCTGCCCTATTTCATTATGCAAAAGTCAGGCGACAGAAAGTATGGAGGACAGAATAATAGGCTGGCCAAAAACTTAGTCAAAAAGGTGAGAGGGTTAGCAGTAGTTTCAAATTCTTACTGAGTCACAGACTATTTAGCAGTTGATAAATGACTGGCAGTGAGGCAGAAGGCACTAACTGGGACAAATGCCATTGTAAGTGGTGGAACTGATTTCTACTTTTAATGTAGGTAAATATGTTTCCCCTCCAGGGTCTCTGATTTGTCTCACAGCTTAGCCGATATCTAGTAATCTCTTCCAACTAAATATTGAGACGACCAAAGCTATTTTGGAAATGCTCTATCCACCGGCTCCATCCCCCTCCCTGGCAATGTCCTGAGGCTGATTCAGACCAGGTCACATCCGATTCCAAGATGGATTTCTATTCACATATCCTTACTATCACCAAAATAGTCTGCTTCCACCTCAGTAGTGTTGCCTCTGGTCTTCCCCTTTCTCAGCTCATTTGTTGCTGAAACCCTCGTGCACACCTTTGTTACCTCCTAAACCTGACTATTCCAATATCTTGCTGGCTCGCCTCCCATCTTCGACCCCCTCCATAAAATTGAGCCTATGTCATAAGTCGCACAATGTCATGTTCATTCATTGCCCCCTATGCTCAATTCCTGTCTGGTGACACCTCGATTTTAAAATTCTCACCCTTATTTCAAAGGAATGGCCTCACCCCTCCCTCCATCCCTTCAAACCTCAGATCTCTGCACGGTTTCGGTCCTGGCCTTTTGTACATCCTCAATTTTAATTGCAGCAATGTTGGCAGCCGTGCCTTCAGTTGCTCAAGCTCTGAAACTCTCCCTCAACTACTCCAATCCCCTCAATCTTTTCTTCTACGACCTTCCCTAAAACCTACCTCTTTGACTAAGTTTTCGGTCATTCTCTCCCAATATCTTAAGTAGCTCAATGTGAAACTATGTTTTATTATGCTCCTGTAAAGCATATTTGGGTATTTTACTGCTATATGAACACAAGTAGTTTTTGTTGCTATTGCCATGAAGCTTATAGTTTGTCCTGTATGCAGGTCATGTGTGGTAGTGAAAGGATCAGACCATGAAGATCCTTAAGCCAAAGGTCACCTTCTAAATCTCAGCACAATGAACTCTAGTAAGCAGGAGCCGTGATTGGGGACGCTTAACTTTAAATTAGTCCTGTTGGACTGGGCTTCCAGTCAGTTGAAGCTGCAATGTTGAATGTTCTATTTGTGTTGAAATTCTGCTATTCAACCAAGAATGTATACTTCAGGATAACATGTCTATGAACGCTAACCTTAAGGTAATGTCCTAGTCATTTATTTACATAAGTGTTAAAAAAAAAGAAAACACATTTTAAATAGTCACACTGCTTTAAATTATCACCTTCAAATCAAGAATGTTGCAGATCTAGTAATAAGAGGATATGCATGTGAAATGAGATCCTGTTTGTAGTACCCTGAAGGAAATGGAGCATTGCAATTATTTAGTCCTGATAAAGTAACATTTCAGTGCCTGGTTTAAGTGGATTTCATTTATAATGCTGTTTATTTCTTATATTCCCCTTAAGTGTTCAAGAGAGGAGAATTAATGTTCTTGTGATTAGTGAGTTTGGCTATCTGCCAGAAAAGTGATCTGTTTTATTGAACATGTTTTTCGGAGGGAGTCCTGCTGGGGTGAAGAGTGGGCCAGAGTGGAGCAAAGGAGGAAGATCCTTGCCAACCAAACTTCCAGGGATCTGCGCAATGCATTTTGTCAGCATTATGTAGTGCCTCTTTGCTATCTTTTCATTACTTGGCGTGATCGTTTTTATTGGAGCTGTTTAACAACAGCTGAGCCCATTGCTGGGTAAATTAATTTTTCTCCTCTATTTACTTTTGTGCGGCTGAGATTATGGGATGCATCTTCTTTTACCCCAGCAGGACTCCCTCCGAAAAACATGTTCAATAAAACAGATCACTTTTCTGGCAGCTGAGTATCAAGCCCAAGAGTGGCCAAACTTTGCAGCCCTGATGCAGCATCCAGTTGGGAGTTACAAGTGACACAAAGCAGGACCAGGGAGGTAGAGAGGTTAATTGTTCTGGCATTGGGCTGGAAGAATTCTTGAAAATTGCTACATTTCAGATGAATGCAGGCATTGGGAAATTTGCAAATGTTTTTTAAAATGAAAACAAAAATAAATTTAGAGTATCCAATTCGTTTTTTTCCAATTAAGGGGCAATTGTACCGTGTCCAACCCACCTACCCTGCACACCTTTGGGATGTGGGGGTGAAACCCACGCAAACACGGGGTGCAAACTCCACACGGACAGTGACCCAGAGCCGGGATCGAACCTGGGACCTCGGCGTCGTGAGGCAGCAGTGCTAATCACCGCGCCACCGTGCCACCCAAAATTTACAAATGTTGACAACATTTCAAGCGTTCTCTTTGGCAAACCTCAAATAGGACTTTTTATGTGTCTGATAGCCAATTAGAATGATTGAATTTGGTACATGAAAAGACCTGGTCCATCAAACCTAAGCTGGATTTGTCTAGCTTTCAACAGGAGCTATATTGCAATATTGCCATATTACACTCTTTGGATCTGTATTCTTCCTTTGCAAATCTGATTCCATTTTTGAATGATGTTATAGTCTCTGGGAATACCCGCCCCGCCGCTCCGACGCCAGCTGCCGTATTCTCCGGTGCCAGTTTTTGGGCAGGGGCAGGGATCACACTACGCCGGTGGGGGGACGTTGCCAGCGGCCCCACCGGCAATTCTCCGGGCCCCGATGGGCCGAGCGGCCATCGGTTTCTGGCCAGTCCCGGCGGCGTGGATTGGACATGGTCCCACACGGCGGGACCTGGCTGGTAGGCTGGCTGGGGCGGTCCTCAGGGGAGATCCGACCCCAGGGGGAGGGGGGCCACGGTGGTCTGGCCCGCCCGCAGATGGCCCATCTGCGGGCGGGCCTGTGCCGTGTTGGCACTTCTTCCTCCGCGCCAGCCCCTGTAGGGGTCCGCCATGACCAGCGCGGAGATGACACCCCCTGCGAATGCACCAGAATACGGCGGCCGGTCTGCGCATGTGCCGAAACACGGCAGCGGTTCTGCGCATGCGCTAACTCACGCAGTCCCTTCGTCGCTGGCTGGCGTGGCGCTAACCCCTCCGGTGCCAGCGTAGCCCCCGGAAGTGCGGAGAAATCCGCAACTTCTGGTCGGCCCGACGCCAGAGTGGTTCGCAACGTTTTTTACGTCGGTGTCGGGCAACTTCGTTGATCCAGGAGAATCCACATTCTGTCTCAATAACCATTTGTATGAATGCATTCCACGTTTTCCAACTCCAATGCAAAAGATATTCTTCAAATTTGCCCCTTTTATTCTTCTGGTACCGATTCCGAGTTGCCCTGCTGCCAAATCTGCCAGTCAATGGCAAAACCATCTATCATTATTCCTCCCAAAATGTTTCATGGTTTTGTAGACCGCTTTGAACCTTCAACTTCTTTGAAATCCCTCTCCCTTTTTCTTTCTCTTTCAGTGAGGAATCAGTATGATCATTCTCGTCAATGTTTACAATAAGCATTTCCATGGCTCTGATGAGGTCCTCTAATGAGGTGCCTGGAATAGCACACAAATGTTTCAGATATGGTCTAAGACATGTCTTGTATCGATTCAACATTTTATATTTAATTGCCTTGTGCTTGAAACTGGGAGTGTGGGTTACAAAACATGTCAGTTGAGGTTCTGTGTATTAACAACCTAAATACCTGTCTTCCTTAAGTTTCTAGCATGCTGCATTCTATCAAAAAGGTTTTATAGTTCAGGGTCTTGTGGAGTTTTTTCCCCCCAAATGTATCATTTATCTGCCATAAATTGCAACTGCATAGCGTTGGATAAGAATTACAAATAGAAATGGACTGCTTAGCCCGAGTGTTCATTTTCTATCTGAACAATTGCCTGAATTCTTAGGCTAGAGTTTTTTGCCCTGGTGGGTTTCTAGACATGGGAGTGGGGAGGGGGAGGAGCGTGAAATTGCACAGACAGAATTCCCTTTGGGCTCTTGTCCACCCCAACCGTACAACGATTTTACACTGGGTCGGGAAGGGCCTTGGGTGGGAAGATCTCCCCTGCCCCAATTAAGGCTCTTAAGTGACTACTTAATGACTATTTCCCACCCCAATTATTAGGCTTATGGGAAATCCCGGAAATTAATAGAGTTGCAACTTGGGTGGGAAAGGGGATGCTTCCATCAGAAGCCCCACCACTGACTGAAGATGCCCTCCCTTCCGTTAAGGTCCCGTGACCTCCAGGCTTCATTGTCACCATTCGCCCCCCCTCCCCACCTGGTGAGCCCTAGGTCTTTCTTAACCTCCATGACACCTTTTTTTTCTGGTTCCCGGGACTTGGGCTCAGGAAGGTTTGTGCAGTGCCTCTTCTGGCCACTTCAGTGATATTCCAGGTGGGACTGGAGACTTGCCCACCAATCTGATTGGATGGCAACTCTCCAAGGTGAGGCTTTCTCCCGAGTGAGGGGTGGAAGTTTCACATTATGCCAATCAATGTTCATTAGAGTGTAAAATGACAGCGGGTCTGTAGGAGTCAGTGCTGGGATGGGTTCCCCACCGATTCTTCAATGGGCAGGGGCTAAGACCCCATCATCCTAAAAATTCAGGCCTATGTGTTTTCCCTGTTCTCCTCGTGCCATTACCACCGTACTAACCTATCAAACGTTGACAACGTGTCTGCTTAAGTCACTACTTCAATAATGCATCGCACAGACCCTCCGGTCTCTGCGTTTATAAAATATTTTGCTTCCTTTCTGACCTAAATATCTAATTTAATCTTGCATCTGCCATCTGTATGAATACTTTATTAATCTGCCTGTCATCTGGCAGTCTCTGACATTCTTCCTCATGGCTTGCCACTCCGGTAATTTAGTATTCTCAATAAATGTCAATATCGTTACTTTATTGCCTGTGTCCACATCGTTTATGTAAAAAATGTCCCAGCACAGCACCCTGGTGTGCAATTCTGCCTATAACACACCAAGGTACATATCTGTACATATATAAATATATATATATATATATTATATATACATATATATTACATATATATATAAACATATCTGTTTACCTTGACTCCGAACAGTCTGTCCTCTATCCATCACTCTATTCATGTGGGTACATTTCCTTCAATGCCATGTACACTCGTTTTCATTAATCAAAGATAACCAACCCTTCACAAATCTGTCCTGTCTTTGTATTTTCTAATGTAATTCTACATTATCGTACAGGATGGATTTTTATCAACGTGTGTTTGCAGAACTGATCTTAAATTTACCCCCAAACAAATTAAAATTAATTATCCTGCTCCCCTGATGCCACCTCCTTCAACACCACATAGATTGCAGCGGTTCAAGATGGCAGCTCACCGCCACTGTCTCAAATGATGGATAATAAATAATAATAATCTTTATTGTTTATAAAGTGGCTTAGATTAACACTGCAATGAAGTTACTGTGAAACACCCCGAGTCGCCACATTCCGGCGCCTGTTTGGTTACACAGAGGGAGAATTCAGAATGTTCAAATTACCTAATTGCATGTCTTTCGGGACTTGTGGGAGGAAACCGGAGCACCCGGAGGAAACCCACGCAGACACGGGGAGAACGTGCAGATTCCGCACAGACAGTGACCCAAGCCGGGAATTGAACCTGGGACCCTGGCTCTGTGAAGCCGTAGTGCTAACCACTATGCTACCGTGCCGTCCACTGACCTAGTCAGCGATCCCCACATCCCATGAAGGAATGGAAATAAACGTTCTGTTCCAGGGCAAATCTCGTCTCTGAAGAATTTTTGAAAATTAATGTCAATGTCTTCATCATCTCTTTCTCATCTTTCCTCTGCAATGCATGCATTCTGAGCTTGGAGTTTCTATTTTCGGTCCCATTACATTTTTTTTAACATGATGCCTTTTCGAATATTTATATGGCTCTTCCACATTCGCCTCCATTACCTCTACACAAATTCTTTCATCTTGTGCCTTAAAAACTGATGTAAGATTCCAATTGAGCATCTCTGCCATTCTCGTACAATCTAGTACAAGGTGGCTTCTTCATGTTGAAGTCATCCTATTTCTCTTTGATTATTTTTTACTTGTGTTGATGAAAGCCTTTGCCGTTTGCTTTTATGTTGACTCCCAGAAGCCTTTCATGCTCCTTCGTCTGTCCTAAACTTTTTATTTGCTCCTCTCCGTACTTATTATTACTGTTTTCTTTCATTTTCTCCGTGTTTATCAAATGCCTTTGTTGAACCTTATTTTTGCCTCACCTCCCAACTAAAAGAGGTGCTGCCTCCTTTATTCTTAACCAAAATATATTACCCTGCTTCTCGTCTAGCTCTCGTATGAATATCATCCAATGCAGATCATTTGCCTGAACTGTCATTTGTTTTCCCAACCACGTAATCTGGATTTGGTTGCCCTTCCTATCACTGAAATTAGCCCATTTGCAATCGAGCATTTTTATCTGTGAAGCTTTTTAATTTCAATGTGTGCTTAATTATGTTTATGGCCACCATTTCCAAATGATCCCCTACTGAACTCGCTTGCTTACTCTACTTTGCAACCTAAAATGAGATTTAACAGTCATCCTTCCTCATAGATCACAAATCATAGTGATTAAGGAAATAGTCCTGGAGCCACTGTAAGCTCTCTTATAAGCCTACAAATCTCCTTTCTTTTACACTGTTTAGTGGTCTATAATCTACACCCAACATAGTATCAGATTCTTTCGTATTTCTTACTCAGTCTACGTAACTTTGATACATGGTACAATCCTTTGATTTTTTTTGTCTTTTCTCTTTCTTCAAGACATTGATTTGAGGGCCAATTATGTCAAGCTATCGCAATCTCGGTTAATGCTTTAGGTACAGGCCCTTCATCAGACGAATTATGAATTAATCAAACTGCTAGGAGCCAACTGCAGGAAACCAAATGTCATGGATATTCGATAATTTGTTTGAGAATTCGTTCCATGGCTCTTTTATGGTTAGGGATGTAAAATACAAAATTAGTAACCAAATTAATACAAATGGGGATATATTACAAAGGGAAAGGTTGAGCTAATTATTTCCTAATTTTGGATTAAATTGGTTTGTATCAAAATATAGTGAGTGTGTTTTATTTTATGAATTAAACATTCAAAATGTAATAAAATATTGGCCTAGCCTGTAACCTTCCTTTGCTAAGCACACCACTTGTTACCAAAGAGCTCCATTATGCATGTCTCTCTTCTCCTTAGCTTTGCATCATTGCCGATGATTCACAGATACTGCTCATCTGTTGTGAGTTTTCAAGTGGGAGTATAGTCAATTTGAGCAAGGCATTGTCATTGCAGTGGGAACATGGTCATTTGTCATTTGCTGATGCAGGGGCTGCTGCAGCATGCCCCGTCCTGTGTTGGTGCTTTTCTGTGCCAATCTGAAGACATTGTTCTTCTAATTTCCATGCTCCAGTGTGGAGATTTCAGGGCTGGGTGCTTTGGTCATGTGTAGACTATTCCCAGTTGTTGAAATGAAATGATGTCCCCCTTGCTTAAATGCATGCATCTTTGTTTGGGGCACCCAGTGGGTCTACTGGCACCATCAAGCTTTGCATAAAATGCATCTTTTGGTAGTTGACCACCATTCTAAAGGCAGGGGGGTGGGCACGGGAGCAATAGGTCAGAAGGTGAGAGCATTGAGGGAGAACTAGGGAATAGGGACAGTGGGGCTCTGAGGCAGAGCAGACAGGGAGAAGTTGCTGAACACAGCGGGTCTGGTGGCCTGAAGTGCATATGTTTTAATGCAAGAAGTATTACGGGTAAGGCAGATGAACTTAGAGCTTGGATTAATACTTGGAACTATGATGTTGTTGCCATTACAGAGACCTGGTTGAGGGAAGGGCAGGATTGGCAGCTAAACGTTCCAGGATTTAGATGTTTCAGGCGGGATAGAGGGGGATGTAAAAGGGGTGGCGGAGTTGCGCTACTGGTTAGGGAGAATATCACAGCTGTACTGCGGGAGGACACCTCAGAGGGCAGTGAGGCTATATGGGTAGAGATCAGGAATAAGAAGGGTGCAGTCACAATGTTGGGGGTTTACTACAGGCCTCCCAACAGCCAGCGGGAGATAGAGGAGCAGATAGGTAGACAGATTTTGGAAAAGAGTAAAAGCAACAGGGTTGTTGTGATGGGAGACTTCAACTTCCCCAATATTGACTGGGACTCACTTAGTGCCAGGGGCTTAGACGGGGCGGAGTTTGTAAGGAACATCCAGGAGGGTTTCTTAAAACAATATGTAGACAGTCCAACTAGGGAAGGGGCGGTACTGGACCTGGTATTGGGGAATGAGCCCGGCCAGGTGGTAGATGATTCAGTAGGGGAGCATTTTGGGAACAGTGACCACAATTCAGTAAGTTTTAAAGTGCTGGTGGACAAGGATATGAGTGGTCCTAGGATGAATGTGCTAAATTGGGGGAAGGCTAATTATAACAATATTAGGCGGGAACTGAAGAACATAGATTGGGGGCGGATGTTTGAGGGCAAATCAACATCTGACATGTGGGAGGCTTTCAAGTGTCAGTTGAAAGGAATTCAGGACCGGCATGTTCCTGTGAGGAAGAAGTATAAATACGGCAATTTTCGGGAACCTTGGATAACGAGAGATATTGTAGGCCTTGTCAAAAAGAAAAAGGAGGCATTTGGCAGGGCTAAAAGGCTGGGAACAGACGAAGCCTGTGTGGAATATAAGGAAAGTAGGAAGGAACTTAAGCAAGGAGTCAGGCGGGCTAGAAGGGGTCACAAAAAGCCATTGGCAAATAGGGTTAAGGAAAATTCCAAGGCTTTTTACACGTACATAAAAAGCAAGAGGGTAGCCAGGGAAAGGGTTGGCCCACTGAAGGATAGGCAAGTGAATCTATGTGTGGAGCCAGAGGAAATGGGCGAGGTACTAAATGAATACTTTGCATCAGTATTCACCAAAGAGAAGAAATTGGCAGATCTTGAGTCTGGAGAAGGGTGTGTAGATAGCCTGGGTCACATTGAGATCCAAAAAGACGAGGTGTTGGGTGACTTAAAAAATATTAAGGTAGATAAGTCCCCAGGGCCTGATGGGATCTACCCCAGAACACTGAAGGAGGCTGGAGAGGAAATTGCTGAGGCCTTGACAGAAATCTTTGGATCCTCACTGTCTTCAGGTGATGTCCTGGAGGACTGGAGAATAGCCAATGTTGTTCCTCTGTTTAAGAAGGGTAGCAAGGATGATCCAGGGAACTACAGGCCGGTGAGCCTTACTTCAGTGGTAGGGAAATTACTGGAGAGAATTCTTCGAGGCAGGATCTACTCCCATTTGGAAGCAAATGGACGTATTAGTGAGAGGCAGCATGGTTTTGTGAAGGGGAAGTCGTGTCTCACTAACTTGTTAGAGTTTTTCGAGGAGGTCACTAAGATGATTGATGCAGGTAGGGCAGTGGATGTTGTCTATATGGACTTCAGTAAGGCCTTTGACAAGGTCCCTCATGGTAGACTAGTACAAAAGGTGAAGTCACACGGGATCAGGGGTGAGCTGGCAAGGTGGATACAGAACTGGCTAGGTCATAGAAGGCAGAGAGTAGCAATGGAAGGATGCTTTTCTAATTGGAGGGCTGTGACCAGTGGTGTTCCACAGGGATCAGTGCTGGGACCTTTGCTGTTTGTAGTATATATAAATGATTTGGAGGAAAATGTAACTGGTCTGATTAGTAAGTTTGCAGACGACACAAAGGTTGGTGGAATTGCGGATAGCGATGAGGACTGTCAGAGGATACAGCAGGATTTAGATTGTTTGGAGACTTGGGCGGAGAGATGGCAGATGGAGTTTAATCTGAACAGATGTGAGGTAATGCATTTTGGAAGGTCTAATGCAGGTAGGGAATATAAAATGAATGGTAGAACCCTCAAGAGTATTGAAAGTCAAAGAGATCTAGGAGTACAGGTCCACAGGTCACTGAAAGGGGCAACACAGGTGGAGAAGGTAGTCAAGAAGGCATACGGCATGCTTGCCTTCATTGGCCGGGGCATTGAGTATAAGAATTGGCAAGTTATGTTGCAGCTGTAAAGAACCTTAGTTAGGCCACACTTGGACTATAGTGTTCAATTCTGGTCGCCACACTACCAGAAGGATGTGGAGGCTTTAGAGAGGGTGCAGAAGAGATTTACCAGAATGTTGCCTGGTATGGAGGGCATTAGCTATGAGGAGCGGTTGAATAAACTCGGTTTGTTCTCACTGGAACGAAGGAGGTTGAGGGGCGACCTGATAGAGGTCTACAAAATTATGAGGGGCATAGACAGAGTGGATAGTCAGAGGCTTTTCCCCGGGGTAGAGGGGTCAATTACTAGAGGGCATAGGTTTAAGGTGAGAGGGGCAAGGTTTAGAGTAGATGTACGAGGCAAGTTTTTTACGCAGAGGGTAGTGGGTGCCTGGAACTCGCTACCAGAGGCGGTGGTGGAAGCAGGGACGATAGTGACATTTAAGGGGCATCTTGACAAATACATGAATAGGATGGGAATAGAGGGATATGGACCCAGGAAGTGTAGAAGATTGTAGTTTAGTCGGGCAGCATGGTCGGCACGGGCTTGGAGGGCCGAAGGGCCTGTTCCTGTGCTGTACATTTCTTTGTTCTTTGTAAGACTGAGCCATCATGGTTGGTGTTGCTTGAGTATTTCCAGGATGTTATCCGAGTTAGAAAGCTCTGTAGCACTTCTGTGTTGGGGACTCGACACTGCTCATGGATCACCAGGATCTTCCTCAAACCATTTGAGTACCATATCTATATTTTAGGACGAGATCTCCCTTCCTTAGTTGAACCTTTCAGGATTTCTTTCTTTCGGTTCATCTTTTACTTCATGTTCTTCCTCAGAAATACGTGTTTGTCCATGAGTAAAATATTCAAATGTTCTCCAACCACACGGAACATATTTCAAACCAATCAAACAATAGCACATTTCAAACCCCAAATTTTGCTTGTCACACTGATGTAATGGTGCATTGAAATGTGATCTTTCTGTTGACTGGAGAAAGGTGGATGGGCAGGTAATGACGATGTCTGTCACATGTTCGTTTTCCAATGATGTCAGGAGGGACACGACAGGGGTTAACCTGGACTGCTAGAATCGCAGCACTGCCAGGCCTGTGATAGCAACGTTGCTGTTGTTTGAATATGCAATGTCCTTTCTGATTAGCTTAGTGGAGCATAAGTCATCGGGAAATGTCTTATCCAGCGTTTACAGTACAACAGCAGCAGGGTGTTCTTCAAATCATTAGATTACAAAAAAGACAAAAAATACACCTTTTGTTCACATCAATTGTAAATAAACCAGCTCAGCCTCTAATGTTTTGTTAACTATTAATATCCCTTGCTTTCCTTCTTTTTTTATTGCATCTCCCTTTGTTGCTCTCCTCCCCTAGGATATAAATTCACTTGGGATGGTGGCCCTCCAGTGCCAAGTGATATGTCTTGAAGTATGTAGTTGAACACTTGCAGCAGGAGCCTTGATCATGAATATGGAGACGAAAGAGAATGGCCTTGTCCTCGTCCAATGACCACACACACACTTGTGGTGGTGACGGGCAAGGAACCAGCGGACACCTGTGAAGGTTCAATGTCAACTTAAGTTGGTTTGAATGGCTGAGCGTGACCACGTTGGTGCATTTACCAACTGAGCCATACAGAAGGAAGGATGGTTTCAGAGTTCAATTATTGACTTACTCAATGTATTATTGTGCGTCAAGCAGCAGTAAAGTGATTAACCATATTTTTAGAAGGTGGCGATGAGAGCTCCCAGAAATAATGTTCTCCTCTGTAGTCACATGGATTAAGTTGGACAGCTTGCTAAAGTGTTGGCCTTCTCTTGTGGTGTTTGAAAAGAAACCTCCCTCAGAGATTCTTCATTCCTATGTTTGCTGAAAATATTCCCTCCAAAACTGACTTAAGTCTTTTTCGTGCCATAGTTTCTCCCAAATGTATGCGAATGTCAGTGGGGTTGAGGTGGGGAACAATTGGGAGAGTGCTGAACATACTTGTCCAGTGACAACCAGTGCTTTTAGTTCTTGACACTCAATTTACACCCAACTCGATTTCCAGTTTTATTGAACACAAAGGGATGCAATATTGGCCAGAATGTAATCAATGGACCACTGATCCATCGAGCCTGTCTTAATAGCTGTGATGAGTTATGCATCATGACACAGATAACCATTACTGCATTGAGCCAGGAAATCTCCTAGGAGAGGCAAACAAACAGACTAAATCCCAGGGCAAGTAGGAAAAAGGATTCAGGATAGTTCCTTTCAATGATCAAGCCTAGTCCAGGAGACTGCAATGGCCTTGATTTATGTCACAGTATACCTACCTCTTGTATGATGGGATCACCATCCCAGCCAGAAATGGGTCTCTCGTGAAGGTATACAGAAAATTAGCATCCATTGCACGAGTCAGTAACCTAATCCATGGGTCTACTTCCTTTGGGAAAAGGAGAACTGGCCAACATCCAATCTAGTTCTGTTGTTGCGTAACTAGGAAACATGAGACCCGGGCCTGGTTAACTTAGTTAATTTAAATAATTTGTCCGCATAAACAAGAATCTCTTGTCTCATTGTTATTTTGTAAACCTTAATTAAATCTCCTGAGTCTATACTTCACTACCATACAGAGATCCGCCTCTTTAAACCTATCTCTGCACCTAATGGGCGAAATTCTCCCCAAACGGCGCGATGTCCGCCGACTGGCGCCCAAAATGGCGCCAATCAGACGGGCATCACGCCGCCCCAAAGGTGCGGGCATCTTTGGGGGCCGAGCCCCAACATTGAGGGGCTAGGCTGGCGCCGGAGGGATTTCCGCCCCGCCAGCTGGCGGAAACGGCCTTTGTTGCCCCGCCAGCTGGCGCGGAAATGACATGTCGGGGCGGCGCATGCGCGGGAGCGTCAGCGGCCGCTGACAGTTTACCGTGCATGCGCAGTGGAGAGAGCCTCTTCCACCTCCGCCATGGTGGAGACCATGGTGGAGGCGGAAGGGAAAGAGTGCCCCCATGGCACAGGCCCGCCCGTGGATCGGTGGGCCCCGATCGCGGGCCAGGCCACCGTGGGGGCACCCCCCCAGGACCCCGGAGCCCGCCCACGCCGCCTTGTCCCGCCGGTAAATAGGTACTTTATTTTACGCCGGCGGGACAGGCAATTTATCGGCGGGACTTCGGCCCATCCGGGCCGGAGAATCGAGCGGGGGGGACCCGCCAACCGGCGCGGCCTGATTCCCAGCCCCGCCGAATATCCAGTACCGGAGACTTCGGCAACCGGCGGGGGCGGGATTCACGGCAGCCTCCGGCGATTCTCCGACCCGGAGGGGGGTCGGAGAATGACGCCCATCGTTTTCAAATTAGGAGTCATGCAACAACCCTCCGTTGCACCATTGCCAAACTTACAATACTATTACTGGGTGGCTGATGCTGAGAAGGTGCTAGAGTGGTTCGGGGATTCGGAAGAGTTTTGGGTCCGGATGGAAGCAGAGTCTGTGAGGGAGCAAGCCTAGGGGCATTGGTAATGGCCCTGTTATCGGTGGTGCTGGAGAAATACTCGACTAACCCGATGGTAGTGGCCACATAAAAAATTTGGAGGCAACCCCGTCAACACTTTAATTTGAGGGCTGCGTCAAGGCTAGCCCCATCTGTGGGAACCAGCTATTTGAGCCGGCTCGAGGGATGTGAAGTTTAAGAAGTGGAAGGAAACGGGTTTGGAGAATATGGGAGCTTATTTTCAGAGGGTCGGTTTGCTAGCCTTGGGGAACTGAAGGAAAAATATGGCTTACAGACGCTGATGGATTCAGGTATCTCCAGGTGTATAGCTGGGTCCAAAAGCACTGCTCTGTCTTTCCAGTGAAGCAGCCTTCTACTTTACTCAAGAGGATTTTATCCTGCTCAGGCTTTGAGGTAGCCAACACGTCGGGTATGTACCAACCGATAGGGGGGAAGAGATGTGCTCGGTCGAGGGTATGAAGGCAGAGTGGAGAGGAGGAGGTTTGGAGTGAGACGCTGAGGAAGGCAAGAATGAGTTGGTTTTTTGAAGGGGTGGTTGATTTAGATGTGACCGGTGTCTGGGGGGCCCGGCATATCTTGGGCACATGTTCTGGTCATGCTCAAAGCTGGCGGATTTCTGGAAGTCCTTTTTTGAGACTATGTCGGCAATCCCGAATGTTGGGTTGGAACCTTGCTTATTGGTGGCACTTTTTGGGGTTTTGGTTGTGTTGGAGCTCTGGGCAGGGGCAGACGTCATGGCCTTTGCCCCACTGGTGGCAAGGAGGCAGATCCTTTTGGGCTGGAAGTCGATTACACCACCAAGCGCGTCAGTGTGGCGGGGTGACTTGATGGAGTTTTTGCACCTCGAGAAGGTTAGGTTTGCCGTGAGAGGGTCAGTGGAAGCGTTTTACCGTAGATGGTGACTGTTTCTAATGTACTTCTAAAGAGCTGGTCACTGTTAGCTGTTGGGGGGGAGAAGAGGATGGGTGGGGGGTGAGGGGGACTTAGTAACTAAGTGAATGAATGAAATGAAATGAAATGAAAAGCGCTTATTGTCACAAGTAGGCTTCAAATGAAGTTACTGTGAAAAGCCCCGAGTCGCCACATTCCGGCGCCTGTTCGGGGAGGCTGGTACGGGAATTGAACCGTGCTGCTGGCCTGCCTTGGTCTGCTTTAAAAGCCAGCTCTTTAGCCCTGTGCTAAACCAGCCCGTGTCGTGTTGGGTGTTCTGGTCTACAAACAGGTCAACACGGCTGGAGATGGTGTAACGCTATTTTATTATGTGGCTATACTATATGCTATACATGTGGCTATACTATATGCACGGGAAGGTACCAGGTGCAGAGGAAAACTATGTTACAACAAGGACGAAACAAATGCTATTAACAAACGATGAAAAACTCTTAAACAGTACGGCAGAACAAGTCAGTGAGTCCAATAGTGCAAGGTTTATAAATCAAGTCTTTGGGGTGGGTGACAAATTTGTGTTGACTGCCTCAAGGGTGGTTCAGGATCCACCGGCTGAGGAATGGGCCGGGCCACGGTCGAGTGAGGAGAAGGCAGGGTATCCGGAAGCTCAACAAAGTCCATGTCAGGGACAACAGGAGGGCGTGGCACCGGTGCAGAATTTCGTAGCGAGCGTGGTACCAGACGAAGGGCACGCCGATTGCGGTGGCAAATGGAACCATCAGGCAAACAAACCAGAAACGAGCGGGGAGCCACCTGTCCAAGAACCTCAGCGGTTGCCGACCAGCCACCCTCCGGAAGATGTATGCGGACATGATCTCCAGGCACCAGGGCAGGAAGATCAGTCGCCCGAGCATCATGAGCCGCCTTGTGTTGCTCACACTCTTGCTGCATCCGCCGAAGTATCGGAGCATGGTCAAGGTCTGGGACGTGAATGGACGGCACAGTGGCCCTGAGGGTGCGACCCATAAACAGTTGGGCCGGCGATAGGCCCGTGGACAGTGGGGCCGAGCGATAGGCCAGCAAGGCGAGGCAGAAGTCAGATCCTGCATCAGCAGCCTTGCAGAGGAGCCTTTTTACAATGTGGACGCCCTTCTCTGCTTTGCCATTTGACTGAGGGACTGGACATCACGTGTGCAAAGTTGTATGCACTAGTGAAGGAAGACCATCCCTGACTCGCGAAGCAGGGGCCTTTGTCTGACATCATGGTGAGCGGAATGCCGTGGCGAGCAAAGGTCTTCTTACAGGCCCGGATAACAGCTGATGCCATGGTGTCGTGCAGGCATATGACCTCATGATAGCTGGAAAAGTAGTCTATGATGATGTAGTCCCTGCCGAGCGCATGGAACAGGTCCACGCCCACCTTCGACCAGGGGGATGTGACCAACTCATGGGGCTGAAGGGTCTCATGTGGTTGTGCCGGCTGGAACCGCTGACAGGTGGGGCAATTGAGTACAGTGTTGGCAATGACCTCATTTATTCCCGGCCAGTATACAGCCTCTCGGGCCCTCCGTCGGCACTTCTCAACGCCGAGATTGCCTTCGTGCAGCTGTTCTAAGACAAGCCGGTGCATGCTGTGTGGGATCACAATGCGGTCCAGCTTCAGGAGGACACCATCCACGACAGCCAGGTCGTCCCGAATGTTGTAAAACTGTGGGCATTGTTCCTTGAGCCACCCGTCCATCATGTGGCGCATCACACGTTGCAGAAGGGGGTCAGCCGCAGTCTCTCGGCGAATTTGGGCAAAGCGTTCGTCAGTGGCCGGCAGATTGGCAGAAGTGAAGGCTACATGTATGTCGACTTGGCAAACGAACCCTTCTTTTTTAAAAATATATATTTTATTCAAGTTTTTTGGCCAAACATAACAATACGTAGTGTTTCTTTTACACAACAATAAAGCAATATAAATAACCGTGGCCAGTTTTAAACACATAAATAAATAATATATAAACAAAAACAAAAAACAAAACTACATGACAACTGCCTTGTCCAAAATAAATACTCTCCAAAAATACAATCCAACAATCCAATATACAATTACATATACCAAATACCTATACATATACAATAACATCCCTGAGAGTCCGTCCGATTCCTCCCCCCCCCCCACTCCCCCCTGGGTTGCTGCTGTTGTCTACTTCTTTTCCATTCCCTCTATCTTTCTGTGAGGTAGTCGACGAACGGTTGCCACCGCCTGATGAACCCCTGAGCTGAACCCCTTAACACAAACTTAATCTGTTCTAACTTTATGAACCCTGCCATATCGTTTATCCAGGTCTCCACCCCCGGGGGTTTGGCTTCCTTCCACATTAACAATATCCTGCGCCGGGCTACAAGGGACGCAAAGGCCAACACGTCAGCCTCTCTCGCCCCCTGCACTCCCGGCTCTTCTGCAACCCCAAATATAGCCAACCCCCAGCTTGGTTCGACCCGGACCCCCACCACCTTCGAAAGCACCTTTGCCACCCCCACCCAGAACCCCTGTAGTGCCGGGCATGACCAGAACATGTGGGTGTGATTCGCTGGGCCTCTCGAGCATCTCGCACACCTATCCTCTACCTCAAAAAATTTACTAAGCCGTGCTCCAGTCATATGCGCCCTGTGTAGCACCTTAAATTGTATCAGGCTTAGCCTGGCACACGAGGACGATGAGTTTACCCTACGTAGTGCATCAGCCCACAGCCCCTCCTCAATCTCCTCCCCCAGTTCTTCTTCCCATTTCCCTTTCAGCTCATCTACCATGATCTCCCCCTCGTCCCTCATCTCCCTGTATATGTCCGCCACCTTACCGTCCCCCACCCATGTCTCTGAGATCACTCTATCCTGCACTTCCTGCGTCGGGAGCTGCGGGAATTCCCTCACCTGTTGCCTCGCAAAAGCCCTCAATTGCATATACCGAAATGCATTCCCTTGGGGCAACCCATATTTCTCCGTCAGCGCTCCCAGACTCGCAAACGTCCCATCTACAAATAGATCTCTTAATTGTACTACCCCAGCTCTTTGCCATGCTCCAAATGCCCCATCCATTCTCCCCGGAACAAACCTATGATTGTTTCTTATCGGGGACCGCACCGAAGCTCCCATCCCTCCCCTATGCCGTCCCCACTGCCCCCAAATTTTCAATGTAGCCACCACCACCGGGCTTGTGGTGTATTTCTTTGGTGAGAACGGCAACGGCGCCATCACCATTGCTTGCAGGCTAGTCCCCCTGCAGGACGCCCTCTCCAATCTCTTCCACGCCGCTCCCTCCCCTTCTCCCATCCACTTACACACCATTGAAACATTGGCGGCCCAGTAGTACTCACTGAGGCTCGGTAGTGCCAGCACCCCCCTGTCCCTACTACGCTGCAAGAATCCCCGCCTCACTCTCGGGGTCTTCCCAGCCCACACAAAACTCATAATGCTCTTCTCAATTCTTTTGAAAAAAGCCTTCGTGATCACCACCGGGAGGCACTGGAACACAAAAAGGAATCTCGGGAGAACCACCATTTTAACCGCCTGCACCCTACCTGCCAATGACAGGGACACCATGTCCCATCTCTTGAAATCCTCCTCCATCTGTTCCACCAACCGTGTTAAATTAAGCCTATGTAATGTACCCCAATTCTTGGCTATCTGGATCCCCAGGTACCGGAAGTCCCTTGTTACCTTCCTCAACGGTAAATCCTCTATCTCTCTACTCTGCTCCCCCGGATGCACCACAAATAGCTCACTTTTCCCCATGTTCAGTTTATACCCTGAAAAATCCCCAAACTCCCCAAGTATCCACATTATCTCTGGCATCCGCTCCGCCGGGTCCGCCACATATAGCAACGAATCATCCGCATACAGAGATACCCGGTGCTCTTCTCCCCCCCTAAGTACTCCCCTCCACTTCCTGGAACCCCTCAGTGCCATGGCCAGGGGTTCAATCGCCAGTGCAAACAATAACGGGGACAGAGGACATCCCTGCCTCGTCCCTCTATGGAGCCGAAAATAGTCAGACCCCCATCCATTCGTGACCACGCTCGCCATCGGGGCTCTATACAGCAACTGTACCCACCTGATATACCCGTCCCCAAAGCCAAATCTCCTCAACACCTCCCACAAATAATCCCACTCCACTCTATCAAATGCTTTCTCGGCATCCATCGCCACCACTATCTCCGCTTCCCCCTCTGGTGGGGGCATCATCATTACCCCTAGCAGCCTCCGTATATTTGTATTTAGCTGTCTCCCCTTCACAAACCCAGTTTGGTCCTCATGGACCACCCCCGGGACACAATCCTCTATCCTCATTGCCATTACCTTGGCCAGAATCTTAGCATCCACATTCAGGAGGGAAATGGGCCTGTATGACCCGCATTGCAGCGGGTCTTTTTCCTTCTTTAGGAAGAGTGATATCGTTGCCTCTGACATAGTCGGGGGCAGCTGCCCTCTTTCCCTCTCCTCATTATAGGTTCTCATCAGTAGCGGGGCCAGCAAGTCCAAATATTTCTTGTAGAATTCAACTGGGAATCCGTCTGGTCCCGGGGCCTTCCCCGCCTGCATGCTTCCAATCCCTTTCACTACTTCCTCCGTCTCAATCTGTGCTCCCAGCCCCACTCTCTCCTGTTCCTCCACCTTAGGAAATTCCAGCTGATCCAGAAAGCACATCATTCTCTCCTTCCCGTCCGGGGGCTGCGCTTCATATAATCTTTCATAAAATGCCTTGAACACTCCATTCACTCTCTCCGCTCCCCGCTCCATCTCCCCCTCCTCATCTCTCACCCCCCCTATCTCCCTCGCTGCTCCCCTTTTCCTCAGTTGGTGGGCCAACAACCTACTCGCCTTCTCCCCATATTCGTACTGTACACCCTGTGCCTTCCTCCATTTTGCCTCTGCCTTACCCGTAGTCAACAAGTCAAATTCTATATGTAGCCTTTGCCTTTCCCTGTATAGTCCCTCCTCCGGTGCCTCCGCGTATTGTCTGTCCACCCTCAGCAGTTCTTTCAACAACCGCTCCCTTTCCCTACCCTCCTGCTTTCCTTTATGTGCCCTAATAGATATCAGCTCCCCTCTAACCACTTCCTTCAGTGCCTCCCACTCCACGCCCACCTGTACCTCCCCATTATCATTAATTTCCAAGTACCTTTCAATACACCCCCTCACCCTTAAACACACCCCCTCATCTGCCAATAATCCCATGTCCATTCTCCAGGGTGGAAGCTGTTGTTTTTCTTCCCCTATCTCCAGGTCCACCCAGTGTGGAGCATGATCCGAGATGGCTATAGCCGTGTACTCCGTCCCCGTCACCTTTGGGATCAGTGCCCTTCCCAAAACAAAAAAATCTATTCGTGAAAATACTTTATGTACATAGGAGAAAAACGAAAACTCCTTACTCCTAGGTCTACTAAATCTCCAGGGATCTACTCCTCCCATCTGCACCATAAAATCCTTTAGCACCCTAGCTGCAGCCGGCCTCCTTCCGGTCCTGGACCTCGATCTGTCCAGCCCTGGGTCCAGCACCGTATTAAAGTCTCCACCCATTACCAACTTCCCCACTTCTAGATCCGGGATTCGTCCTAACATACGCCTCATAAAATTGGCATCATCCCAGTTCGGGACATACACGTTCACCAATACCACCGCCTCCCCTTGCAGTTTGCCACTCACCATCACGTATCTGCCCCCACTATCTGCCACTATAGTCTTTGCCTCAAACATTACCCGCTTCCCCACTAGTATGGCCACCCACCTGTTTTTTGTATCTAGCCCCGAATGAAACACCTGCCCCACCCATCCTTTGCGAAGTCTAACCTGGTCTGTCAGCTTCAGATGCGTCTCCTGAAGCATAACCACATCTGCCTTAAGTTTCTTTAGGTGTGCGAGTACCCGTGCCCTCTTAATCGGCCCGTTCAGCCCTCTCACATTCCACGTGATCAACCGGGTTGGGGGGCTCTTTACCACCCCCCCTTGACGACTAGCCATTTCCTTTTTCAATCCAGCTCCTCACCCGGTTCCCACGTAGCTGTATCCCCCCCAGGCGGCGCCCCCCTGCCCCGACCCCCCCCTCCCATACCAGCTCCCCTTCTCCCCAGCAACAGCAACCCAGTTAACCCCCCCCCCCCGCTAGATCCCAAGCTAGCGTAATTGCGCCCCCCATGTTACTCCCAGAAGTCAGCAAACTCTCGCCGACCTCGGCTTCCCCCCGTGACCTCGGCTCACACCGTGCGAGGCCCCCTCCTTCCTGCTTCCCTGTTCCCGCCATGATTACCATAGCGTGGGAACAAAGCCCGCCCTTCCCCTTTTGGCCCCGCCCCCAATGGCCGGCGCCCACAGCTCCTCATCCTCCCTCACCCCCTCCCCCACGACATGGGGAAGAGAGAGAAGTTACAGGGTCGCAGGTTTAACAATCTGGGAAGTCTTCTCTTCCCCCTTTTCCCCCCTTCATCCCACAAATTCACCCCCCCACTTTTGTCCCAAACGTTCTTTTTCTGGCCCGCTCACTCCAGCTTCTCCTCGACAATAAATGTCCACGCTTCGTCTGCCGTTTCGAAATAGTGGTGTTTCCCTAGATGTGTGACCCACAGTCTTGCTGGTTGCAACATTCCGAATTTGACCTTCCTTTTATGCAACACCACCTTGGCCCGATTAAAGCTTGCCCTCCTTCTCGCCACCTCCGCACTCCAATCTTGATACACGCGGATCACTGCATTCTCCCACCTACTGTTCCGAGTTTACTTGGCCCATCTGAGGACCATCTCTCTGTCCTTGTATCGGAGAAATCTCACAACTATTGCTCGAGGAATTTCTCCAGCCCTCGGTCTTCGCACCATAACTCGATAGGTTCCCTCCACCTCCAGCGGACCCGTCGGGGCCTCCGATCCCATTAACGAATGCAGCATCGTGCTCACATATGCCCCGACGTCCGCCCCTTCTGCACCTTCGGGAAGACCAAGAATCCTTAAGTTCTTCCTCCTCGCATTGTTCTCCAGCACCTCCAGCCTTTCCACACATCTTTTGTGTTGTGCCTCGTGGATCTCCGTCTTCACCACCAGGCCCTGTATGTCGTCCTCATTCTCAGCAGCCTTTGCCTTCACGACCCGAAGCTCCTGTTCCTGGGTCTTTTGCTCCTCCTTTAGCCCCTCAATCGCTTGTAATATCGGGGCCAACAGCTCCTTCTTCATCTCCTTTTTGAGTTCATCTACGCAACGCCGCAGGAACTCTTGTTGGTCAGGGCCCCATATTAAACTGCCTCCTTCCGACGCCATCTTGCTTTGTGCCTGCCTTCCTGGCCGCTGCTCTTGAGGATCCACCGCAATCCGACTACTTTCCTCTCTTTTTTCCATCCGTGTCCAGGGGGGATTCCCTTCTGGATTACTATTTGCCGTTATTGGCGTTAAAATTGCCGATGGGGCTCCTATTAAGAGCCCTAAAGTCCGTTCCACCGGGAGCTGCCGAAACGTGCGACTTAGCTGGTCATCGCCGCACCCGGAAGTTCTTCGCAAATGAACCCTTCTGGGTCGGGCGGAGTGTCGACTGCCCTGGACAGAGCGTCTGCTATGATCAGGTCCTTACCTGGGGTGTATACAAGTTGGAAGTCGTACCTCCGGAGTTTGAGCAGAATGCGCTGGAGGCGAGGGGTCATGTCATTAAGGTCCTTTTGGATGATGCCAACCAGAGGGCGACGGTCGGTCTCCACAGTGAACTGGGGAAGGCCATACACGTAGCCGTGGAACTTGTCAACGCCAGTCAACAGGCCTAGGCGCTCCTTCTCAATTTGCACATAGCGCTGTTCTGTGGGGGTCATGGCACATGACGCATAGGCGACAGGGGCCCATGATGAGGCGTCATCTTGTTGCAGGAGGACCGCCCCAATGCCGGATTGGCTGGCGTCAGTCGAGATCTTCGTCTCCCTTGCAGGATCGAAGAACGCCAGTACCGGGGCGGTGGTAAGCTTGACCTTGAGCTCCTCCCATTCACGCTGGTGGGCGGGAAGCCACTGGAATTCAGTTGTCTTCCTGACAAGGTGCCAGAGAGCTGTGGTGTGGGAAGTGCGGTTAGGGATGAATTTTCCCAGGAAGTTGACCATTCCTAAGAAGCGTAGCACCGCCTTCTTGTCTGTCGGCTTCTGCATGGCCGTGATGGCTGCCACCTTGTCGGCATCCGGCCGCACACCCAACCGGGAGATGTGGTCCCCCAAGAACTTGAGCTCGGTTTGGCCAAAAGAACATTTGGCTCTGTTAAGGCGCAGACCCTGGTCCCGTATCCGTTGAAAGACGCGTTGGAGGCGACTGATATGCTCCTGTGGTGTGGTAGACCAAATAATGATATCGTCCACATAGACGCGCAAGCCTTCGATGCCCTCCATCATCTGTTCCATGATGCGATGGAAATCTTCAGAGGCCGATATGATTCCAAATGGCATCCTATTGTAGCAGTATCTGCCAAATGGAGTGTTGAAGGTACACAGCTTCCTGCTGGACTGATCCAATTGAATCTGCCAGGACCCCTTTGAGGCATCAAGCTTGGTGAATATTTTTGCCCGAGCCATCACGCACGTGATCTCCTCACATTTGGGTATAGGGTAATATTCCCTCATTATTTGCGATTTAAGTCTTTCAGGTCAATACAGATCCGGAGCTCGCCGGAAGGCTTCTTGACGCACACCATGGAGCTGACCAATGAAGTTGGCTCCGTCACCCGGGAAAGCACTCCTTGGTCCTGAAGGTCCTGCAGCTGCTGCTTGAGGCGATCCTTGAGGGGTGCTGGGACTCTGCGAGGTGCATGAACTACCGGGGTGGCATCCTGTTTGAGCAGGATTTTGTATGTGTAGGGCAGTGTACCCATGCCCTCGAAAGCATTCTGGTTGTGAGCGAGGATTGAGTTTAGTTGCGCCCTGAATTCCGCATCTTGGAAGTCAGACGTGCCTTCTGGAGAGAGTGTACTCGCTGAACGAGGTGGAGGGGTTTGCACGCCTGTGCGCCTAACAGAGAGTCCTTTGAAGAGCCCACGATCTCGAAGGGTAGGATGGCTTTACGCGAGTTGTGCGTCACTTCAAGTTGGCACGACCCAGTGGTGGGGATGACGTTGCCATTATAGTCGACTAGTTGACAGATGGATGGAATAATTGCTGGCTTGACCCTCAGGGTTTGAAGTGCTGACCATGCAAGGAGATTTGTGGAAGCACCAGTGTCCAGGAGGAATGTGATCTGGGACTGGTTGACCGTCAGGGTGGCACACCACTCGTCGTCCGGATCAATGCTGTGCACCGACAGCGGCTGGTGCGTTCAGCTTGGGGACAGCTTGTTCTTGTTGGTGACAGCAATGCGGAAAGGCTCCCTGTCCTCAGTGTCACTGGTCTGTATGATGCCAGGATCGGACTCGGTGAACGTGGGTAGAATTGCCCCAACATTTCTGCGAGGCTGGTTAAACTGTTGCGAGGTGGCAGGCTGGGCTGCTCGACAGCAGGCAGCATAGTGGCCAAGCCTGCCACAGCGTAGGCATTGTCGCACTTTGGCCGGACATTGCCGCTTTAAATGGGTGGAGCCACAGTTGCTGCACGTCATGACGTCAGTGCGTTCGTTGCGCCACCGCGCATGCACGGTGCAGTCTTGCGTAGCCTGCGCATCGCGTTCCTCCGCGTCAATGTCCACTCTTTTGGCGCGTACAATCGCAGGAGGCCTCGGAAAGCGCGCAAAATGGCCGCCCTCCTCCGGGCCGCGGGCCGGGAGGTACTCGATCGTCTGGACCCACTCCGTCTCGTGGGGCCCCTGCCGCGCCGTTTCAGCCGCCTGGATGTGTGAATACCGGCTGGTGGCGTTCTCATGCAGGACGCAGGTCTTGATGGCCGTCGCTAGGGTGAGTTGCTTGATTTCACGGAGCTGCTGGCCCAGGGTGTCCGACATGACCCCGAAAACTATCTGGTCGCGTATCATGGAGTCAGAGGTGGGCCCATAGCCACAGGACTGCGCGAGGATGTGGAGGTGCGTTAAATAAGACTGGAAAGGCTCGTCATTACCCTGCAGGCGCTGCTGGAACAGGTTGTTCTCCATGCTGCAGGATGGCGGATTGCTGATAATTTGCAGGTAGGTCTCACAGGGGCTAGCATGTCCACTCCTGGAACCATGTCGTGTTGGGTGTTCTGGTCTACAAACAGGTCAACATGGCTGGAGATGGTGTAACTCTATTTTATTATGTGGCTATACTATATTAACAACTCAACTGTAATAACATATTGTAAGCTTGGGTACGTGCATTACCAGCTTATCTGTGGACCCTGTCCTATCACTATCTAGGTGAGGCGCTCAGCACATGGTGAATGTCTGAGAGGCAGGCTATGAGCTCTGTGCTCTGAGCTGGCTGCTGCTAGAAGGGCCGGGAACTCTGGTGTTCCCTGTCTTTATAGTGCGTGTGCTCTCACTGGTGATTGGCTGCGATGTTGTGTAAGCTGGTTGATCCTACTGTATGCCCGTCAGTGTGTGTGTGATTGCACCATGATATGCTGATGTATATCATGACAGCCCCTGTGCTAAAACAGTTATACTGTTGCAGGGGATGGTGGGGGGTTGGGGAGGGGATTCTTACTGTTTCATTTGTTATTCGGTGTTATTGTATGTTTTTTATATCAATTGCTAAAAAATTATAATGTTTTCCAAACCAAAATAAGAGACATTGGCATCTTCCACACCACTGACGCTAACTGCTCTGTAATTCTCCCTTTTTTTTCTCCATTTCTCTTTTTATAAAAAGTGAGGTTGCATTTGTACACTATTCTCTAATACACCCACCCGTCATCATCTCCATTAGCACTGACTAAAACCTGTCAGTCTTTCAGGGGACAAAGGTTCTACAGAAGATTAGTCATCAACTGCTTAAAAAAAGGAAGCTTAAAGTATTAGGTTAACACAGGAGAGAACATGTTTGACTAATTTTTAAACAAAAAACAGCTTTTTAATCCCACAACATGTGTAGGAACTGCTCCAGAGTCTATAGAATTTTGGAAGATGACCATCAATGCATTCAATATTTCCAAGGCCACTTCGTTACACTGGGATGCAGATTATCAGGCCCTGGTGATTTCTTAGCCTTTAACCCCGTTAGTTTCCCCAGAGCCACTTTCTGACTAATGCTGATTATCTTGAGTGCCGCCCTCTCACTGGACCCTTGGTTCCCGAACATTTCTGGGAGGTTATTGGTGCTCTCTTTGTGAAGTTAGACCCCCCCCCCCCTGAGGACCACACCAGCCAACTTACCTGCCAGGTCCCGCTGTGTGGGACCATGTCCAATCCACGCCGGCCGCTCAGCCCATCAGGGCCCGGAGAATTGCCGGGGGGGGGGGCGCTGCCAACGGCCCCTGACCGGCGCGGCATGATCCCTGCCCCCACCCGAAATCCGGTGCCGGAGAATACGGCAGCCAGCGCCGGGGCGGGATTCTCGCCGGCCCCCCCGGGGACTCTCCGACCCGGCGGGGGGGGGTCGGAGAATCCCGCCCATTATCTGTACAAATGTATTTGGGAGTGCAGCTGAAGGGGATTCCCTGAAATAAAGTAGCCTCAAATTAACTTTTCTTTTACCCCTTGGATCTGTGTTGGACCCCGAATATTCCTCCGGTCAGTCCCAGCCATCGACTTGCTGCAGTCAGATCTGAGCACAAACATGGAGCTGCAAAGTTTAATCTTTAACGCTTGGAATGTAGATTTATCTATGATCACTCAACAGGGCACATTCACTATGTTAAACCTCAGGACGGGCTGAAACACAGCTTCCAACTCGAGTTCCAATCTGATAGTCGCACCTTTCAAAATGACATGACCTTGAAAGGACGTCCTTGCTCAGACGAGGAGGAGCGTAACAGACATCTACAGACGTTGAAAGATGCCCTCGTACGAACGGGATATGGCACTCGACTCATCGATCGACAGTTCCAACGCGCCACAGCGAAAAACCGGACCGACCTCCTCAGAAGACAAACATGGGACACAACCGACAGAATACCCCTCGTCGTCCAGTACTTCCCCGGAGCGGAGAAACTACGTCATCTTCTTCACAGCCTTCAACACGTCATTGATGACGATGAACATCTTGCCAAGGTCATCCCCACACCCCCACTACTTGCCTTCAAACAACCGCGCAACCTCAAACGAACCATTGTTTGCAGCAAACTACCCAGTCTTCAGAACAGTGACCACGACACCACACAACCCTGTCATGGCAATCTCTGCAAGACGTGCCAGATCATCGACATGGATACCACTATTACACGTGAGAACACCACCCACCAGGTACGCGGTACATACTCGTGCGACTCGGCCAACGTTGTCTACCTCATATGCTGCATTTTTAAACAAAAAACAGCTTTTTAATCCCACACCATCTGACCCATGTGGTGAACCACTGTAATAGGAGATGTAAGGTAGGACCTGCACTACAGGTTCGCCGGTAGCTCCTGCCGGCTGGCTCCGCCCAGGGAGAACTGTATAAATATGCATGACCTCCAGTGCCCTGCCATTTCGCCAGCTGCAGCAGGAGACCACGCATCTGACTGTACTAAAGCCACAGTTGTACCCAACTTTAGTCTTTGTGCAATTGATCGTACATCAATTTATTACAGTCAGATTTTCCACAGAATGGATATCAGAATTAAGCCCGATCGCCTGCAGCTGGATCCGCACTCGCCCGACGCCAGAAAAGACTTTACTCACTGGCTAGCATGTTTTGAGGCCTACATCAAGGCTGCGGAACCCGAGCCAACAGAGGCTCAGAAGATAAACGTCCTGTACTCCAGACTGAGCTCCAGCATGTTCCCGTTGATCTAAGACGCCACGAATTACACAAAAGCAATGGAACTCCTTAGGAACACTACGCGCAGAAGGTGAACACGCTCGTCGCCAGGAATGTACTCGCCATCCGCTCGCAGCTACCTGGTGAGTCCATCGAAGTCTTCTGGTGGGCCGTAATTCCACTTGTCCGGGACTGTGACTGTCAGGCCGTCACGGCCGCCGAACACGTGAATCTCCTCATGCGCGATGCCTTCGTGACGGGGATTGCGTCGGACCGCATCCGAGAACGATTGCTGCAAGGGGCCACGCTCGAACTGGCGGAGACGAAACCCTTGGCGCTCTCCATGACGGTCGCATCCCGTAACGTACAATTGTACCCCTCCCGCCGCGCTGCTCACCCTTCTACTCCTTCCTACACCTCCTGGACTCCGCCGACGACTTCCTCAGCTGGGGCCCTGCCTTCCCAATAAGCCTGCGTCGCACGCCGATCCGCGCACCCCGGGGGTCCCCGCTGCTACCTCTGCGGTCAGCAGAAGCACCCCCACCAACACTGCTCGGCCCGCACTGCAGTTTGTAAAGCCTGCAGTAAAAAGGGCCACTTCGCGGCTGTGTGCCAGGCCAGCACAGTCGCTGCGATCGCGCCCGCTATCGCCCCCTCCCCCACGCCAGACGCACAATGGGAGCCGCCATCTTCTCCTCCCGGGTCCATGTGCGACCAATGGGCGCCGCCATCTTGTCCCCCTTCGGCCACGTGCACACCATGGGTGCCGCCATCTTGTCCCGACCCCGCAATGTGCGCACCATGGGTGCTGCCATCTTGCCCCGACCCCGCAATGTGCGCACCATGGGCGCCGCCATCTTGTCCCCCACAGGGTCTCCGGACATCCCGACATCGGAACCGCACACGCTCGCCACCCGAATCATCCGATGGCTACCCGCAGCTCGCTTCAATGACGCTGGACCAATCTCGCCCGCACAACCTGGCCACTGCGTCGACGACGGTTAAAATCAATGGCCACGCGACCTCGTGCCTGCTGGACTCCGGGAGCACCGAAAGCTTCGTTCACCCAGATACGGTAAGGCGCTGCTCCCTTGCGGTCCACCTTGCCAATCAAAGGATCTCCCTAGCATCCAGATCCCACTCCGTCCCGATCCGATGCTTTTGTACGGTCACCCTCACGGTCCAGGGCGTAGAATTTAGTAACTTCCGCCTCTATGTCCTTCCTAATCTCTGCGCTGCGCTCCTGTTGGGCCTGGACTTCCAGTGCAACCTCCAGAGCATCACCCTCAAATTCTGCGGGCCCTTACCCCCCCTTACCGTTTGCGGCCTCGCGACCCTCCAGGTTGATCCCCCCTCCCTTTGTGCCAATCTAACTGCGGATTGCAAGCCCGTTGCCACTAGGAGCAGACGGTACAGCACCCAGGACAAGACCTTCATCAGGTCCAAAGTCCAGCGGCTGCTTAAGGAGGGTATTATCGAGGCCAGCAACAGCCCCGGGATAGCCCAAGTGGTCGTGGTTAAAACTGGGGAGAAACACAGGATGGTCGTAGACTACAGCCAGACCATCAATCGGTACACGCAGCTCGACGCGTAACCCCTCCCACGCATATCTGATATGGTCAATCAGATTGCGCAGTACCGGCTCTTAACAATTGACCTGAAATCCGCCTACCACCAGCTCCCCATCTGGAAGTCGGACCGGCCATACACTGCCTTCGAGGCGGACGGTCGCCTCTACCACTTCCTTAGGGTCCCTTTCGGTGTCACAAATGGGTCTTCCAAAGAGAGATGGGCCGAATGGTCGACCAGTACGGTTTGCGGGCCACCTTTCCGTACTTAGATAATGTCACCATCTGCGGCCATGACCAGCAGGACCACGATGCCAACCTCGATAAATTCCTCCGCACTGCCACTCTCCTCAACCTGACCTACAACAAAGAGAAGTGTATGTTCAGCACAAATGTATATAGCCATTTTCGGCTATATAGTCCAAAACAGACTGCTTGGGGCCGACCCCAACCGCATGCGCCCCCTCATGGAACTTCCCCTCCCCCACTGCCCCAAGGCCCTCAAACGCTGCCTGGGGTTCTTTTCCTACTACGCTCAGTGGGTCCCAAACTATGCGGACAAGGCCCGCCCACTCATTCAGTCCACCCAATTCCCCCTCGCGGCCGAGGCACAACACGCTTTCGCCCGCATCAGAGCAGACATCGCCAAGGTCGGGATGTGCGCAGTGGACGAGTCACTGCCTTTCCAAGTAGAAAGCGACGCTTCAGACGTCGCCCTTGCCGCCACTCTAAACCAGCCAGGCAGACCAGTGGCATTCTTTTCCCGCACCCTTCATGCCTCTGAAATTCGACACTCATCCGTCAAAAAGGAGGCCCAAACTATCGTTGAAGCTGTGCGGCATTGGAGGCATTACCTGGCCGGTAAGCGATTTACTCTCCTTACGGACAAACGGTCGGTAACTTTCATGTTCAATAACACACAGCGGGCCAAGGTCAAAAATGATAAAATCTTGCGGTGGAGAATCGAGCTCTCCATCTATAATTACGAGATCTTGTATCTCCCCGGTAAACTCAACAAGCCCCCAGACGCCCTCTCCCGAGGTACATGTGCCAGGGCACAAGTGGACCAACTCCGGGCCCTACACGACAGCCTTTGTCACCCGGGGGTCACTCGATTCTACCATCTGGTCAAAGCTCACAATCTGCCCTACTCCGTCGAGGAAGTAAGGACAGTGTCCAGGGACTGCCAGGTCTGTGCGGAGTGCAAGCCGCACTTCTACCGGCCAGACCGTACGCGCCTGGTGAAGGCTTCCCTCCCCTTTGAACGCCTCAGCGTGGATTTCAAAGGGCCCCTACCCTCCACCGACCGTAACACGTACATTCTCAGTGTGGTCGATGAGTACTCCAGATTCCCCTTCGCCATCCTATGCCCTGATATGACGTCTGCCACCATCATCAAGGCCCTCAGCACCATCTTCGCTCTGTTTGGTTTCCCCACCTACATCTACAGTGACAGGGGATCCTCATTCATGAGCGATGAGCTGCGTCAGTTCCTGCTCAGCAGGGGTAGAGCCTCTAGCAGGACGACCAGCTACAACCCCCAGGGAAACAGGCAAGTAGAACGGGAGAATGGGACGGTTTGGAGGACCGTCCAGCTGGCCCTATGCCCCAGGAACCTCCCAGCCTCTTGCTGGCAGGAGGTCCTTCCTGACGCTCTACACTCCATCCGGTCACTGTTGTGCACCGCCACTAATAACACACCCCATGAACGTGTTTTTACCTTCCCCAGGAAGTCCACATCCGGGGTGTCGCTCCTAACTTGGCTCGCTGCTCCAGGACTGGTCCTTCTCCGTAGGCACGTCCGACTCCACAAGGCGGACCCCTTGGTGGACAGGGTTCACCTGCTCCACGCCAACCCTCAATATGCCTACGTTGAGTTCCCCGATGGCCGCCAAGATACTGTCTCACTCAGGGACCTGGCACTGTCAGGTTGCACCCCACACCGCCAATATTGACCCCACCAGAGCACCCCGCCCTCCCCTTTTCTGCACAAGAGAACGAAGAGGACTTCTGCACGCTCCCGGAGTTCCCCGATGACTGGCCAGCATCAGTACCGCCATCGTCGCCACCTCCACCACCGCCAGCACCGATTTCGCCGCCACCGTTATGCCGCTCCCAACGAACTCCACGTCCGACTCCACAAGGCTGACCCCTTGGTGGACAGGGTTCACCTGCTCCACGCCAACCCTCAATATGCCTACGTTGAGTTCCCCGACGGCCGCCAAGATACTGTCTCACTCAGGGACCTGGCATGTCAGGTTCCACCCCAACACACACCCCCACCAATGCGCCCCCCCCCCCCCCACCTCCCACCGCGCAGCCAATATTGACCCCAGCAGAGCACCCCCCCCTCCCCTTTTCCGCACAAAAGGACTTCTGCACGCTCCCGGAGTTCCCCGATGACTGGCCAGCATCAGCACCGCCACCACCGCAATCGGTGCCACCTCCACCACCACCAGTACCGACTTCGCCACCACCATTACGCCGCTCCCAACGAAGCACCAAAGCACCAGACCGGCTGAACCTTTGACGGACTCCGGACCGTCAACATGGACTTTTCTTTCCCTACCACTGTACAGAATTGCACTAATTGTATAGTTTCACGTCACCCCTGTCGGACTCATTTTTAACAGGGGGTGAATGTGGTGAACCACTGTAATAGGAGATGTAAAGTAGGACCTGCACTACAGGTTCGCCGGTAGCTCCTGCCGGCTGGCTCCGCCCAGGGAGAACTGTATAAATATGCATGACCTCCAGTGCCCTGCCATTTTGCCAGCTTCAGCTGGAGGCCATGCATCTGACTGTAATAAAGCCACAGTTGTACCCAACTTTAGCCTTTGTGCAATTGATCATGCATCAACCCACCAGAACTGTTCTGTATTCAGCAGTTAACCAAGGGAGTGAGAAATCTGGAAATTCACTGCAATTCCAAAACCCAGGAACGTCCAGTCGGCAGTGAATATTCAAGACCAAAGAAGATATTGAGCCATGCTGGATTCCAAGAGTATGCCAAAATCAACATTCACCATGAACTCTCTCCTTTCTATCCCTTAGCTAATTTTGTAGCCCAGCAGCCTCCGCTCCTTTAGTCTCAGCGTTCACGTTTGCTATCATAACCCTGATGTGGCACTTTTGAAAGCCTATATATATGATGTGAATCGCACTTTTTCCAACCACCTTTTCTATTACTTCATCCAAAAAAGAAATGAAATTGAAATTCTCAAACTGCCATGGTGAGATGTAAACTCGCATTTATATCAGACCTCTGGATTATTAATCCAGTAATACAGTCACTACCCTGCTGTATCCATTCTGAGGAACCTCACTTGACAACAGTCACCAAGGCGTACACATGTACGCCACACACACCTCACATACAAAGCACTTGCGAAAACAAGCACTTACACTATTCAGTGTTCAGTTTCTCACAGTCACGTATCTGAAAGATGCTTGCTGTGGTGCCTACTTTTGATCCCGGGGGTCTGTGGAAGAAAACACCCCGTCAGTTACAAAAAACAAACATTCATCCTCGAGCGTTCTTTTCTGTCCACTGCCCTCATGTCACTTTTCGGTCTCGTCACCAGCCACTCGATCTCAATGTGAAGCATTGCCGGTGCAGACACAATGGGACAAATAGCCGCTTCCTGTACTGTAACGTTTCTGTGACTGCGCCGGATTATTAAGAGGCAGCAGAATTAAGGGTGAGCTGATTGTTTTGCCTCAAGCTTTGACCATGCACACTAGCTAGGCAAGAATACCAGATTGGGCAACACAAATCATCATCATGGCAACTCTCCGACAGCCAAAATATGACTGCACCAGGTGCCATCACAATTCACTGGCATTGTTTTCCTCTAGGCAGCGTTCTGTCATTGCCTCGGAAGGGTTGGTATATCTAATGGCAACTCACTGTTTTGCTGATCATAGAATTGGCTACTTAGCTTTACAACAAGAGCGCCCTCTTAGTGCATGACTTTCCAATTGCAGCTGCTGATATGAAGTTGCCCAAATAACCACTGTGATTGAGTGATGTGTCTGGTAACCAATGCAGCTCCACTATGATGGCCTTGCAGTTCTTATGCTGGCTGAAACTGACCCTGTGCTACGTTTCGTTCTGACATGTAGCGAGCGCAGATTCCTCTCTGTCTCTCTCAGCAGCAGTTGTGTGTAATACATGTATTTTAAAACTTCATTTAAAAACAAAAGTCATAAAAATTGCAAAACACCTTGGGCGGGATTCTCTGATCGGCGATGCCAAAATCGCGTTCGGCAATAGGCCGGAGAATCCCCGTTTGCGTCGGAACCGGGGGCGGTGCCGCTTTTGCGATGCTCCGCCCCCTCACAAATGGTGTACTCAAAGAGAATGCCACACGCTGTCGGGACGGCCTCAGGACGTCACCTGAGGCCCTCCCCCGATGCCCCGCTCCCGATGGGCTGAATTCTCGACGGCGCGAAACACTCATGGTATTTTTTTCCGTGGATCCCGCGTGGCGGCTGTGGACTGTATCCAGCGCCGCCACAGTCGGGCGGGGGGGGGGGGGGGGAGCCGTGCCGCGACGCGCCGCTGGCCGGGAGGTCTTCGACGAGGGTTGGGGGACTGTTGGGGGGTGGTCCGGGGTGGTGAGGGGGGTTACTGGGGGTCATTATTTGGCAGGCCGGGTCCGCGGGTGGCCAGCGCCATGTTGCACAGCGTGTCGCGTGGAATGTTAAATTTTAAATCAGCTCGATTTCCTCAGTGGCTGTGATACCGAGGAACTCCATTTATGAATATATGTACGGAATATTTCCAATGTGCCATTTGGTATTGAACAGTGAAGATTTTGCTCTGTATGTGTCAGATGGTTTCTTCCTCCCTGAACTCAGTCTAGTTGTGAAGCCTCCTCCATACATGCATGAGCAATAACCAGAACTGAATACTGAGTTGAGTTAGTTTATAGTTGATTAATTTGAATATTTTTTTTAATTCCCGAAGCACAAGGATTGAATCGTTCTGAGGCCTGCGATTTAGATGACAATTGAAAGAAAATGTCGGTGTCAGGTTGAATTATTTACAGTTAAACCAGCCACAACTCAACACAAAACACTGATGTCGGGTTCCATCTCATCTAATTTGAAAAGGGTGCTACCCAGTTGATTTTAACCACAACCTCTTGGTGCCCACATGTTGACCATCTCCAGGGCAGTGCGTAGAAAGGAAAAAGCAGTGAGGACGATCGCATGCTTAGTGAAGTTATTACTTTTCATTAAGTCTTAAATTGCAAAGAACCCTGAAACAAGTTTCAGAATAAGGACATTAGTTGTTATCAGAATAGATGTTGAATGACAATCAACATCGACACGAATCACTATATTTCATGGAAAAGGTGTGGGATCATAAAAGAACTAAATGGAGAAGTTGTGCCCTCCTCTGAGACTCTCATTGGGGAAGAATTTGTTTGCGTAAGCAGCACTGTGCAGATTGCACCGATTTCCTGAGCTGCTACCTGGGGGCACATGCAAAATCTGACACTATCAATGGAGAAACCCAAGTCTGCATCCTGCCACTGAACACGGTGCCACACGAACAGATCTTTCCTGCCAGCTTCTGCAAACTGATCCCATTGGGCTCAAAACGTTCCCTCTGTTTCTCTCCACAGACGTGGCCAGACCCGCTGAGTTTACCCAGCACTTTTCTGTTTTTATTCCTGCCAGGTGTTTGGCAACCTAGCAGAGAACTGAAAATTATTTGAAGAACAGTTTAACTGGTTAGCAACTATTGAAAAAAGTGACGGTACCCATTTTCCTTCATGCTTAGAAACAATTATTTTGAGGACGAAAGGAATCCAGATAACGAGAATGCCCGCAACATGTGACACATGAAAGGCATGGATTTTTTTTGTGTGTGAAAAAAAACGTTTTTTTATAAACATTTTATTGAGGTATTTATAGTGTTATAACAGTAACAGAAGAAACAGTGGACATACAATTGTAAACATAGTGCAAAAGCCATCTTCCTCTCTCACAGGTCCCACCTTTTCTAATCCTCTACTCTACACTGAACTAACCCCACAGCCCCCCTGCCCCCTTCTGCTGACGGTTAATTTTCCCTAAGAAAGTCGACGAACGGTTGCCACCTCCGGGCGAACCCTAACATTGACCCTCTCAGGGCGAACTTGATTTTCTCCAGACAGAGAAAGCTAGCCATGTCAGTGAGCCAGGTCTCCGACTTCGGGGGCTGAGAAAAAAAAAACATTGATCAGTCGGTAATTCAATTCTGGATTTACAGAAAGACATCGGAATTTGGAAAAAACTTACTGGATTGCTGGTATTGGCCAGGATCGTTGAGGATGAGTTCTCCGAGTGCCTGATAATGGAGGGAAATCTGATGGTAAAGGTGATTGATTTGGACAACAGCCCAAACTCTCCAAGAGCCGGACGACAATCCATGCAAATAAAACCAGAGTCGATAATGAAAGAAACTATCATATGAGCCAGTGAGAAAAGTGGTCCGTCGCAGGTTAAGCAGCAGGAGGAAGTAAATATTTGGCACAATCTGTCAGCCTCGCCGCGCCTGACTCGGACGGTAAATCTCGCGAGAGGCCTTTGACCAAGAAACACCCGACTAAACGCGCTGGACACCGGACTTTGTCTTATTTCAGTTAAATTGCGCCCATTGTCTGGACTGTGAAATGCAGCAACACAGATCTACAAGTTGCCCAATCTTCGGGAAAACATGGGGAGCGACTATAGATTTACTTAAAAAAATAAATTCCAATTAAGGGGCAATTTTAGCGTGGCCAATCCACCTACCCTGCACGTTTGGGTGGGGGTGAGACCCACACAGACAAGGGGAGAATGTGCAGACAGTGTCCCGGGGCCGGAAATGAGCCCGGGTCCTCAGCGCACGAGGCAGCAGTGCTAACCACTGCACCACCGTGCCGCCCAGACTATAGATTTACCATTGAGAGGTAGCCATGAAATCCAACTGAGCAAGATTACAGTATAGAACAATTTTCAGTAATTCAACATAAAAGTGATGGGACATTTCGGATGAGACATACCATTAAAAGAAAGTTATGGTGCCAGCATTCCATGTAAGGGCACCAATTATCAGATATCAATGTTATTGGCACCAAACGATGAACAGCCAATTTAGGGTTAGGTGTTGTAAGAAACTGGATCTTTGTGAATAGAGCACTCACAATGAAAACTTCAATGGGCTTCCGGTTAAACGGGCTTCTAATGGGTTCCAGCTAAAGCATCAGATTCTGCACTCCTTCTGAAAACCACTGCGGGGGTCATTTAAAATGGCCATTTGACAGAATGGAGGACTTAAACATCATAACGAAACGAAATCAATCAATATCATGAGTGAACTCATCAATGATTACCGAATCTTTTAAACATGGTAAATAGCAAGCTTATTTGAGTCCCAGAAACAGTGGAATTAAAAGGGAGCATTTTAAGCTTCAAATTTGAGAAAAATATGATGCAGTTTGTTAGTGCTGATTTTGACTTGGCTGCAAGTTTTGACCACTGAAAGTAGATCAAGGAAATCACAACTTTCTACATTCAGTGCTCCAATAGAAAGCTCTTCAAGTTGCTTTTTGTTATTGCTTCAGTGCCACTAAACCATCCAAATGGTAAGTGGCCACCTTGACAGCATCAACACACTGATTATGATGAAGAGTTCATCCAAATAGGCACATGAGGGGAGCAGTTGGAAAGCACTTGAAGTTGCTGGAAGTTAATTCAAAACTTTCTAAATTCAAAGCACACCTGAGATACTTCCTCAACCTCTTGATTTATAATTCCAAAAAGCATATATAAATAATTCCCCAAAATAATGTGAGGGTAAGGGAGACATAGAGATGCTAAAAGAGGAAATAAGAAATTTACAAATGGATACAGATAGGTTAGGTGAGTGGGCCAAAATGCGGCAGATGGAGTTTAATGTGGATAGGTTTGAGTTATCCAGTTGGTCAGAAAATTGGAAAGGCAACTTATTATCTAAATGGAGAGAAACTTCAGAGTGCTTCGGTGCAGAGGGATCTGGGTGTCCTTGTGCATGAATCTCACAAAACTAGTACGGAGGTGCAGCAGGTAATAAGGAAGGCAAATGGAATTTTGGCATTTATAGCTAAAGGGATAGAATCTGAAAGTGGGGAAGTGTTGCTGCAAATCTAAGGCATTGATTAGACTGCACTTGGGAATACTGTGTACAATTTTGATCCCCTTATTTGTGAAGGCATGTAGTTGCCTTAGAGGCAGTTCAGAGTTCAGTAGATTGATTCCAGAGATGAGGGGTCTGTCTTATTTAGAGAGATTCAGCAGTTTAGCCTGTACTCACTTGAGCTTAGAAGAATGAGAGGAGATCTAATTGAGGAATATAAGATGATCAAACGTATTGACAAAGCCGATGTGGAGCAGATGCTTCCTCTTGTGGGGCAACTTAGAAGAAGAGGTCACAGTTTTAGGATAAGGGGTAGCAGATTTAAAACAGAAATGAGGAGAAATTACTTCTCTCAAAGGGTCTTGAATCTGGAATTCATTACCTCAGAGTGCAGTGGACTTTGAGTAAATTTAAGGATTTTTAATTAGTAGTGGGTTGAAGGGTTATGGAGAACAGGCAGGAAAGTGGAGTTGAGGCGGAGAGGAGGTCAGCCATGATCATATTGAATGGCAGCGCGGGATCGAGGGGCTGAATGGCCTACTCCTGCTCCTAGTTCGTAAGTTTTTATGGTAATTGCAGCTGAACATTGACAAACTACTTTGGCACCATTTGCTATAAAAATCTTCATCCTGCTTAAGAGCCAAAACCAGTCCATCGTCATGTGAACTTCTATAGAAAGAAGATCTAATAATGAGATTAAATGCTTGTGAGATGCTGAGATATATTGAAAGGCTTAAGTTTCTATTGGAACGTTGCAAAAGTAAATATTAGTTCCTAGAACTGCAAGTCTATTCCTGTACATAGTCAGTAAGGCTGAGTACACATGAAGAAAAATAAAGATTAGAAATAATTACATTTCAATATAAATCACTACAAATCCTTCTTTAGGATGAAAGTTATGTAATGGGTATTATTGATGTTCCATTGTTAATTTTTCTATTTTCTATTAGGCTGGTGGATAGTGGCAAGTGGGTGGAGTCAATTTTTGAAGTCACAGTCAATTAATCAATAGTAGCATATAGCACTGAAGACTTGTGCCCCAGAACTCATAGCACCCTTAGCCAAGCCGGTTCCACGAGAGCTACAACATCTGACGATATGGAAAATCTTCCAGTTACATCCTGTCCACAAAAAGCAGAACAAATCCAATCTGACCAAATACCATCTCATCAGTTTATTCTCATCATCAGCAGAGATGGAAGCTGTCAAGTTGCGTAGCACTTACACAGCACAACCCTGCCCACGGATGCTCAGTTTGGGTTCTGCCCGAGTCACTCGGCTCCTGACCTCGTGACAGCCTTAGTCCAAACATGGACAAAAGAGCTGAATTCAAGAGGTGTGAGTGACCATCATTGGCATCAAGATTGCATTTGACCAAGTATTTTAGCCACAGCAGGGGGAGGCCTATGGCAAGTGGCTAGCCTGGCAGCTTTTACCAAGCATGTTAATGTTGGGCAAGGAGGGCGCCCATCTTGGTACCCTCTCCAAGGTCATACGTCCCCCTTTACCCTCCCCACCAGTCTCTCAAATCTAGCCTTCCACCTCTTTAACAGAGGCTCATTGGTCTAGGGATATGATTCTCACTTTGGGTGTGAGAGGTCCTGAGTTCAAATCCCGGCGAGCCCCACTTTAGGGCAGCACGGTAGCATAGTGGTCAGCACAGTTGCTTGACAGCTCCAGAGTCCCGGGTTCAATTCCCGTTGCAGACTCGATGGGCCGAACGGCCTCCTTCTGCAATATAAATTCTATGATCATTCTATGATGCCATGATGCTAAGCCAGTTAGCTTAGCATCTGTTGAAAGGAAAATGTTAGAAGGTATTATTAAAGAAGTTATAGGACACTTGGTTCAGTTCAAGGTAATCAGGCCAAGTCAACATGATTTTATGCAAGGGAAATTATGTTTAACTAACTTATTGGAGTGCTTTGGGGAAGTGACATGTCCATGAATCACGAAGGTTAATATGCAGGTACGAGTAATGAGGAAAGTTAATAGAAAGCTATCATTTATTGCAAGGGGAATTGAATAGAAAAGTAGCAAGATTATACTTCAGTTGTACAGGGCACTAGTGAAGCCACATTAGGAGTGCTGTGTACAGTATTGGTCTCCTTATTTACAGAAGGATGTAAATGTGTAGGGAGCAGTTCAGAGAAGGTTTACCAGAGCAGCACCTTGAATGGGAAGGATGTCTTATGAGGAAAGGTTGGACAGGTTAGTTTTGAATCTGCTGGAGATTAGAAGGGTAAGAGGTGGCTGGATTGAAACATAGAAGATCCTGAGGGGTCTTAACAGGCGACATTATGGCACAGAGGGTAGCACTGCTGCCTCTCAGCACCAGGTACCTGGGTTTGATGCCAGCCTGGTCTGTGTGGAGTTTGCACGTTCTCCCCATGTCTGTGTGGGTTTCCTCCAGGTGCTCTGGTTTCCTCCCACAGTCCAAAGATGTGTGGGTTAAGTGGTGCTAGGTATGATGGGCAGCACGGTAGTACAAGTGGATAGCACTGTGGCTTCACAGCGCCAGTGTCCCAGGTTCGATTCCCCGCCGGGTCACTGTCTGTGCGGAGTCTGCACGTTCTCCCCGTGTCTGTGTGGGTTTCCTCCGGGTGCTCCGGTTTCCTCCCACAGTCCAAAGGCGTGCAGGTTAGGTGGATTGGCCATGATAAATTGCCCTTAGTGACCAAAAATGTTAGATGGGGTTATTGGGTTACGGGGATAGTGTGGAAGTGAGGGCTTAAGTGGGTCGGTGCAGACTCGATGGGCCGAATCGCCTCCTTCTGCACTGTATGTTCTATGCTCTTTCAGTGGGTGGGTGCAGACTCGATGGGCCAAAAGATGTCCTTTCCGTTAGGGATTCTATGATTCTGAAACAGCAGTGGCAACCTTTGGCACTGTAGGTTATGTGGAAAATAGTTTCTGCTTGTCTGCAGAATGGAGAATGAGCCAAGACATCTTTAAAATGGCTTTGGTACGTCTAGGATACTGCTATACAGTGTAGCCCTCTCTGTCCAAGGTTCATTGCTTTCATACACTCCCATGAAGTGTCATATTGGACTTAAAAAGTTAACTCTGTTTCTCTCTTCACAGATGCTGCCAGCCAGCTTCCACAGTATTTTGTTTTTATTACATTGCTTTCATATTCATTTCTGAATATAATTTTGAGATATGTCCTTAATAAACAGTATCTGACTATTCTAGTCAGAGCACCAAAGGGGGAGCTCTGCAAGTAATGGTTGAACTCTCATTGGTGATGGTTATTGAGCTTTAATGAAGCAATCCCTTTTCTTTGAATATTGGATTACAAAGGCCGTTAAAAGTTCAATAAACGTTTCTTTGTTGACTAAGTGCACCCAGATGGCTTCAACCACTCGTACAGAAAATAAAACTGACAGTCCAACCTCACCTTTGTAACTGATTTTTAAAATTAGTTCAGTCTGTTTAACCCATAATCTTGAGATTTGTGGGTTTTACTTGCATTTAATTGTGGTGATCTTGTCACCCGATGATGTGACCTAGAAGATTTTAGTTTTGACACGAGTTAAGTTTCAGGAATATTAGCTGACTTTGATCGTGGAATAGTACCATTGGAACTGTTTTCTAACACGTGGGACTTGTGCAGCTTACAAATTCCCTAACTCTGGCCTCTAAGAGGCCCTGGTTTTAAGGAAGCATGGTCTTTCCACGTGGACGGACCTGTGAATTGGGGCTTGTAACCCAAACCACCTTAGCATCCTTCTCAGGGAAGTGTAAAAGCAGTCTCACAGTTATTAAAACTTTCACCAAAGTTACTTTTTCAGCAGAATCCTACCTCCTGGACGGAAGCGTGCTCCTTTAGGTGTGAAGATTTCTTCCTTTCGGTTTGATGATGGACGTTGACTGCAGACTGTTTTGCTCCGGTAACCTTTTGTTTAAAGTCGACAAAGTTTAAAATCCCAGTTACCCAGAAGGAGAACAAAGTCACAAGATTCCATGATTTTAGCAAACAAAATGAACTTTAAAATACAAATTCAGAAAAGTAATACCATTTTTACGGTATCTATTTTGTACTCTTTAGTAGTAACGGAGGAACACGGAAAGGAGAGTCAAATGACTGGTTCATACCCAAAGTAAAGTATATAAAAGTCCCAGTCCCTACTCTACAGCTCGACTCCTACCTGGGCTGGCTTTTAAGGTGCTGAGTTAACTATGAGGGGCAGAGGCCCCTCAGCGGGGTAGTTCTTACTCCACGGGTCTCTTGGGGGGATTAATCGGGTCATCCCCATGGGTCTTGCGAGGGTTATAACATATTGTAAAATTCAGAATAAACATGAGGTAAACAAGGAAACCGAGGGCATACACGCCGCATTAAATGGCAGGTGCAACCAAAATGATCTCATGGATTTCTCAGTAATCCACCCAGACCTCAGTGACCACAGTGAATCACAATATTATGTTAAATCTCTGTGTGCATTATGAGGGATTTCAATTCTTCACTTTTGAAGTTTAGCCTCTGAATTCCGTTAAAGACTATTCTGACTCGGACTGTTTCAATGGCAGATTACCTTCTGATGGTTCATTCTCCCCTCCAGAGACTGCAGTCCACATGACTCACAGTGCTGCAGTCCCATCTGTGGGTACTGTCTTACTTCCAACTCTTTGGCAGACTGCAGGCTTCACTAAGCCCCTCCGTTTCTCTGAACTCCAGTCTTCCAGCTGACCCGTACTATTAATAGCTCTCCTGGGCCCTAACTGCCTGGCATGGAACCAATATCCTTCTGCCCCTTCTGAGCTCCTCAGAAATCCTAACTGCACCAAACAGCTCCCAGGGCTTCTCTGTGAGTTACAAACCACACAAGGTCTAAATACAACTCGCCGACAGCAAAACCGTCGTGGGGGTGGATTCAATGGGAAATCCCATTGACAACCTGTTAGTTGTAGAACAGCAATGTTAGCTATTGTGCACTAGTTGTGTACAGGCAAATAATTTTTATTCTTCTATTAAATGTAAAACCTGTGTCTGTATAATTATCATAAAGTAGTTATTTGTACTCTGCAAAACCTGAACCTTCAACATCATTGCTACCTACCTGACAAAATGGCATTTTGATTCATATAGAATTTGAGTTAAGAACACAGAACTTCTTTGTCTGCTGGGCTAATCTGGGATTTTAGACACAGATAAGCTTCTGTTACTCCAGACTCTGTTGCTCAACATTCATCTCCCACTAAAAACAGATTGGCTGGTCACTTACCTCATCTGTTGACTGAGGAGCTTTACCATATATGGACGATAAGGGAATAATGTAGATGGGCTTTAGAGTGGTTTCACAGGTCGGCGCAACATCTAGGGCCGAAGGGCCTGTACTGCGCTGTAATGTTCTATGTTCTATATACAAATTAACAAGCAAATTTGCCCACAAAAGAACAGTAATTATACTCGCAAGACCCAATTACACTAAGGTGAGTTATTTTGTGCAAAGTGTTTTGAAATGTTAGGTGCCATATAATAGTGAATGTGCTAATCTTTTATTTAGCACCTCTTGGAGTTGCCACTGAGACGCATGCTAACTATATTCAAATAAATTAGTGGTTCACCTTTACTGGGCCTGTATTGTACTTGCGCATGTCTAAGCACTGGTTGAGATAAACACGAACCATGACCAAGTGGGAATGAGCATTATGTTGCAGTAGGAGTTGCATGCAAAAGATGCACATTTTCAAGTGATTTGAAACTTGGGACTTTTACTAATGAACTGCATTATGAGGGTCAATGAAGACTGAGTGAGGGTAAAGACATAACAAAATGAGCAGTTGAGAAACTTTGTTATCGATTGTGATGAATGTAGTAATTTCAGATATATGTATTATGCACAGTAAGGGTTAAACCCCTGGGTTAGTGTGTGTATGACTGCTGCAGTAGTGTTTATTTCAAAATCCTGGTTTGCAAGACAGCAAGGCTTTTTTGGGAGCCAGCGGTGTAATTAAAACATCATAAAAGTTTAGGCTAATGGATTTTCGTTTGGATTAAGTTGGGGGGGGGGGTTTCCCTGTGGAGCATTTAATTAGAGACATTGTGAGCGGGATTCTCCATCCCACCAGCCGGCTAATGGGGTTTTCCACTGTGGGCAGCCCCGTGCCGTTGGGAAATCTCCGGGCATGGGTGCGCTGCTGATGCACCGGAGAATCCCGACAATGGAGAATCCAGCCGTGTGTTTCAGCTTGGTAAGATAATGTAACTAATGGGAGGAGCTAGAGTACATTTAACATTTTAGCAGAGAACCAGAGATTGTTCAGTTCTTGGAGGTCAAACCATGCAGATAGTTTCCGAAGACTTCAGCTAGAGATCCTGCATTGTTCTAACATGATTCAGGTCTGTCTCTTAAAAGAGTTTCAAATAAAATCTTCAGTAAGTATGCCTGGGTCCGCGAACTGTATTTAAAAGTGGATTGAGAGTTGAGATGGTTTTGTTGTTTGAGTGGGAATAAGGCTAGCAGTTAAAGGTTCTTGTGTCACTGTATTGATTAGCATTATTTAATTGGTTATTGCAGGTTATTATCTTATGTGATGTTGAGGTTATTTTAATAAAGTTTGTAATAAAGTTTGTTTTAATATACCATGGGCGTCATTCTCCGACCCCCCGCCGGGTCGGAGAATGGCCGTTGGCCGCCGTGAATCCCGCCCCCGCCGAAGTCTCCGGTACCGGAGATTGGGCGGGGGCGGGAATCGGGCCGCGCCGGTTGGCGGGACCCCCCGTTCAATTCTCCGGCCCGGATGAGCCGAAGTCCCGCCCAGAAATTGCCTGTCCCGCCGGCGTAAATCAAACCTGGTATTTACCGGCGGGACCAGGCGGCGTGGGCGGGCTCCAGGGTCCTGGGGGGGGGGGGGGCGCGGGACGATCTGACCCCGGGGGGTGCCCCCACGGTGGCCTGGCCCGCGATCGGGGCCCACCGATCCGCGGGCGAGCCTGTGCCGTGGGAGCACTCTTTCCCTTCCGCCTCCGCTACGACCTCCACCATGGCGGAGGCGGAAGAGACTCTCCCCACTGCGCATGCGCGGGAAACTTTCAGCGGACGCTGACGCTCCCACGCATGCGCCGGGAAACTGTCAGCGGCCACTGACGCTCCCGCACATGCGCCGCATTTCCGCGCCAGCTGGCGGGGCAACAAACGCCATTTCCGCCAGCTGGCGGGGCGGAAATCCCTCCACCGTCGGCCTAGCCCCTCAATGTTGGGGCTCGGCTGCCAAAGATGCGGAGCATTCCGCACCTTTGGGCCGGCGCGATGCCCGTGTTTTTGGCGCCAGTCGGCGGACATCGCGCCGTTGGGGGAGAATTTCGCCCCTGATCCCCATTGTGCATGAAATCACTTCTGGAGCGAAGTATCATGGGCGCAATTCTCCCATCGGAGACTATGTCCCGACGCCAGAGTGAAAATCGGAGTGTTTCACTCCGACGTCGGAAGCCGTTCCCAGCCCCCTATTCTCCCGCCCCCGGGGGGCTAGGAGCGGCGCCGTGTCATTTACGCGCGGCAGGCCTTGGCACGGTGTAAAAGCGGCGCCGCGTAAATTATGCGACCGGCGCTGCGTAAATGACGTCACCCCCGCATGCGCGGTTGCCTTCCTCCCCGCGGCCGCCCCACAAGAAGATGGCGGATCGATCTTGCGGGGCAGCGGAGGAATGGAGGTCCTCCTTCAGAGAGGCCGGCCCGCCGATCGGTGGGCACCGAACGCGGGCCAGACCCCTTTTGAGCACCCCCCCCCCCCCGGTGCAGGAACCCCCCTCACCCCCCCCCCACAGGCCGCCCCCACCAGCGTTCCCACGCTGTTCCCGCCGGCAGCGACCAGGTGTGGATGGCGTCGGTGGGAACCTGTCGTGTTGGGCAGGCCGCTCGGCCCATCCGGGCCGGAGAATCGCCCATTACCAACGGCAAGCGGCGATTCTCCCAGCGGCCAGCCGTGCCAGGGTGGGGGGTGGGAGAATCACGTGGGCGTCGGGACGGCGTGGCGGGACTCGCGCGGCGCCCGGGCGATTCTCCCATCCGGCGTGGGGGGGGGGGGGGGGGGAGAATTCCGCCCCCTTTTCTTACAGTCTTACAAAATTAAAATAAAATATTGGGTTTCTTTCCAGTATCCTAGCAACTGTTGGGGTCTGGTCTGGGATGGTAATACTATTCACAAATGGTTTATTTGACACCTGAATTGTCAACATCTACACAAGTCTTAATGTCATTAGAAGGGTGGAGTAGAGCTGAGAGATATCTTACTTGAAACAGGTTACAGGAACATAGGCTATAGCGTAAAGAATGAAGGAATTGATGATGGAAAGATTGATCATTTTGTTCATGATTTAGCTTCTGTTCAGTAACTGGCCATATATAACACACTGATCATGTATTTTTATTGGTGCTTGACACCAAGTTGTCAAGTTTGTACAGCTATTAAAAATTTTCACTTAGGAATGAAACCGCTGAGGTAGCGGTGCTGGGACAAATGTACCTTTTGCTGTCAATGTTAGGTCTGTTGGGTGAGATCTTCTCGCTGTTCACACCGGAGGGATCTTCCTGTCCCGCTGATGGCGCACCCTCACCGCGTGTTTCCCGGCAATGAGGGGTGGATTCAATGGGAAATCCCAGCGGGACCAGAAGATCCCCCATCGGCCAACTGGTCCCAGTAACATGCTCCACTCACTGACATAAGTTAGCTTTTTAAACAGGTAGCAGGTTGTGTAACACTTTCAAAATCAGATTCAGGGTGAGGAAAATTTTAACCCGTCTTTTGCTTCTACTTTATTCAACCCTGATAATCGAACAGACTTTGTAACAGAAATCAACCCTTACCAACTCCAAAGAAGAAATGAGTCTGTTCAGAGCAGCTTGCATATCAAAGATTCGTCTCAATCCTGATTCTTTGCTATGTTAGTAATGCTCATAATTGTGGACTACATTTTTGTGTGGGCAGGTGTCAGAAATCGGAGCTACAGGGTCTGTGAGTCAGTGTGGCGTGCTGTTTATTTGCAGTTTGAAAAGTAGTAATTTAACTCCTTCAACACTTGTCTCTTCAGAGAATTGTCTCTGACATTCTCATGCTTAAGATTCCTGCAGCCAATGTGCTGCTTTTCTCCATAATGATGCAAATATGTAGCAATAAAATCAATCGTAATTGCAAATAAAATGACTTTCCAAACAGAGCCATCCTGAAGAGCAGGACTGGCAGCAGAAACCTTTTGATTGACCATGCAGAGATAAATGGAATAGAAGGCCCTAAATAGGACAAAAGTAACACCTGAATAATGATCAGGCGTTGGGTTGTCGGTTAGTGACCCTTCTGGTAGATGCTGGACTATCTGTGCTTGAACCTTTTTTTCTGGCACACTCAAGCAAGTGTGTCCCTCATGACTACCACATTGTCAACTATTTCCAGTATAAATACAGAAAATGACTAATTATATTGTGGAGGGTTTTGCTCCAGTGCTTGACATATGTGGTGGTGGTGGGGATACTCTTTTGGGACAATGGAAAGGGGTTAGCTCTAATTACATTTTATTGCTTATTTCAGAATCAAACACCCAAACATAGTGTCACTGGAAGACATTTATGAGAGTTCAACACATCTCTACTTGGTGATGCAACTGTAAGTATTGATTGCACATTTCTCACATCTACATAGTAATTCAGTTGTAACTATCCATCCAGTGTAAGTGATGTTGCACATTCAGTGCTAACTATTTACTGTACATACAATGTTTATCCAGTGCCGAATATTAATTCTGCATCGGCCTGGAAGTACAGCTATAAAGATCCATCCAGTGCAGACATACATACACAGGGAACTATCATTCCAATGTTGACTGTTTATTGCAAGTATCAATCTTTCTCCGGATGGAGTGTAAAATCCCTGTGGAAGCAATAGCGAACTATGTATAGTATGTATTTTGAATAATTAATGTAACCAAGATATAGGGTGATATCAAGTCGGGTGTGTGCTACAGAATCGCGCTTTGAGGCTGAATAATGCTTGGAATGATGAAAGCATCTTTGTTTCCTATCGTGCTCTTATTATTAATGAGAACACGTTTGAAAGAAGTATTACTTTGCTGATATTGACAACAGCTTTTCTATGATGGTAGATTGAACCATATAATTAGACAAATTGTGATGGGATTCATTTTATGGCTTTGTGTTGTAGAATGACGTCCAACACTTTCAGTATTTTCAGCTTGTATTTTCAATATTGTTTCCATCCAGAGAGCTGAAGGTCTGCCCACCTAACTGAACAGGCTCCCCAAGCTAGTTTGCAGAAATACAAAATTACCTCAGTCATCCATTTTGTCCCCTCCTTGCTACCACAAGGTCTGTTTACAGATATGGGAGTGGTTTGGAATAATAATAATCTTTATTAGTGTCACAAATAGGCTTACATTAACACTGCAATGAAGTTACTGTGAAAAGCAATGAAGTTACTGTGAAAATCACTATTGCACCAAGTCAAAATCAGCCTCACTGCACATGGGGTAGACATGCCGACTTGCGTATTGCTGAAAAACGAGACATGCTGTTGAAGCTTTTCATCATGCACTCATCAGGACATAAACCAAGACTGACAAATTTCAAAGGGAACAACCATTTATACTGCACGCAGAAAGGGATTCTGATTGTTTGGCAAGTCAGCTCTGATTCATTGAGATATTACCATGGCATATGTAGTAGGGAGTCATTCTCACCCATATTTTTGTTTATTCAAAAATGGTGCAATGTCTGGACATATTCCTTTTGCATGCAGAAGACAAGTTCCTCCATATGAACATATGTCAATTCTAGCAAGCATAAGTGAGCCACATTGTCACTCTGACTGATGATCTTAAATTGGTTGTTAGTATAATACTTTGAGCACTTGGGATTGTTCAGCAAATGCTGTCCAATCGTGGAATCACATCCAATGTTAGACATTATAAGATCATAAGAAATAGGAACGGGAGTCGGCCAATCGGCCCCTAAAGCCTGTTCTGCCATTCAATAGGATCATGGCTGACCCAACATTCATCATGTCCACTTTCCTATCCTTTCCCCATAACCGTGGGTTCCCTTACTGATCAAGAACCTACCTATCTATTTCAGCCTTAAATATACAGAAGGGCACTGCCCCCAGCTCTCAGTGGCAAGGAGGTCCAAAGGCCCCCATCCCTCTTGAGAGAAGAAATTCCTCCTCATCTCAGTCTTAAATTGGCATCCCTTGATTCTGAGAATACGCTCTCTGGTCCTAGACTCTCCCAGGAGGGGAAACATCCTCTCGGTATTTACTATGTCAAGCCCCTTAAGAATCCTATATGTTTTAATGAGATCACCTCTCTATCTTCTAAATTGTAATAAGTAGAGTCCCATTCTGCTTAACCTTCGCTCATAAGACAATCCCTCCATACCTGGGATTGCCCTAGTGAACCTTCTCTGAACCTCCAATGAAATAATGGGCGGGTTCCTCCATCGTCGTCAGGGTTCTCCATTTCGACGGTTGGTCAATGGGATTTCCCCTTGTGGGGCACCCCCCCACGCTGTCGGGAAACCCCCGGGCTGCTGGCAAAATGGAGAATCTTGACGGCGGATGATTCGGCCCAATATCTTTCCTTAAATATGGGGACCAAAATTGCTCACAGTACTCCTGATGTGGTCGCACCAGTACCTTATACAGTTGCAGCAAGACTTCCTGACTCTTATACTCTAACCTTCTTGAAATAAAGGCCAACATTCCATTAGCCTTCCTGATTATCTGGGCAGCTGTGTGCTAGCTTTATGTGTTTTGTGCACAATTACCCCCAAGTCCCTTTGTGTTGCAGCGTTCTGCAGTTTTCCCCCATTTAAATAGTACTCTGTCCTTTTATTCTGCCATCCAAAATGAACAACTTCACAATTTCCCACATTATAATCCATTTGCCAACTTTTTGTCCACTTACTTAACTCATCAATATCTTTTTGCAAACTGTTTGTATCCCTCTTGCAATTTGCCTTTCCACCTATTTTTGTGTTGTCTATAAATTTGGCTACAGTACATTTGCATCTGTCATAGAACATAGAACATACAGTGCAGAAGGCCCATCGACTCTGCACCGACCCACTTAAGCCCTCACTTCCAACCTATCCCCGTAACCAAATAACCCCCCCCCCTAACCGTTTTGGACACAAAGGGCAATTTATCATGGCCAATCCACCTAACCTGCACGTCTTTGGATTGTGGGAGGAAACCGGAGCATCCACAGGAAACCCACACACTCACGGGGAGAATGTGCAGACTCCTCACAGACAGTGACCCAGCAGGGAATCGAACCTGGGACCCTGACGCTGTGAAGCCACAGTTATATCCACTTGTGCTACCGTGCTGTCATTAATATATATTGTAAACAGTTGCGGTCTCAGCGCTGATCCCTGTGGAACCCCACTGATTACAAGTTGCCAACCAGAAAAATAACCCCCTTATAGCCATTCACTGTTTCCTGCCCATCAGCCAATTCACTATCCATGCCGATGTACATCCAACACATGGGCTCTTATCTTATGACATAACCTTTTGTAATGTACCTTGTTGAACGCTTCTGGAGGTCCAAATTCACCACATCTACTGGTTCCCCTCTATCTACTGGTTCCCCTCTGGCTGAAAATTCCTTCAAAAACTCAAATAAATTAGTCAGACCCGATTTCCCTTTCAAGAAGCAATGCTGATTCTGCTGGGTTAGATTATGATTTTCCAAATGTGCTGCTATTACTTCCTTAACAATTGATTCCAACATTTTTCCAACAATAAATGTCAGGCTAATTGGCCTATAGTTACCCATTTTTTGCCTCCCTCCCTTTTTGAATTGGGCTGGCACATTGGCTGTTTTCCAATCCTCTGGTTTAGCACACTGGGTAAATAGCTGGCTTTTAAAGCAGACCAAGGCAGGCCAGCAGCACGGTTCAATTCCCGGACCAGCCTCCCCGAACAGGCGCCGGAATGTGGCGACTAGGGGCTTTTCACAGTAACTTCATTTGAAGCCTACTAGTGACAATAAGCGATTTTCATTTTCTTTCTGGTAATTCTCCAGCATCCAAAGATTTTTCGAAAATTACAGCCAGTGCATCCACTATCTCTGTAGCAGCTACTTTTAGGATCCTAGGATGCAGGCCATCAGGGACATGGGACCTAGGGACCTATCTGCCCCATTAGTTTGGCTAATACTACTTCTCTAGTGATGGTAATGGTATTCAATTCCTCCCCTGAATTCTTTAGAATTAATGGGCTATTCAAAGTATCTTCTGTAAAGACTGATGCAAAATATCTGTATTTCCTCTGCCATTTCCTATCTCGCCAGATTCATTTTCTATGCGGCCTATGTTCACTTTGACCTCTCTCTTCCTTTTTTTATATATAATGAAGGTCGTTTTGTCAGTTTTTATATTTTTCACTAGTTTTCCCTCATAATGTATTTTCTCTCTTGATTATCATTTAGTCCTTCTTTGCCGAATTCTGAATTTATCCCAGTCTTCGGGGCTATCACTGACTTTTGCCTCCTTATATGCTTTGTCTTTCAACTTAATGCTCTCCTTAATTTTCTTGGTTAGCCATGGTTGGTTTAGAATCTTTCCTCCTTACTGGGATATCTTGGCCGGGATTCTCCCCTACCCGGCGGGATGGAGTGGCGGGAACCAATCTGGCGTCGGGCCGCCCCAAAGGTGCGGATTTCTCCGCACCTTTAGGGGCCATGCCCTCACCTTGAGTGGTTAGGCCGCGCCGGAGTGGTTGGCGCACCGCCGGCCGGCGGGAAAGGCCTTTGGCGCCACGCCAGCCGGGACGAAGGGACTGCGCCAGCCGGTGGAAGTCCGCGCATGCGCGGGAGCATCAGCGGCTGCTGACGTCATCCCCGCGCATACAAAGGGGGTGTGTCACTTCCGCATCGGCCATCGCGGAGTCTATGGTCGAGGCAGAAGGAAAAGAGTGCCCCCACGGCACAGGCCCGCCCACGGATCGGTGGGCCCCGATCGTGGGCCAGGCCACCATGGGGGCACCCCCCGGGGCCAGATCACCCTCCCCCCCCCCCACAGGACCCCGGAGCCCGCCCCCTCCGCCAGTCCCGTCGGTAAGGTAGATGGTTTGATTCACGCCGGCGGGACTGGCATGACAGCAGCGGGACTTCGGCCCATTGCGGGCCGGAGAATCGCCAAGGGGGGGGCTCGCCGACCGGCGCGGAGCGATTCCCGCCCCCGCCAAATTTTCGGGGCCGGAGAATTCGGCGGCTGGCGTGGGCGGGAATCCTGCCCCTTTTTACTGAGAGTCATGAATTACTTTCTTAAATGTCTGCCACTGTTTATTCACTGTCTTTCCTGTCAATCTATCCGCCAAGTCCACTTTTGTTAACTTTATCGTCATTTCATTGCAATTCCCTATGTTTAAGTTAAACACAGTTGTTTCTGACCCAAGGTTTTTTTCACTCTCAAACTGAATATTAAGTTCTATCATGTTATGATCATTACTGCGGAGGGGATCTTTTACGCTGAGGTCATTTGTTAAATCTGCCTCATTACCCATTGCAATTTCATTGTAATTCCGTTAAACACTGTTGTTTCCAACCCAAGTTTCTTATTCTCAAACTGAATGTTATCTCAAATTGAATATCATGTTATGATCACTATTTCCGAGGGGACCTTTGAGGACATTTATCAAACCTGTTATATTAACCATTACTATATCCCTGATAGCCTGTTCCCTGGTTGGCTCCATGACCCATTGCTTTAGGAAACCATCTGTAATGTACTCTATGATCCACCATTCGTTGGGATGTGCACCTCAGGTGCCTGGGATTGCACTGGCACGTAAACTCATATACCAGGTTATTCATTTGTATGATAGGTAAAGGGCGGCATTCTCCAACCCCCACACCTGGTCGGAGAATCAGCGGGGGGCGGCGTGAATCCCACCCCGCCGCTCCGACGTCAGCTGCCAAATTTTCCGCCGCCGGCTTTTTGGCGGGGGCAGGGATCACGTCGCGCCATCAGCGGCCCCCCTGGCGATTCTTCAGGCCCCGATGGGCCGAGCGGCCACCCGTTTTTGGCCAGTTCCGTCGGCGTGAAATACACAAGGTCCATACCTGCTCTGATGGCAGTTAGCGGGGTCCTCGGGGGGCTTGGGGGGCCATGGGGGCGGGGCCCTCAGGGTGGACTGGCCCGCGATCGGGGCCCACCGATCTGCAGGCGGGCCTGTGCCGTGGGGGCACTCTTTCCCTCCATGCCGGCCTCTGGCCATGGCCGGCGCGGAAAAGCAACCCACTGCGCAGGGATCACGCCAGCTGTTCTGCGCATGCGCCAAAACATGCTGGCGCTCCCGCGCATGTGTCAACTCGCGGCGTCTGGCGGAGGCCCTTCGGCGCCGGTTGGCACGGCGCCAACCACTCCAGCGCCGGCCTAGCCCCTGGAAGTGCGGAGGATTCCTCAACTTCCGGGCGGCCCGACGCTGGAATAGTTCACGCCACTCTTTGGCGCAGGTACGGCCCGCCCGCCGGTTGGGGGAGAATTCCGGCCAAAATGTTTTTTTGACTTGATGGCAGCATCCTGTTAGTAGAAAACACCACTCCTGCAATTGCTAATGAAGCCAATCTTATAGCACGTGATGCTGTAGGAATCCCAGTAGGTCATAGAGTCATAGATGTCTACAGCACAGAAAAGGCCCTTCAGCCCATCAGATCTGCGTCAGTCAAAACCAACCACCTAACTATTCTAATCCCATTTTCCAGGACTTGGCCCATAATCGTGTATGACTTGGCATCGCAAACGCACATTTAAATACTTCTTAAATGTTATGAGAGTCTCTGCTTCCACCACACTTTCAGGCAGCGAGTTCCAGACTCCCACCCCCCTCTGGGTGAAAGTTTTTCCTCACATCCCCTCTAAACCTCCTGCCCCTTACCTTAAATCTATGCCCCCTGATAATTGATCCCTCCATCAACGGGGAAAGTTTCTTTCTGTCTACTCTATCTATGCCCCTCATAATTTTATACATCTCAATCTTGTCCCTCCTCAGTCTCTTCTGCTCCAAGGAAAACAACCCCAGTCTATCCAATCTCTCTTCATAACTAAAATTCTCCAGCCTAGGCAACATCCTGTGGCCTAACCAATGCTTTATACAGTTCCAGCATAGCCTCCATGCTCTTAAACTCTATGCCTCGGCTAATAAAGGCAAGTATATGATATGTCTTCTTAACCACTGTATTCACCTTCCCTGTTACCTTAATGGACCAGTGTACATGTACAGCAAAATAATAATAATCGTTATTAGTGTCACAAGTAGGCTTACATTAACACTGCAATTAAGTTACTGCGAAAAGCCCCCGGTCGCCACACAATGGCGCCTGTTCGGGTACACAAAGGGAGAATTCAGAATGTCCAATTCACCTAACAGCACGTCTTTCGGGACGTGTGGGAGGAAACTGGAGCACCCGGAGGAAATCCACGCAGACACGGGGAGAACTTGCAGACTCTGCACAGAACTTGTGTCCCTGGCACAGTGAAGCAGTGCTAACCACTGTGCTACCACGCCACCCTGATCCACCTGCTCTTCGGAGCTTCCCAGGGTCCTGCCCTTTATCATATATTCCCTTGCCTTGTTTGTCCTGCCCAAGTGCATCACCTCACAATTATCCAGATTAAATTCCATTTGCCAGTGATCAGCCCATCTGACCAGCCTGCCTATACAATTTTCGTATCAGAGACAAGAACGTACTGATCGACCCTCCTATATTCTAGTCTAATCACTTATATAAACCACAAACTGCAAGGTCCCCAACACTGATCCCTGCGGGACCCCAGTAGACACAGGCTTCCAGTCAGAAAACACAGTGGACACAGACTTCCAGTCAGAAAAACAACCCTCGATCATCACCCTCTGCTTCCTGCCACTCAGCCAATTCTGGATCCTATTTGCCAAATTTTCATGGATTCCATGGGCTCTTACCTTCGTTAATAGTCTCCCATGTGGGGCCTTATCAAAAGCTTTGCTGAAGTCAAAGTAGACTATGGCAAATATGTTGTCCTCATCTGCATATCTGGTCACCTCGTCGAAAAACTCAATCATGTTGGTCAGACATGACGTCCCCTTAACAAAACCATGCTGACTGTTATTGATTAGTCCCTGCCTCTCCAAATACAGGTTAATTCTGTCTCTCAGAATTTCTTCAAATAGTTTCCTACCACTGACGTTCGACTGACTGGTCTGTAGTTTCCTTCCTCCTTTCTTGAATAATGGTACCACATTGGCTATCCTCCAGTCCTCCGGCACCGCTCCTGTGGCCAGAGATGAATTGAAAATTATTGCCAACGCTCCTGTTATTTCCTTCCTAGCCTTACCCAACAGACTGGGATACATTTCATATATTGACCAATGAAATTAAGCTTGTTATAAACAGTAGTAGAGAACCCATTCATGGTTTTTTCAACCAGCATGTTGAGGAAAGAGAACTTCTTCGACTGAACAATCCCAAGTGTGCTAAGAATTAGATCAACAACCAATTTTCACAGTAACTTCATTGCAGTGTTAATGTAAGCCTACCTGTGACACTGATAAAGCTTATTATTATTATCATTTAAGATTATCAGTCATGCTCACAATAGTTCATTTACACTTGCTAGAAGCTACATATGTTATATGCAGGTACCTGTCCTCTGCAAGCAAAAGGAATATGTTCAGGCATTGTACTTTTATGGTGTAAACAAAAGGAAAGTATGGGGGGGGGGGACAAACGTTTTACGGTGCATTCACCATGGTAATATCTTGATCAATCAGAGCCAACTTGCCAACCAATCCCTTTTCTCATGCAGTAAAAAATGTTACTCCCTTTGGAATGTGACATTTTTGTATCTGTCCTGATGAGTGAGCGACAAAAAACTTCAACAACATGTCTCTTTTTGTCCAGCTGTATTCAAATTCCCTACCAAGCAACTAGTTCTTCTCCCCTGCCACTCATTTCACCCCACTCTCAGTGAACACTAGGTACAAAGCTGCAGGCTGGATTTAGGAGGCTCTGTAAGTTTAGACCCCTGCCAATGATTATCCTTGGCACCTGGCCCTTTTTTTAATGGACCTTTAGTTCGCGGTTGCTCGGGAGCTGTAGTGAGGGATTGATGCACCAGTTATGCTCTTCTACAGTTAGATGACCTTTTGGTCTGTATTGTATTGAACCCTCTTTGATTGAACTAGGCTGTGTGGTAAATGGCTCACTAATAGTTGCTGTAGGTCCTGTTTTAGTATTCATATGTTTTGACGCTTTAAAAATCAGTGACCAACATGCCCAGCGACAGTTTGAAAGAGACTGATCTGCATTAACATCGCTTGCAGGTTAATTTGAATAATACGATCACTTAAAGTACTTGGAAAAGCTCTGATCTGTAATATTCATGGGCTGATTGTTCGTGTTATAGGAGTGTGTGGGTTGGGTCGTGGGGGTCGATGTTATCGCCTTGTGTGCTGCTCCACAGGGAGGAGGTTGCAATCTATGGCCTCTCCTGGCTTTTGAGTGCTGCTGACAGCTAATTACAGTGTGTGAGAGGAAGCTGAAGACAACCTGCACTGAACACATTGACATTTAAGTCACTGGCTCCCATGTGACTTAACACGAATCAAGAAAAAACTACTTTTGACGTGATTTTCTTTCTTGCCATTTTTTGACAGGTTTCAATATAAATTACAACTTTTCCTCCTCATGAGGATCGTTCATCCTTGAATGAAGTGGAATTAACCCTGCAAAGGGCCAACTCAGATGCACCTTGGTTTCCTGGGAAAAGCATGCTCCAATGGAGTTTTGTAACCCTACCAGGACTCGCCCCAAGAAAGGCTTCCAAAAGCAGCTCCTTTAACCCTACAGGAACTTGGTGTGTAGTGTTGACGCATGATGAATGCTTTGTTGAGGTATTGGAATTCTAAAGGCAATAGAGCAGTTAAAAAAAAAACATAAAAAGTAAAAGATAAATGAATCATCTGTGTTTTGAATGGTATTTGCAGGGTCAGATAACCTATAGATTAGTGTTACACCCTTGGAGAAGGTAACATCCCAGATAAAGGCCCAGAACCTCCTAGAAATCACTTTTTGAACTCCCCAAATGTTATACTTTCTCGGCCATGCGGACAGGCACACATAACGGAATTTCCTGTGGAGAGAAGGGAGAACCGTGAGATGGAGTAGTTACATGGACCATGATAGTTAGGGTTTATGCTTGGGGGAAATGGTTCTGTTATTGTGGGTTTTTTGTGTTTGTTGGATCTCTTTGTTTAAAACTGTTAAAATTATAAATGCCTTAATAGAATATTTTCTAAAAATAAAAAAGAATTTCCTATGGAGGGAATTTTATCACAGCCGTAGATAAAGGCCAGGATAAAGCAAGCGCAATCACGAACGAAACATCACCACAGGGGTAATAGTGAACAGGCATCTGGGGCGGGATTCTCCGAGCCTCCGCACCGAGCGCGTTTTCAGCTGAACTCCCAAATACATTTGTATCGATAATGGCCGGGATTGTCCGTGCTTCCGTGCCGCAATCGTGCTCAGCGCGGGGGCGGAGAATGGGGGGCCAGACCTGTGATCGGGTCCAATGCTTCCCCGCGATGCTCCGTGGACCGGAGAATCGCCACCAAGTCGGGCGCGCGCGGTCGACGTGGTGCCGGTCAGGGGCCATTTAAAGAGGCCATGACGGCGATTCTCCGGCGGCATTTGGCTGAGTTCCCGATGCCGTGGTTCCCTCATGGTTCCACCCGGCGGGAGCTCGGAGTGGTGGCTGCGGACCCAGTCCGCGGCTGCACTGGTGGGGAGCGGCGGGATCCGTCACCGGGGGGCGGGGGCCTCCAGGACGGCCAGGCTCGCGATCAGGGGCCACCAATCGGCGGGTGCGCGTGATATGGGGGGGCCTATATTGTTGGGGCCGGCTTGCTTTGTGGGTCCATCATGTTGCGCGGCGGCCGGCGCATGGACCCGCAGCCAGAAGCCCCATATCGGCAGCCGGAGCTGCGTGGACTAGTCCAGGGCCCTGCAAGCCCCCTTCAAAACAGAGAATCACTCTGGACTTTCTCCAAGCCCGTTTTCTCTTGGGCTTGGGGACATAGCCCCATTTACAGAGAATTCCACCCCTGTTGTCAGCCATGGTCATGCATCACACTCAGAGCCTCGTGCCACTCAGGTCCTCTTCCTCTTCCATTATTTTTTTTAAGAACCGAAGTCTGTCTATTGGAAAGATCATTCTGAACACAGGAGCAAAATATTGCTGGTGCGCTGAGGCCTCAGTCAAGAAATTCAAAAGAAGGTCTTGAAGAAAATAGTGATCGTGATCAGGTTTCCAAAGCCCTGCGAAACCCGATCAGACAAGGTTAAAATTGAAAATGAGCGGAAGTTTGGTGTTAAACCCATCGGAGGAGGACGGGTGTGGATTTTCAGAGTCGAAAAAAAATTCCCTTCCATTCTGCCTGCCCAACCTTCCATGGTGTCAGAGGTTCTACCTCACAAGGCAGAAAATAGATAGTAGAGGAAATGTAAATATCCACAGTGTAAAAGCAAAGTAAAGTCGCCATAGTCCCAGAGAACATAGGCTGCTTTCCCTTTTGAGGGGGAGAGCTGTCTGGTGGTGATTTAACCTTAGGATCACCACACCTCAGGCAAGGGCCAGTTTGAGAAGGTGAGGCCTTCATGAATACCTCAGTTGGTACAGGAATTGAACCTGTGCTTTTGTCCTCGCTCTGCATCATGAACCAGCCATCCAGCCAACTGAGCTAAACCAGCCCCCATAAAGTACACGCACATTTTCCTCCAAATCATTTATATATGCTACAAACAGCAAAGGTCCCAGCACTGATCCCTGCGGAACACCACTGGTCACAGCCCTCCAATTAGAAAAGCACCATTCCATTGCTACTCTCTGCCTTCTATGACCTAGCCAATTCTGTATCCAAATGTAAATACACTTAGACTAGATAGACACTAGAGGGAGCACCAGAGACATCATGACACACAGACATTCAACCAATAGGTCAGTAAGATAGGACACGACCAATGGACATTCAAGACACATCCAGACATGACACCAACCCATATAAAAGGACACAGCACACATGCTCAGTCTCTTTCCAGTGGAGACACTTAGTGAGTACAGACAGGGGTGATTGAAACACATCACACCCGCCATGTGGATTGTAGCAGACTGGTTAGTTAGTCTGAGTAGCTATAGCAGGATTAACAGGAGAGTCAAATCCAAGTAGGAGAATGGTTAACAGTTTAATAAATGCGTTAAAGCTATCTCCCAGTCTGAACCTTCCTTTGTCAGAGTGTACAATAAGGAAGCAGCTTATGCTACGTCAAGAGCATAACAAAACAGCTGGGTCAAAATCCTGGAACCCCCTCCCTAACAGCACTATAGGTGCATCTAAACTACAAGGGCTACAGTGGTTCATGAAGGCAGCTCACCACCACACTGTCAGAGGCAATTTGAGATGGTCAATAAATACTGGTCGAGCCAGAAATGCCCACATCCCATCAAGAAATTCAACAAAATATACAGGCAGTACCTTGTAACCTCATTAGAAATTGTCACCAGACTCTATTGCACCCACTCAGTGGGCAGAATCTTGTGCCCTGCCCAGTGGTGTATTTAGTTGAGGGGGTTGATTTAAGTAGGCATATGAGGACCCCACTGCCTTGCTGCCTTCATCCTGATTAAGACTGAGGTGGGAAGGCCTGGGGATGTCCTTCCTCCCCCACCACAAATTGAGACTTGCAAGTCAACTGGGTATAAACCCAGCAGTGGGCAGGAACTAATCATACAGGGAGCTCAACAAACAAACCTGTGTGGGAGTCCGTTGCAGTCTTCCAGGGGATGGGGTAGTGTGAGGGGAACGGAGGGGTCCCTCATTCAAAGGCATTCAGCGCTTAATTGAGAGCCCTGGCATCATGAAGGGAAGGGGTGCACTGTGAGCCATCCCCTTGCCCTCGCTGCTGACACCCCTCTCCCCATCCCTCCCAAAACTCAGGTGGAGGTGGGGGGGTTGTGGGGGAGGCCTACTGTAGGCCCATCAAGTGTCTGATTGCCACAAGATGTGGCTGGCCTTCCCAAAAAGTGAGAACAGCTCTCTCGCCAGCAGCTGCAACCCCCATCTCCACCATAAGATTCCAACCAGTGTGCCGTTGAACTGCGATCACTTATGTGGTTGAATCATGGAGTGGGACTGAGCCGACAGCTCTCTGGCTTGGAGGTGACCATGTTACCTACTGAAGGCAATATTCAGTCGTATAAATAATTACTTCCAAATACATCTGAGATGAATACATCTATGATGAATGTAAGACATTTTAATATTTTAATATTTGTTGCAGTAATGTAATTAAAAGCCCTGGTTTAAAATACATAAAGGTATGTCCGCTAAAGCTATGATTAAGGGGTTGTAAAGGTGAGGTAGTCATTGATTTTTAACCCCTGTTTACTTGTTTGCGTATTGATAGCTCTAAGAAGTGGAATATTGTTTATATTTAGGAGTTTACCTTGGGTGCAGATAATTTGAGTGATTGTGTTTAGTCCTAGCGAAGCAGATCATGGGACATCTTAGTGGGAAGAGACTGGAGAATGCCTTATGCTTGGGATACAGATGATGTAATTATTAGGAGGAGCCAGGTCTGTCTGGAGTTTGTAATTAGCCATCGGATTTGAGCCTGACAAGAAGTGCTTTCAGGTTGTTCCTGAAAGGGTCTCTTTCCAAAGATCTCCACAGTGAAGCAAGTAACTCTGATTGTTACCTTTATTTATAAGTGGCATTTGAACTATGCTTTAGTTCATTCTAAGAGGCCATTCAGCCCATCAATAAAGCATGCTTTATTGGAATATACAGTACCAGGTGTCGATAGCAAGTTAAAGTGTTTCTTCCTTTTGTTTACAAACGGTTTTTACTGTCAATTGGAAAACTATTACTGTGTTGCTAATATGGCTAATTCTGTGTTTAAATTAAAGTTTGATTTACCATAAAAGATACTTGTGGTTTAGCAGTTTTTCATTACAGTCTTACCAATTGCAAATTGTTGGGATTCTAGCACAGTCCCGACACATCCACCAGCTCACTTTTATTTATGCTATTATTGGTTAAATGTATTGGCCTTTGCTGTCAAAGCTGGGTCATGTTAAAGTTGCTGTTTATATTGAGAACCATAGAAAGGTTACGGTGCAGAAAGAGGCCATTCAGCCCATCATGTCTGCGCCGTCCAAAAAAATAGAAAAAATAAACTAGCCCCCCATTTTAATCCCGCTGCCCAGCACCTGGCCCCCCATTTTAATCCCGCTGCCCAGCACCTGGTCCATAGGCTATCAGATTGCAGCATTTCAGATGCAGCTCCAGATACCTTTTAAATGAGTTGTGCATTTCCGCCTCAACCAGCAAGTTAGACCATGGATTCCAGGTACCCCCACCCTCTGGGTGAAAATGTTTTTCCACATGTCCCCGCTAATCCTTCTACCAACCACCTTAAATCTATGCTGTTGTGACACCCTGGGCTAGTACACGGTCAATTCCAGCCTTACTTGACCCGGAATCGCAATACAGGTGAAATTAGATTTTATTTAAAATACCCGAGTCCTTGGTTGAGCCCAATAAACTGCAGTCACCACGTTTGTAACTTTAAACTTAAGTGACCTTTTATTTTTTACAGTATTACAATTAAACGGACAAAGAATGTGACTTACTATCTAATACCTCTTTCCAACCCGCCCAACTCGCCCCAGTCTCTCTCTATAGTGTAGATATGCACACACTTACAGACAAACAACTGAGGGGAAAGTGTGGTGGAAAGGGAAAGAAAATATAAATAAAAATAAACAGATAAGGATCTTTGATGCACTGCGATGACTTCCGGTTAATGTCTGTCTGAAGTTCAGGCTTTCGTTTTGGTACTTCTTCCTTCTCGGCTTGAGATGGTTATCTCTGGCAAGGTGTCTACTTCCTCTGCAGACTCAGCATCATTTCAGGTTCACAGCAAAGGATGTGCCAGGCACGCACTGCTTTCAGAACAATAGAGATAGCAAGCGAGACTCAACACTTCTGTCAAGTTATCTCAGAAAGCATCTCGCAGGAACCAATCATTGACCGTTGGTTGTCAGGCAGAACGCTGCCCTTGGCCAACTCACCGGTGGCCAGTTAACCAATTGAACTTACTTCCTCCAAAGTTGGTTCCTGAGATCCACCCGGTGCCAATTCTGGCTTCTCCTCTCCCAAACACGAAGCCTGGAACACAGTGTCCTGGCAAGCAGGCTGTTTGAACAGAGTCTTCTGCTTAAAGACACTTCCCGATTTTGGGTCCATAAACCAAACCCATAAAATAAAATAAATGGGAACAAAGGAAATGGACAGCAAGAACTTTGCCAATGCTCTCTGGTGATTGACCCCTCAGCTAGGGGAAAGAAGTCTTTCCTGTCTACCCTATCTGGACCTCTCTTAATTTTGTACACCTCCATTAGGTTATCCCTTACCCTGCTCTAATCTAAGGAAAACAACTCGGCCCATCCAAACTTTCCCCATACCTGCAATTTTCAGGGTGGCATGGTGCCACAGTGATTAGCACTGCTGCCTCACGGCACCGAGGACCCAGGATCGGTCCCGGCCCCGAGTCATTGACCGTGTGGAGTTTGCACATCTCCTCGTGTCTGCACAGGTCTTACCTCCACAACCCAAAGATGTGCAGATTATGTGGATGGGCCATGCTAAATTGCCCCTTAATTGGAAAAAAAAAAGAATGTGTTACTCTAAATTTATAAAATGAAACACCTGCAATTTTCAAGCAATGGCAACATTCTTGTATTCTCCTCTGCACACTCTCCAGAGCAATTTTGTTCTTCCTGTAACGTGGTGACCAAAACTGTATATAACATTCCAGCTATGCTCTAACCAGCGTTTTATCATTACACCTCTGCTTTTGTATTTAATACCTCACCCAATAAAGGAAAGTATTGCAGATGCTTTCATAGCCACTTTGCCCACCGGCCCTGCCACCTCCAAGGACCTGTGGACATGCACTCCAAGGTCCCTCACTCCACTCATTGTCTTCCTGCTTATTGAGTATTCCTTTGCTTGTTTGCCCTCTCAAATACATCACCTCACACTTTGCTGAATTAAATTCCATTTTCAACTTCTCTACCCACTCAACCCATTGATGTCGATGTCATTCTGGAGTTGACAGCTATCGTCCTCACTATCAATTACATGGCTCATTTTTGTGTCATCTGGTAACTCCCCAATCATGCCTCTCACATCTAAGCCTAAACCATTAATATATAAAACCAACAGCAAGGGCCCCCAAGACTGAGCCAAGTGAAATCATTAGAATCGGTTTTCCATTCGCAAAAAATGCATCAACCAGTACCCTTTGTTTCCTGTCACTGAACCAATTTTGGATCCATTTTGCCACCTTCCCTTGTATCCCATGAGATCTCAATTTTTCCATCCAGTCTGCCATGTGGGACCTTGTCAAGTGCTTTACTGAAATCCATATAGACAACATCCACTGTACTAACCTCATCAATTCTCCTTGTTACTTCCTCAAAAAATGTTATTGAATTATTAAGGCACGATCTTCCTTTAACAAAGGTATTCCTACTACCCCTGATCAATCCGTGACTTTCTAAGTAACAGTTTACCCAGTCTCTCAGAATTGTTGCCAATAATTTGCCCACCACTGAAGTCAGACTGATCGGCCTATAGTTCTCTGGCCTATCCTTCAAATCCTTTTTAAATAATGGTACAACTTTTGCAGACCTCCAATCCTCCGCCTGTATCTAGTGAGGATTGAAAAATGATCCCCCGAGCATCTGTTATTTCCTCCCTGGCTCCCTTCTCCAGACTTGGATGCAGCCCATCTGGCCTTGGTGATTTATTCCACCTTCGAGGATGCCAGTCCCTCCAATACTTCCTCTCTCACTATGCTTATTGTATCTAAATCTCACATTTCTCCACTTGAAGTGGAATGTCTGCATCATCCCCCTCCCTAGTGAAGACAGAGACAAAGCACTCATTGAAAACCTTGCCCACATCTTCTGAATCAACCTGCAAGTTACCATGTACACCTCTGATAGGCCATACCTTTTCCTCAATTATTCTCTTGCTCATAATGTATTGGTCAAACATCTTCGGATTTTCTTTGATTTTGCCTGCCAATATTTTTTCAGATCCTCTCTTTGCTTTCCTAATTTCCATTTTTACTTCACCCCTGTAATTTCTATACTCCTCTAGGCTTTCAACTGTATTAAGTCTTTTGTGTCTGTCATAAGCTTTATTTTTCTGCTTGATCTTGGCCTGTATGCACCTGGATAACCAGGGAGCTCTAGATTTGACAGTACCATGTTTTTCTCTGTGAGGACATGTCTACATTGTGCCTTAGAATTTCACCTTTGAATGCCTCCCACTGCTTTGGCACAATTCTTCCTTCTAATAGCTATATTGAGTCCGCTCTTGGCAGCTCAGGGGCTGTTTAGCACAGGACTAAATCGCTGGCTTTGAAAGCAGACCAAGGCAGGCCAGCAGCACGGTTCGATTCCTGTAACAGCCTCCCCGAACAGGCGCTGGAATGTGGCGACTAGGGGCGTTTCACAGTAACTTCATTTGAAGCCTACTTGCGACAATAAGCGATTTTCATTTCATTTCATTTAATTTCACCTCTCAGCTTTGTAAAATTTGTCTTCCCCTAATTTAGAACTTTTATTCCAGGTCTATCTTTGTCGTTTTCCATACCGATGCACAATCTAGCTGGATCATGGTCACTATCTCCAAAATAGTTCCCCATTGCAACTTCATCCACTTGCCCAGCTTCGTTTCCTAAGACTAAATCTAGAATTGCTCCTCCTCTCGTTGGGATTTTGGGTGTTGGCTAGAAAGGTTCTCTTGAATGCAGCTCAAGAATTTTGCGTCCTCTGTGCCCTTTGCACTTTTCGTATCCCAATTGATATTAAGGTTTTTGAAGTCCCCAACTATTATTGCTCTGTTGTTTTTGCACCCAGATATCTGTCTGCATATTTGCTCTTCTAACTCCCTTCCACTATTTGGTGGTCTTTGGTATAGTCCTAGCAGTGTGACAGCCCATTTTCTATTTCTGAGCTCAACGCATTGAATGGGTTTGTTTGGTGCCCTTTTGACTTCCCTGACCTGAGTCAAAATCCTGAATCTCACTCCCTGACAGCACTGTGGATGTACCCACACTTCATGGACTGTAGTTGTTCAAGAAAGCAGCTCACCACCTCCTTTTCAGAGACAATTAGGGATGGGCAATGGATGCTGATCTAGCCAGTGAAACTCACATCCATTGAATGAATTTTAAAAAATAAACTGGGTTCAAATATAACAAAGACGAGAGGTACAAAAGTCGACTTCTGACCAGGGGTGAAATTCTCCGACCCCCCGCCGGGTCGGAGAATCGCCGGGGGCTGGCGTGAATCCCGCCCCCGCCGGTTGCCGAAGTCTCCGGCACCGGAGATTCGGCGGGGGCTGGAATCGCGCCACGCCGGTTGGCGGGCCCCCCCGCTCGATTCTCCGGCCCGGATGGGCCGAAGTCCCGCCGCTAAAATGCCTGTCCCGCCGGCGTAAATTAAATCACCTACCTTACCGGCGGGACAAGGCGGCGCGGGCGGGCTCCGGGGTCCTGGGGGGGGGCGCGGGGCGATCTGGCCCCGGGGGGTGCCCCCACGGTGGCCTGGCCCGCGATTGGGGCCCGCCGATCCGTGGGCGGGCCTGTGCTGTGGGGGCACTCTTTCCCTTCCGCCTCCGCCACGGTCTCCACCATGGCGGAGGCGGAAGAGACTCCCTCCACTGCGCATGCGTGGGAAACTGTCAGCGGCCGCTGACGCTCCCGCGCATGCGCCGCCCGGAGATGTCATTTCCGCGCCAGCTGGCGGGGCAACAAAGGCCGTTTCCGCCAGCTGGCGGGGCGGAAATTCCTCCGGCGTCGGCCTAACCCCTCAATGTTGGGGCTTGGCCCCCAAAGATGCGGAGCATTCCGCACCTTTGGGGCAGCGCGATGCCCGTCTGATTGGTGCCGTTTTGGGCGCCAGTCGGCGGACATCGCGCCGGTTCCGGAGAATTTCGCCCCAGATGTTCTTTGGTATGCCTACTCAATCATTGTCACAGTTCTAGAACATAGGGCAGCACGGTAGCATTGTGGATAGCACAATTGCTTCACAGCTCCAGGGTCCCAGGTTCGATTCCGGCTTGGGTCGCTGTCTGTGCGGAGTCTGCACGTTCTCCCGTGTGTGTGTGGGTTTCCTCCGGGTGCTCCGGTTTCCTCCCACAGTCCAAAGATGTGCAGGTTAGGTGGATTGGCCATGATAAATTGCCCTTAGTGTCCAAAATTGCCCTTAGTGTTCGGTGGGGTTACTGGGTTATGGGGATAGGGTGGAGGTGTTGACCTTGGGTAGGGTGCTCTTTCCAAGAGCCGAGCAGACTCGATGGGCCGAATGGCCTCCTTCTGCACTGTAAATTCTATGATAAATTCTATGATAATCTATGATAACAAAAAGGTCTTCTGGTTCATTCAGTCTTTCCCTCGGCATTGTGATACCCGCCTGTACACATTCTAGCCCACCCAAGACTGTGTGGTCTCCTGGAAGAGGCAAAAAAACAGATGAAAATTCCAGGCTAATTTGTGCTGGGAAAAGAAATCTGGGAAATTCCTCTCCAACCTCCTTCAATCCAAGCTGTGATTGTGTGGGCTCCTAGTGAGTGTTGCCTTTATTTAACAATAATTGGTGTTGTTATCTCAGTGAGTACTGGCATAAGGATGAGTGGTGTGGAAAGTGTACATAACTCTCTGGGGAGGGCGATTGTTAATTGGTTGTGGTGGGAGTTTGACCATCCATGTTCTAAACCTAGGGGTACATAATGCTGACACTGCCGAATGAAAAGTGGAAAAAAGCATTAAGGGAACAATATTCGCTGGCTCCCAGATCGCCAAAGGCAGTAGTAGAGATGGGATTGCAGAAAAGCTCTAGGCTGGGAGCACAGGTTGGCAAAATTATCACTTGAAGTATTTTTGTTGCTTTCGTGAGCATAAATGCAGTCTGTGGGATCGGTCTTGTCCAAACAAATCACTTTGCAATCAGCAGCTTTGGTAACTTTAATAACCATTGTATTTTGTCTCTGATATTGCTACCTACTTATTAGGCAATGTTTTTCCCATTACCTTTCGAGCCCATCTCACTCTTCCTCGTGGCAATTTGCAACCTCATTCATGTTAAGAAAACCCAACATTGTATGTAGTTTAAAAGAGATTGTATTGAGCTAAATTATCAGAGAGTAGATGGAAGTTATGATCAAGTGTAAACCATTAATCTGTACTTGATAATTTAATTCAGTCTGTCTACTTCAAAATGAGTGCTGCTCCCATGAATGCAGCCTGGATTAATGAAGATGAACAGCTATTATCTTCAAGTGGTGCTGATGATGGAGCCTGCTCATTGCAGTCAACGGGAAGGGGAGGCAAGTTAGGTCCAACTTTTCCATTCCACATTCGCCTTTCCCTTCTAAAATGAGACTCCTGTTATCTGCCACCTCCTCCTTAGTGTGACTACCAGCATCCGAATCAATAGACAGCACAGAAGAAGCCCATTCAGACTATAGTACATGCAATGGGACTTTGAGCATCCTCTCCAATCTGTCTGTCTCTCCTACTCTTTGTTCACAGCCCTGAATATTTCTCCCTTCATACATTTGTAAGATAGAGGAGCAGAATTAGGCCATTTGGCCCATCGAGTCGGCTCCATCATTCGATCATGGCCGATCTCATCCTGGCCTTAACTCCACCGTCCTGCCCGTTCACCATAACCCTTCAACCCATTAGCAATTAAAAATCTGTCTAACTCCTCCTTAAATTTACTGTTCCAGCATCCACCGCCCTCTGGGGTAGTGAATTCCACAGATTCACAACCCTTTGGGAGAAATAGTTCCTCCTCCTTCCTTGCTAGTATCTATCCAAGTAGATTTGCAAGTTGATGTGAATCTGCTTCCACCATTTTTACAGGTACAAGCGGACCATTTGGGATTATGGCAAAGTCCTCATTGGAAAGTGGCTCTGAGAGCGTGTCTGTAAAATCCTCATCCTAGCAGTTGTGGTGTAGAGGTGCTTTCACCACCAGACCTATTCTTGACATACTCCCTTTCTGTAACCTTCTCTTCCTTTGAGCATCTATTTCTTTGATCTTGGCTTTGTTCAGGTTTCATCCCCTTTTCTATCTTTCATCCCTCTGAGGTGACTGGAAGTTCTTGTTGCATGTGTCCAAGGGAAGGGTGCTGGGAGGAGCTGGATGATTGGCATGCATGGGAGATGCTGGGGATTGAGGCTTAGTAGGAAAAGGACATCGAGTGTTTCTGGACAAGCTACTGGCAATTGATGTATCACATTGCAATGATATTTTTACGTTGGTACGCAAACCTGCAGAGGTGTTGTGGCGCAGTGGGTAACACCCCTGCCTCTGAGCCAGAAGATCGGGGTTCAAATCCCGTTGCAGGGCTCGATGGACAAGGACGGTGTGTTCACAATGTGACCAAACAGGTTGAATAATCAACCTGTAAATCCTCAAAAGTGCCAATTGCAGGTAGTAATAGCATGAGAGATTCCTGGCCATCCATGTGTTGGAAAGACCATTATTATCCATAGTCCCCGGTTACGTAAAAAGTGCAACTCTAACTCCCAAGAGAATTGGAGCCCACCACTACAGCCGACCTTCCCTGCCTTTCTATTTTTAATTCTATCCTGAGATAGTGGTATGGTTGATACTGCCCCCTCAAGGGCATTTAGGGTTGGGCAATAAATGCTGGCCCAGCCTGCGACGCCCATGCCCCATGAACGAATAAAAAAGAAATTACTCTTCCGTCTGATCTCCGGCTCACCACCACCGCCGCCCCCAAAATTCAATAAAGAACCGGTCTCTTTATTTTCTGCATGTTTTTTAAAATTTGCGACCCAAGTTTACTGTGGACATGCCCATCTTGATTTCCCTGGATGTCTGCTGTTGTAGCTGAGGGATCCTGGAGCAAGTTGTCTTCTTAATTCCATGCACTGTCCCTCTGTCGCTGTGTGAGGGCGGCACGGTAGCACAGTGGTTAGCACTGTTGCTTCACAGCACCAGGGTCCCAGGTTCGATTCCCGGCTTGAGTCACTGCCTGTGTGGAGTCTGCACGTTCTCCCCGTGTCTGCGTGGGTTTCCTCCGGGTGCTCCGGTTTCCTCCCACAAGTCCCGAAAGGCGTGATGTTAGGTGAATTGGAATTGGAAAGAGTGAGCTTTTCGTAATACTCCCTGGGGACCAGAGTAGAGGGATAGATGACCTACCGCTAAGGAGAGTGGAAAGAAACTTCCGATACCTGGGGATTCAGATAGCCAGGAGCTGGGGAACCCTACACAGACTCAATCTGACTCGGCTGATGGAGCAAATGGAAGAGGATTTCAAAAGGTGGGATATGCAGCCGCTGTCACTGGCGGGCAGAGTGCAGGCGATTAAGATGATGGTCCTCCCGAGGTTCTTATTTGTGTTTCAATGTCTCCCTATATTGATCACTAAGGCCTTTTTCAAGAAAATAGATAGGAGCATCATGAGCTTCGTGTGGGCAGGGAAGGCCCCGAGGGTAAGGAGGGGGTTCCTGCAACGTAGCAGGGACAGAGGGGGACTGGCGTTGCCGAATTTGGCCGACTATTACTGGGCCGCCAATGTGGCGATGATCCGTAAGTTGATGATAGAGGGAGAGGGGGCGGTGTGGAAAAGGCTGGAGATGGCGTCCTGTAAAGGAACGAGCTTAAAAGCGTTGGTGAGGGCGCCACTACCGCTCTCCCCGAAAAGGTTTACCACGAACCCAGTGGTGGCGGCAAGACTAAGTATCTGGGGGCAATGGAGGTGACAGAGGGGTGTGTTGGGAGCCTCGGTGTAGTCCCCGATCAGGAACAACCATAGGTTTGCCCCAGGGAGGTTGGATGGAGGGTTCCAGAGCTGGCACCGGGCAGGAATTAGGAGAGTGGGAGACTTATTTATAGATGGGACGTTTGCGAGCTTGGGAGCGCTAGAGGAAAAGTACGAGCTGCCTCCGGGGAACATCTTTAGGTCTATGCAGGTGAGGGCGTTTACGAGACAACAGGTGAGGGAATTTCTGCTGCTCCCGACACAGGGGATCCAGGATAGAGTGCTTTCGGGGGGGTGGGTCGGGGAGGGCAAAGTGTCCGAAATATACCGGGAGATGAGAGAAGAGGGGGAGGAGCTGGTAGAAGAGCTGAAAGGAAAATGAGAAGGAGAGCTCGGGGAGGAGATTGAGGAGGGTTTGTGGGCTGATGCCCTAAATAGGGTAAATTCCTCTTCCTCGTGTGTCAGGCTTAGCCTGATCCAATTTAAGGTGCTACATGGAGCACATATAACGGGAGCGAGGTTGAGCAGGTTCTTCGGAGTGGAGGACAGGTGCGGGAGGTGCGGGGGAAGCCCGGCGAACCACACACATATGTTTTGGCCTTGTCCGGCACTGGAGGGGTATTGGAGGGGAGTGGCGGGAGTGATCTCGAAGGTGGTGAAGGTCTGGGTCAAGCCAAGCTGGGGGTTAGCTATATTTGGGGTAGCGGATGAGCCGGGAGTGCAGGAGGCAAAAGAGGCCGATATTGTGGCTTTTGCGTCCCTAGTAGCCCGGCGAAGGATTTTACTCATGTGGAAGGAAGCGAGGGAGGGAGGGAAGGGGGAGGGGGGGTAAATTGTTTTTGTTCTAGATGGGGTGAAGGGGCGGGGGAGAGCACTATTTTGTGTTATTTTGTTAGTTCACTATTTTAGTTAAACAATGTTATCATGTTACCGTTTTTGTTGATTTGTAAGGGGGAAAAATTGTGTTTGAAAACTTGAATAAAATATATTTTTAAAAAAACGTTGCTTTCTTCCTTGAAGACACTCATCGAAACCCATCACTTTCATCAAGCATTTGGTGAATATGACCTAATGGCTCTGTCTGTGCCTCGGTATCATGCTTTGTTTAATAATATTCCTGTGAAGTGCCTTGAGACATTGTTCATTCACACAAGAGGATAATAAGAAGTCTCCTCCTTCAGTACTCGAGTGCTTCATCAAAGGCAGCACAGTTTCCCCCTCCATTACTAAAGCCGGAAGTTTATTCCATATTTTGTCCATTCTTCCAGTGAAGAATCGTTTCTCAAGATCAGTCCTTTTTTTTCAAAAAACATTCTATTGAAGGCATTTTGAAAACACAACCCCCCCCCCCCCCACTCCCTCCAAAGATAGACCCCCCCCACTTCACTCCCGTTAACTAGCCAACCAGCTAATATGGTGGCCCCCCACTCGAGGCCGCCACCTACCCCCTTACCCCCAGCCGCCCTTCACCCGCAATACCCCTAAAATGGTAAAACATACTTACCCATTCCGCATCCAGACACATTAAATCTAACAATCGGCCCAGTGTGTAGACCCGCATTCCCCACACGAGCATCTCCAAAGTTCAATGTCGTCACACACCTCGCAGTCCATGTTCTCTTATAAATTCACTCACCTCCTCCAGCGTGTCAAAATAAAACTCTTGCTTGTGGTGCATGACCCACAGATGCGCAGGATACAAAACCCCAAACTTCACTCCTTCCTTGTAGGCGGCAGCCTCGATCCAATTGTAACCGGCCTACCCGCCGCCTAGCCCGCTCCGCACCCGAGCCTCGGTAAATCCTCAGCACGTTTCCTCCCGAGGTGCACTTTCCCGTTATATAAAGACAAAAAAGAGTGGCTAAGTTAAATATTGGTCCTTTGGAAGATGAGAAGGGAGAATTAATAATAGGAGACGGGGAAATGGCTGAGGAGCTGAACAGGTTTTTGGGTCAGTTTTCACAGTGGAGGACACAAATAACATGCCAGTGACTGATGGAAATAAAGATATGACAGGTGAGGACCTTGAGATGATTGTAATCACTAAGGAGGCAGTATTGGGCAAGCTAATGGGGCTAAAGGTAGACAAGTCTCCTGGCCCTGATGGGATGCATCCCAGAGTGTTAAAAGAGATGGCTAGGGAAATTGTAAACGCACTAGTGATAATTTATCAAAATTCACTAGACTCTGGGGTGATCCCAGAGGACTGGAAAGTAGCAAACGTGACACCACTGTTTAAAAAAGGAGGTCGGCAGAAAGCGGGTAATTATAGGCCGGTAAGCTTAACTTCGGTTGTAGGGAAAATGCTGGAATCTATCATTAAGGAGCAAATAGCGGGGCACCTGGAGGGAAATTGTCCCATTGGGCAGACGCAGCATGGGTTCACAAAGGGTAGGTCGTGTCTGACTAATTTGGTAGAATATTTTGTGGACGTTACCAGTGCAGTAGATAACGGGGAGCCAATGGATGTGGTATATCTGGATTTCCAGAAAGCTTTTGACAAGGTGCCACACAAAAGGTTGCTGCATAAACTAAAGATGCATGGCATTGAGGGTAAAGTGGTAGCATGGGTAGAGGATTGGTTAACTAACAGAAAGCAGAGAGTGGGGATAAATGGGTGTTTCTCTGGTTGGCAACCTGTAACTAGTGGGGTCCCTCAAGGATCAGTGTTGGGCCCGCAGTTGTTCACAATTTACATAGACGATTTGGAGTTGGGGACCAAGTGCAATGTGTCAAAGTTTGCAGACGACACTAAGATGAGTGGTAAAGCAAAAAGTGCAGAGGATACCGGAAGTCTGCAGAAGGATTTGGATAGGTTAGGTGAATGGGCTCGGGTCTGGCAGATGGAATTCAATGTTGCCAAGTGTGAGGCTATCCATTTTGGGAGGAATAACAGCAGAATGGATTATTATTTAAACGGTAAGATGTTAAAACATGCTGATGTGCAGAGGGACCTGGGTGTGCTGGTGCACGAGTCGCAAAAAGTTGGTGTGCAGGTGCAACAGGTGATTAAGAAGGCTAATCGAGTTTTGTCTTTTGTTGCTAGAGGGATGGAGTTCAAGACTAGGGAGGTTATGCTGCAATTGTATTGGGTGTTGGTGAGGCCGCATCTGGAGTATTGTGTTCAGTTTTGGTCTCCCTACCTGAGAAAGGACATATTGGCACTGGAGGGAGTGCAGAGGAGATTCACTAGGTTGATCCCAGAGTTGAGGGGATTAGATTATGACGAGAGGTTGAGTAGACTGGGACTGTACTCATTGGAGTTTAGAAGGATGCGGGGGGATCTTATTGAAACATATAAAATTATGAAGGGAATAGATAGGATAGATGCGGGCAGGTTGTTTCCACTGGTCGGGGAAAGCAGAACTAGGGGGCATAGCCTCAAAATAAGGGGAAGTAGATTTAGGACGGAGTGTAGGAGGAACTTCTTCACCCAAAGGGTTGTGAATCTCTGGAATTCCTTGCCCAGTGAAGCAGTTGAGGCTCCTTCTTTAAACATTTTTAAGAAAAAGATAGATATCTTTCTAAAGAATAAAGGGATTCGGGGATATGGTGTACGGGCCGGAGAGTGGAGCTGAGTCCACAAAGATCAGCCATGATCTCATTAAATGGCGGAGCAGGCTCGAGGGGCCAGATGGCCTACTCCTGCTCCTAGTTCTATCTATTTACTTTGCCCACCTCAGTATCTGCAGCCGCATCACCAACGCACTCGGCGGCTCCCCGCCTCCAGCCTCCTCATCAACACCCTGTGCACTCGATCCACCTCAGGTGGGTGGGGGGAAATGATCAAAGACTCCCCCGCACCTCCCCCCCCCCTCCCCGTCACGGTGGCACGGTGGTTTGCACTGCTGCCTCACAGCTCCAGGAACTCAGGTTCAATTCCGGCCTTGGCTGACTATGTGGAGTTTGCACTTTCTCCCCGTGTCTGCAAGTGTTTCCTCCGGGTGCTCCGATTTCCTCCCACAGTCCAAAGAATTGCAAGTTTGATGGATTGGCCATGCTCAATTGCCCCTTAGAGTCAAAAAAAATAGGAGGGGTTAGGGGGATGGGGTGGAAGCATGGGTTTAAGTAGGGTGCTCTTTCCAAGGGCCGGTGCAGACTCGATGAGCCGAATGACCTTCTTCTTCAGTGTAAATTCTATGATTCTCCCACCAGCTTCTTGAACATATTCGCCACATACTTTGTGGTCAGCATTCCCTCAATTCCTTCAGGCAGCTGCCCGATCCAGAGATTATGCCTCCTGGAACGATTCTCCAGGTCCTCCACCTTCTCCCTTAGCCTCGTTTGTCTCTCCGCCACAAACACCCATCTCTGCCTCCAACGAGGCCAGCAGGTCCTCATGCTCTCCCATCAACTCCTCCACCTTCTGGAGTGCCAGATTCTGCACCTCCAGCCTCTGCTCCACTCTCCCAAAAGATGTCCTAAGCGACTCCACCACCTACACTGGGCCCTCTGAGGCCTCCAGACTCTGCTGCTTTCAAAAAGGCCACCAGTTGCTCAGGAGACCACTGGACAGGCAACAACAGCCCAGAATCCTCCGCCATCTTTTCCTCTATCACACCTCAAATAATCTCTCATCCAGGCTGCTGCCGTTTACTCGTTACAGTCCTCGTCTGGTAAGCCATAAACTGGCCCCACCAACGAAACACTTCTATCTCTCAGTCCTCCTGCACCTCACACCAGCAAATACCCCTTAAATCGGGTGAAAAAGGACCATGCAATTCACCATCGAGTGGGAGCCACCAAATGTGTGACCAGTCACTCCATGGCCGCCACCGGAAGTCCCCTCAACATCCGTCCTAATGAACCCTTATTTCCAGATCCTACTATGTCAGAATAAGGTGCCATATAAACTTACATGTTACTTATATTTAATACTGCACTGAAATTAATTCAACACTATGTGGAAAGAATAAGGTGTACAATGCTTTTCTCCCGAACAGAAATACTAGCAAAATAACTTTAACACCAGCATCTTCAGATGTGCTTCAGATCGGACAGTTTGTTTTTATCACCGTCTGATATTTTCCTGCTGCATGTAGATCCCCAACTGAACAGACAGCTAACGTGACCCTCAGGAGCTGCTCACATGCTGAAGAGACTCCGGTCTCGAGATGTGAAGTGAGGTACATCTGTCTTTGTACAGACTGTATTGGGTGTGGAAGCTTTTTCCCAGACTTGTTCTGAATGTGTGGGTGTCACTTGCAAGACCAGCATTTATTCCCCATCTCTAATTGCCCTGGGAAAGTGACGGTCGACCTTCCCCTTGTGATGACGGAGCACCCTCAACGAGGCTGTGTAGAGAATTCCATCGTCGACAAAGGAGTGGCGATATTCACGAAGGCACTTCGAGCTAAGCACTAAATACTGGCATTGCTCGTGGCACCCACAACTCATGAATACATTTTCAAAGTGTCCGAGTGAGGCTGCTGTGTGACTTGGGAGGGAAACTTGGAAGTGTTGGTGCTTCCACAACACTGCTGCTCCAGTGCTTCTTGGTGTTAGAGGTTGCAGTGGATGGAGATGCTATAACCTTGGTGTTCATTGCAGTGCATCCGATCGAGCTTACATACTGTGTACAGACCGCCAGTGCTGGAGGGCATGCATGTTGTTTTCAGTGATCATGTGAACTGCTCTTGGGTTTTGTGCGACCATAGCTATCCAGGCTTGAGTCTTGTAGATAACGGACAGAGTGGTTTGGAGGGGGTCAGTCAGTGGGCTGTTTGTTACAGAGGAACCTACGTCCCTGTATTTTCACCCAAGGTGTTAATGGTTAGCACTGTTGCTTCACAGCGCTAGGGACCCGGGTTCGAGTCCCAGCTTGGGTCACTGTCAGTGTGGAGTCTGCACGTTCTCCCCGTGTCTGCGTGGGTTTCCTCCGGGTGCTCCGGTTTCCTCCCACAAGTCCTGAAAGACGTGATGTTAGGTGAATTGGACATTCTGAATTCTCCCTCCGTGTACCCGAACAGGCGCCGGAGTGTTGCGACTAGGGGCTTTTCACAGTAACTTCATTGCAGTGTTAATGTAAGCCTACTTGTGACACCAGTAAAGATGATTAGTATTATGATGGCTGCTCCTGTTCAGCTTCTTCAAAATGGTGACGCCCAAAATGTTGACCGTGGGTGGGGGAAGGGGGGGGGGGAGGAGGGGGGTTGCTCAGTAATGTTGATACCATTAAAGGTCAAAGAGGGCTGATTGAGCCTTTTCTAATTTAGAATGTTCGTTACCCACGACTTGTGTGCCGCAAATATTAACCCTCACAATTTTAACCATCTCCTACTGCCTCTTCTCTGGGTATTTCCCATCCGTCTGTAACTGCCTCCCTAAACAGCAGGGCTTTACCACCTCAGCCACTTACTGTACTTTTAACGTTTTGGTCCATTCCCCCATTTTGCCCATGACACTCAGTATGAGGAAATTTGTTTAAAAATGCACATTTTGTCCTATAGATGGTGCTATGACACAACAGGATGGGTTCCCTAAATCTGCCCACTAAGTGGTGCTATGGTTCTATGCATCCAGTTAATGTTTTATTCTGGGAGCCGCAGTTTTACATGGGATTGCATCAATTTTAAATTCAACTAGTCAGTGCAGACGCTTATACTGCACACGAGTATCTTTACTCTGCCTAACCTCACCAAACATCCTGCTATTCCTTTCTCCTTCAAGTACTTGGCTAGATTACCCCATACAGGCCTCACCACTCTGTCGATAAAGGTGTTCCTCCTGAATTACTGACTACCTTTTATTTATAAGCTTGAGTTTTAGATAGCCCCATAAGTGGAAATATTGATTTTCTTTAGGCTGTATGTTGACTGATATTGTAAATAATTGCAGGAAGATTAATTTTGCTAGATCACATAGACTGGAGGAGATCCTCCACCCTGTAGGTCCTTTTTTAAAAATAAATTTAGAGGACCCAATTCTTTTTTTAAAATTAAGGGGCAATTTAGCGTGGCCAATCCACCTAGCCTGCACATCTTTGGGATGTGGGGATGAGACCCACTCAGACACGGGAGAATATGCAAAGTCCACGCGGACAGTGACCCGGGACTGGGATCGAACCCGGGTCCTCAGTGCCGTGAGGCAGCAGTGCTAACCACTGCACCACCGTGCCGCCCTCACCCTGTAGGACCTTGCCTATCCGGTGCTATTGCGTTGAGACGCAACGTTCTTTACTGCGAGGTCTCATGGTATGATTTCTAAATTCCTAAGGTCTAGTTATTTGTTTTGTTAGCAATCATATTCCCAGATTATCACTAGAAACCTGATAGTCGGGACCTCCCCTGTTACAGGCGCATCCATCATCGCAATTCCACTGATAACAAAACCTAAAGGAATTTGTCACTGCTGATGGCCCACAGGTACAGAGCCAGGCAGTGATGTGCGTGTGTGTGCTGCTATGAATAATTTACATTCTACTAGAAATAGATTCAGATCTGCAAACCACAGTGCGGTAAATCTTGTGGCTGGAGCTTCACCTGTAGCCAAGAAAACGTCATGTAAAGTGAGATTTCAGAGGAGCTGTCCAGGGATAAAGCCTAACTATAAGCACCACAGTGCATTGATGACAACCCTCTCTTGTGATGGCTGTGTCTGTGCTGTCTGCTGCACTGTCCGCCTTATACGTGTCAGTGTGGTCACTACAATTTCAGTAAAACTGAATGGTGGTTGTTTGAAATTGGTGTACCATTAGTTGTACATTCTTTTCTGTTTGAAGCTGGGTTGTGTATGGCGAGCGCGTTTTGATCTTTACACTGAAATAACAATGGGTGTAAGACTGCCACTGTTGGTGGTAGTGCTGGGAGGCGGTTGAATTAAGAACATCACACACAAAGGCTGGTATGTTTATTTTTGCTGCAATGCATTTGGACAGTACCAGGGGGAGACGGTGGTGTCACAGTAATTTCACTGGACACGGGTTCAAATCCCACCACAGCAGCTGGTGAAATCTAAATTCCACCCCCAACCTTCGGCAGGCCCAGAAGAAGGGCTGGAAGATCCCATCCTATGAATCTATCTACTAATGCCGTGAAACTCATCTGGTTCACAAATGTCCTTTTAGGGCAGGAAATCTGCCATCCTTACCTGGTCTGGTCTACATGTGACTTCAAACCCACAGCAATGTGGTTGACTCTTAACAGCCCTCTGAAATGGCCCAGCAAGTCACTCAGTTCAAGGCCAATTAAGGATGGACAACAAATGCTGGCCCGGCCAGCGACACCCACATCCCATGAAAGAAAATGGGGGGAAAAACTCCAAATCTACCTGGTGCCACCACTTCATGGTGAAGGTGGATCCCTCTAGTTCTTCCTCTGTGTGCCCATATTGCTTAAACATTTGTTCTTATAGCTCGAAACACGGGCCCTGTCCTCATCATGTGAAGAACTGTGCCTCATAGGAGTGATAAATGGAGGCCAAAATCTTTCATCATGCCACCATCATTGTGTTCCCTTTTTGTCTTTTCCAGTGTGTCTGGTGGCGAGCTGTTTGACAGGATAGTGGACAAGGGCTTCTACACGGAGAAAGATGCCAGCATGTTGATTCAGCAGATCCTTGATGCTGTCACATACCTGCACGAACTGGGCATTGTACACAGAGACTTGAAGGTACATAAGCGCGGAGGTGTCCCACTTCCAATAATTTGAAACAGTGATTTTTCTTTTCCCATTCAGTGTCTTCCAGCTGCAGATGTTATATATTTATATAGGTACACACAGCACAAAAATATATGTCGGTGTCAGATCCACATAAAGACTTGCGTTTAAATAGGACCTTTCACAATTTCAGAACATTGCAAAGCACTTAAAAGCCTGTGGTGTTCTTTGTGTTGCTAATATTCAGGATGGACTCTGTACACAAAGTGTACACAAAGACCACAAAGCGAAGTTAAATTAACAAAGTTAAACTTTATTACACTACTTATTATACAGTTTTGTACACTATTCCTGAATCTACCAATGCTATAAACTATAATTATGATCTACACTATACTAACACCTATCTGACACACACTATCTCTACTTGTTCTCTGCTCTCCTCCTATTCTCTCTAAGCTTCTCCTGCCTTCTCCCAGAAGTCTGAGAGGCATTCATTTTTATTGGTCTGCTCCCCAGCTCCATCTGGTGGTGGGATAAAATATTACATTAACACTTAATGTGCTAGACATTATGCATAGGAATGGTAAGTTGAAGGAACCTTGGATGACAAGAGAAGTGGAGCTTCTAGTCAAGAGGAAGAAGGAAGCTTACATAAGGTTGAGGAAGCAAGGATCTGGCACGGCTCTAGAGGGTTACAAGGTAGCCAGGAAGGAACTCAAAAATGGACTTAGGAGAACTAGAACGGGGCATGAAAAAGCCATGGCGGGAAGGATTAGGGAAAACTCCAAGGCGTTCGACACTTATGTGAAAAATGAGAGGATGATCAGAGTGAGAGTTGGGCTGATCAGGGATAGTGGAGGGAACTTGTGCCTAGAGTCTGAGGAGGTAGAGGAGGCCCTAAATGAATCCTTTGCTTCAGTATTCACTAGAGAGAGGGACCTTGTTGCTCGTGAAAACAGCGTGAACCAGGTTAATAGGCTCAAACAGGTTGATATTAAGAAGGGGGATGTGCTGGAAATTTTGAAAAGCATCAGGATAGTTAATTCCCCTGGCCCAAGGTTACTACGGGAAGCGAGGGAGGAGATTGCTGCACCATTGGCGATGATCTTTGCGTCCTCACTCTCCACTGGAGTAGTACCGGATGATTGGAGGGAGGCGAATGTTGTTCCCATGTTCAAGAAAGTGAATAGGGAAATCCCTGGGAATTACAGAGCAGTCAGTTTTACGTCTGTGGTGAGCAAAATACTGGAAAGGATTCTGAGAGACGGGATTTATGATTATTTAGAAAAACATAGTTTGATTAAAGATAGTCAGCATGACTTTGTGAGGGGCAGGTCATGCCTCACAAGCCACATTGAATTCTTTGAGGATGTGACGAGACACATTGATGAAGGTCGGGCAGTGGATGTGGTGTATGTGGATTTCAGTAAGGCATTTGATAAGCTTCCTCATGGCAGGCTCATTCAGAAACTCAGGGGCATGGGATCCAGGGAAATTTGTCTGTCTGGATGCAGAATTGGCTGACCGAAAGAAGACCTAGGCATCTCGTGGCAATGGATGGAAAGTATTCCGCCTGGAGGTCGGTGACCAGTGGTGTCTGTTGTGGGACCTCTGCTCTTTGTAGTTTTTATAAATGACTTAGATGAGGAAGTGGAAGGGTGGGTTAGTAAGTTTGCCGATGACACAAAGGTTGGTGGAGTTGTAAATAGTGTTGAGGGCTGTTGCAGGTTCCAACAGGACATTGACAGAATGCAGAGCTGGGCTTAGAAGTGGTAGATGGAGTTCAACCTAGATAAATGTGAAGTGATTCATTTTGGAAGGTTGAATTTGAATGCTGAATACAAGGTTAAAGGCAGGATTCTTGGAAGTGTGGAGGAACAGAGGGATCTTTGGGTCCCCGTACATAGATTCCTCAAAGTTGCCACCCAGGTTGATAGGGTTGTTAAGAAGGCGTATGATGTGTTTCATTAACAGGGGGATTGAGTTTAAGAGCCGCGAGGTTTTGCTGCAGCTTTATAAAACCCTAGTTAGACCACACTTGGAATATTGTGTCCAGTTCTGGTCACCTCATTATAGGAAGGATGTGGATGCTTTGGAGAGGGTACAGAGGAGATTTACCAGGATGCTGCCTGGACTGGAGGGCATGTCTTATGAAGAAAGGTTTTTTTTAAAAACTATTTTTACTCTCCTTTTTCACATTTCTTCCAAATTTACACCCACCAATGAATAATAAACAGTAACGAATACATTGTCAATCCCCTTATCAACAACAACAATGCCATCCCCCCACCCAACCCCCAAACAACAGCCCGTATGTTAACATAAACACCAAAAGCAATAAGGAATCAGGAAACACCCATTGTCGCCGTTAACACATACAGTCCCCCTCCCCCCCCCCCCCCCAAGCCTCCCAACCGCCCCCCCCCAATACTCAATGTAATCCAATTCTTGAAGGTGCATAATGAATAACACCCATGAATTGTAGAACCCTTCCACCCTTCCCCTCAGTTCAAACTTAACCTTCTCAAGAGTTAAGAATTCCAGCAGGTCCCCCCACCATGCCAGGGCACAGGGTGGAGATGTTGATCTCCATCCCAACAGGATCTGCATTCGGGCAAATTTATGAAGAAAGGTTTTGGGAGCTAGGGCTTTTCTCACTGGAGCAAAGAAGGAAGGGAGGTGACTTGATAGAGCTGTACAATGTGTTGAGAGGCATGGATAGAGTGGATAGACAGAGACTTTTCCCCAGGGTGGAAATGGCTGTCATTTTAAAGTGATTGGAGGAAGGTATAGGGGAGATGTCAGAGGTCAGTTCTTTACACAAAGAGTCGTGGGTGCGTGGAATGAACTGCCAGCGGAAGTGGTGAAGTCAGAGTCATTAGGGACATTTAAGCAACTCTTGGACAGGCACATGGACAGCAGTAAATTGAAGGGATGTAGGTTCGGTTGATCTTAGATTAAGATAAATGGTTGGCACGTCTTGGGCTAAAGGGCCTGTACTGTGCTGTACTGTTCTATGTTCTATAATGTCACAAAGCCGACAACATACTTCTCTGAACTGTACTGGAGGAAACACAGCAAATTTGTACAGACGATACAAACATTCTGCGCTTGCTAACCTGTGTCTGGATCTACAGAGAGACTCCTCTGTCTTCGGTGACTGAATTGAGTGTTTTTTTCTGCATTTTGTCTGCAGCCAGAAAATCTGCTGTATTACAGCGTCGATGAAGATTCCAAGATAATGATCAGTGATTTTGGCCTGTCTAAAATCGAGGGGGCTGGGAGCGTTATGTCAACAGCCTGTGGTACACCAGGATATGTGGGTGAGTCCACACACTCACTGCCAATCAGACTGAATGTGCGGCAGATATACTGGTGACCATGTCAACATTCCGTTCGCCCACAAGAGGCATTGAATGAAGTGGTGGAGGGATGTTTGGAGGGTGCAGGATGGGTAGCAGCAATAAAGAAGTGCCTGGTTGGAGTTTAGGAGCACCAGGACTGAACAGGGTGAATAAACATTTATTGACTGGTTCAAAGGTTCTCTCCTCAAGCTCTGGCCTTCGGCAGTACATGTGATTCCAGATCCACAGCAATGTGATTGACTCTCAGCTGCCCTCTGAAATGGAGGGCAGTTAGGGACGGGCATTAAATGCCGGGCCTGCCAGCGACACCCCCGTTCAAAAAAATAATTTTAAAAAAATGTGGGCCAAGTATTCGTGGAATTGGTTTTCAAGTCTCGTTTATCAGAATGAAAGCTTTAACTAGATGATATGGATGGACAGGATTGGTGTGCTCAGGTGGATTAGCATCTAGTGGGAATGTGAGAATGGGAGAACACGGGAAGCCTATGTGGGCGGTACAGAGAAGGCAGCGTGTGGGAAGAGGACAAGTTTCTTCAGCCCAGCAATTTCTTCAGCTTGGAAACATTCCTGAATAATTCAGAAGATAATTTTATTTGCAACTCACAGAAGGACCAAATGGAAGGACACTCTACTTATAAAGGATTTCACCAGGGATTATTGTGCAGGCATTTGGGGACAGGGAATTTGTCTCCAATATTTAAGAAGGGAATAGGTTATCGACTCTCAGTCACTGCGGTTTCCTGCCCCATTTTTGTTTGTCTTTAGCGTTCAGGGAAGAATTACATGAAGAAAGATCCCAGGTTTATTTTCACTTTTCCAAGGGCAGGATTCTCCGGCCGGGCCCGCCTGGTGACCAGAAATGTCCTTCTGAGGCCAATGGACCTTTACATGGACCGCGTCCCGCCCATGGCAATCCTGCGGCGGGAGGGGCGGAAGAATCCAGCCCTTTATCTCTTCGCTTCACCTTCCAGTAAATTGTGTGGCTCAGTATTGAGGCAACGAGAACTAGACCAATGTTACTTTGGGTAGATCAACACATTTCTGATGCATCATATCCATAGGAATTTACATTAAGAAGTAATTCACTGTTAGTGAAGGACAAACACACAAGGACAGTGGAAATGGGTGAGTTGCTCGTATAAGAAATGGGCCTAGATTTGACGTATTGTCACCAGGGGTCAGTGATGCCTGTGTTCTGTCGGAGGGATGAGTTGCTATACATTCTGCTAACCCATCATCTTTTGATTCCTCTCACAGCTCCGGAAGTTCTGGCCCAGAAACCCTACAGTAAAGCAGTTGACTGCTGGTCCATAGGTGTCATCTCTTACATTTTGTAAGTTATCTTCATATGCATCTGACCTTGAAAGAGAGTGAATGGACCAAACAAGACAAATCTGCTAACGGCAACTGGAGATAAACTAATCCAGCACTGGATTTGAAACATCTTTGAATGGCTTTAACCTAGATTCACACTCAAACCAAATTAATGGGATTTGGGATGAGTACCTCGTCCTTGCTGGCTGTAAGGTCCTGGGGAAATGAGGCAGGAGAAATACTGCAGATGCTGCAAAATGCCACAGCAGGCCTGGCAGAATCTATGGCGAGAGGAAAAGAGTTAACATTTCAGGTCAATAACTTAAATTACAAAAAGAGTTGGTAATGCAGGATTAAAGGGAGTGATAATGGGACAAATAAAGCAACAAAAGATGTGTCCAGGGAAGGTGTGAATGACGGAATGGTGAGTAGCTGCCACCCGAAAGCAAAAGCGAGAAAAAATAAACGAGAGTAAGACCAAACCATGCAAAGAAATGGAAACAAAATGGGGGAAGAGATTTAAGGTCTGAAATTGTTGAACTCACAGTTGGGTCCAGAAGAGCCTAACCAAAAGTTGAGGTGCTGGTCCTTGAACTTGTGTTGATCTTCGTTGGAACATTGCAGGAGGCTGAGGACAGAGGTCAGGGCGAGAGCAAGGTGGAGAAATAAAGTGGCTGGCCATGGGAGGGTCACACTTATGGACTGAATATGGGTGTTCGCCCAATCTGGATTTGGTTTCCCCGGTGTAGAACAGACCGTATTGTGAGCAGGGGATACAGTAGACTAGATTGAAAGAAATACAAGTTAATCATCCCTTCACTTGAAAGGAGTGCTTGGGGCCTTGGATGGCAAGAAGAATCGAGGTAAAAGGGCTAGTATTGCACCTCCTCTGCTTGCATGGAAAGGAATTGTGGGAAGGGAAGAGGGTGTTGGGGGTGATTTGAGGAGTGGATCAGGGACAATTACTGTTGTTATCCGTGGTTCCCTCGATGATGAAGACATACACAGAACATGTATGTGTTCAACCAGAATGATGATTTATTGTCAAGCACGTGGGATGGTAACTAACAGATCGATATACAAACAACGTTACTCAAGTTCCTAGGGAGCTACTCTAAGTGCGACTGTCCTACTATCCGTCCTACTACCAACTGCTGAGTCACGTCAGTCACATGATGCATGCCTGGTGCCACCCACTGACAGGAGGTCTTATGTATCATTTCTTGTACTGATAAACAATTTTTTACATTTATACAAGTTGGTTCAGCAGTTCTGTGGTCCCAAAAACTGTACTCAATTCGGCTTTCACTGATTAACCTCACAAAGAGAAGTTACAAGACTGTCTGCCCGGTGTGAGAATCTGATGTTCTTTGGAGACTGAGTTTTGCATAGATGAGAAATACAATACTTAACCTCTGCAGCTGACTTGATTCCTGAAAATGGGGGCCGGATTTACCGACTGCCCCCACTGTGTTTTTCGGAGGTGGAGGCGGTCTGCCAATGGTCCCACCGTTGCCAATGGGATTTCCCATTGACTGCACCGGTCTTCACTGGGAAACCCATGTGCCAGCGTGGGACTGAAATTTCCCGCCGGCGTGAACAACCGTTAAATCCCGCCGAGTTGATACTCCATTCGTCTTGATATCTTGAGCCATGATGAGTGGGAAGATTCATCAAAATTGCCAAGTTAAATTTACAATGATTAAATGTAAAATTATTAAATTTAAAATGATTACTGTTCAAAACTCTCAGATAATGAGAAGGTGGATGGGGAGACAGCTTCACTCCAGGGAATCTCTTTCCCAAACATATTATTGGAGCTCCGGTCCTAATAACTGCGTGGACAGCCTGAAGGTTTCTCATTCGACATTGTCTTTTTCCCCTCCCTGTCTTCTGCAGGCTGTGTGGTTACCCTCCGTTTTACGATGAGAACGATGCGAAGCTCTTTGAGCAGATTCTAAAGGCTGAATATGAATTCGATTCTCCATACTGGGACGATATTTCAGAGTCAGGTACACCCTGGTCACCACATTATACTGACATATCCAGGTGGTCCCATTCGCTGCGAGGCTCTCAGATTGAGGATACATGCAGGGCAGTAAAGCAGTTTGCAAACAGTTCTGCAGGAATCTGGCTCCAGTCCTCTATTATTTAAATTCAGTCAATAAAAAACCTGGAATATAAAGCTAGTTTTCGACCATGAAACTATCATTGATCGTTGTTACAAACCCATCTGGTTCACTAATGTCCTTTAGAGAATGAAATCTGCCGTCCTTACCTGGTCTGGCCTACATGTGACTCCAGACCCACAGCAATTTGGTTAACTCTTAACTCCCCCTCTGAAATGCTAGCAAGCCACTCAGTTCAGGGGCAGTTAGGGATGGCCTCATGGACAACCGCATCCCATGAAAGAATTTAAAGAAACAATCCTCCGCCTTTTGAAATACTTAACAAATTCCATTGTAAATGATTGCGTAGTTTGCAGCTCAGTCGCAACTTGTGTTGCAGGATTACATTTTTCAATTTCCTTCCAACTTTCTGCTTTATTATCCTGGAGAAAAGTCTGAGGTCATGCTCCCTTCTTACTGATTTCAGCAGCGGGTAGAAACAATTTATTGTTTGTCCTCTCAATACTTTGTGGGATTTTCCAACTCTTTGTTAGATCAGCAAAAACAGCCTGCAGCTGGCTGGAACCTTTGTAATGTCGAAAAACAGCCTAAAGTGTAATTTTGACCTCCTTCATTCCAGTGGGATTATGTCCCAATTTCTTGAGATTCTTTACATAGTAACGTCTCATTCCCGGTATCGTTCCGGTGCATCCTTCACTATCATTTTCCACCTTTAATAGCCTCCTTGGAGTGGAGTGACAAGACTGCTTGCAATCTTCCAACTGTGGCCTAAGCAATCTCGAAAACAAATTCCAGATCACTTCCTTTGTTTTTATATTTCCCGCCCCACTGCATAAAACCTTAAATCCCTGTTGCTGCCTTGTTACAGCCTTTGTTTCCGACACTCCTGTGGTGAACGTATTATAGTAACCATTCACCACTGTACTACATTGTCCCATGCTGTTGCCCATGTGGGCTCCACCTATGGACCATTGTACTGTACTACACTACACTGATTGTATCATGTTGGTGCCCTTGTGGGTTCCACCCCTGGCTCCGCCCCCTTGAGGGGAAGTATAAAGAGCAGCTGCCCTGTAGGCGGCTCTCATTGCAGAGCAGTCGCAGGCAGGCACTGTTCTAGTTGATTAAAGCCACTGTTCACTTCAACTCTCGTGTGAATTTATGGTCGCATCAACTCCCACCATTAAAAATCAAAGTAGCTTCAAGACTAGCCCTCTTGAGTTTTATTCCTGGGTTGTACTATCTTTCTGTCTCTTTCTCTCTCTCTCCCACTTCTCTGTCTCCTCCTATATGCCTGGAAAGTTTCCTCACAGCTTACTCTGCCCCCTATCAGCAAACCTCAGTATCATTCCTCTTCTGTCTCTGTCTAACTTAAAGGGGAGGGCAATCTTCCCAAAAGAATACCATTCTCCCAGGCAGTCAGCTGGAAAGCCTTCCATTTACCTGTTCTCAGTCTCGGAGCCATCTCTCAATGCAGCTACATTCCCCTTAATGCACCTGCCTATCCTAAAACTATGACCACTTGTTCTAGGTTGCCTAGAAGTCTGAAGCTTTGGGTGTGTTGTGGAAAAACCCTGTGATGCACTTGTTCTGTGGCATGACTTTGCTCTGCCATTGCCTGTATGGCGTCAGCTTTGAACTGTACTTTCCAGCTCTGCCGTAATCTGAGGCCAGTCTGTGGACCACCAAAGCCCCTATCAAACTCTGAGCTTACTTGCATGTTTAGCTGGGTTGTAGATAATGAAAATCTCTGAATGTCTAATGCTTTCATTGAGGTTTTATTTGGTTTCAATCCAGCCAAAGATTTTATTCAACATCTGATGGAAAAGGATCCAAACAAACGCTACACCTGTGACCAAGCCTTGCAGCATCCCTGGTGAGATTTGACCTGAATTGTCTTCATTCTTTCTGCTATTGATAATATCATGTGAGAGTACCTTTAAGAAATGGGTGTTTATAAATGGGTGTGTATATAAATATCTGTAGTGCGAGTACCTTTAAGAAATGGGTGTTTACTACTGCAGTGATGTCAGAGAGTGGGTGGAGCTGGGCTGTCTGTCAGCTTGTTACTTTCATTTTCGGCTGTTTGCTGCAGGGTGTGTTTTAGTTTCGTTTTCAGTGTTGGAGCTGAAGCCAGACCAAGCATGTGTACTGCTGTTCTCTCTGCCATCAAAAGACTATCTCTTGATCATTTGGTGAATTCAGAATTATAAATGTTCTCAGTAGTGAATGTGAACCTAATGTGCTTCTGTTGAAAGGTGTTTCTTCTGTCTTCTGGATGTTGTTTGGGAAGCTTAAAGGATTACTTAGTGTTGTAGTCTTTGGGGGTTGTATTTGAATTGATGGTTGCTAAGATGTTCACTGTATGTTTCTAAAAGGTTAACTTGAGTTCATAGAATAAACATTGTTTTGCTTATCAAAAATACTTTTCCATTTCTGCTGTGGCACACCTGTAGAGTGGGCTGTTTGCTCCCCATTCCACAATCTATTAAAAGTTGTGGGTCAGGTGAACTCCAAGATACACTTTGGGGTTCTCTAGACCCGGGCCCATAACAATAGATTTGTAACTAGAGTTCAACACAAAGAAAAGATATGGAGCAGGGGAGGGTTGTGATGGTTGCTGATTCATTGTTGAAAGGACTTTGTTATAGCAAAAGACAATATAAAAATATAGACTAACCAAGTCCTGCACATGGGCCCAAATGACAGTGGCCTAGATGGACCATATTTCACATTCATTCTTACCTCGTATTCTTGTATTCCATTGTCGGGCCCAGAAACCCTACAGTCAAGCAGTTGACTTTTCGTCCATGGGTGTATGATCTCTTATCTTACATAAGTTATCATCGTATGAATCTGGAGCTGAAAAGGAGCGAATGGACCATACAGTTCAAATCTATGAATGGTGACTTGAGATAAATTAATTGCACTTACTTAGTAATTTAACAATTGTACTTAGGTCGCGATCCAATGGTCACGATGGGCGGGATCACTTTTTAGCAGATCTGCATATTAGAGAGAGGCAGTTAGCCTCACTCTAATGTGCAGATTCCCGAGGTAACTCCGGCTTTGGGATTCGACCCCTTCACCTCAGAGACCTCGTGCGAGCGGCATTTGGTACTGTACCCCACAAGTGGTGCCAGATGGAACGGCACTCCTGGGGGTCTCCCGGGAGATCCCGGGAAGGCCCCAAGCTGCATGCCTTTTGGGCAGGATGGTGTCTTGGCACTGTTGGTGCCACCTTGGTACCCTGGCAGTGCCAGCCTGGAAGTGCCAGCCTGGCATCTTGGCAGTGCCAACTGGGTGCCAGCCTGGCACTACCAAGGTGCCCAGGTGACACTTTCAGCTGTCATGAGCACTTCCAGGTTGGCACTGCCAAGCTGGCATTTTCTGCGTGTGTGTAGTTGGGCCGGGGTTGCCTAACGTGGATGTTGGGGGAGGGGTGCGGGGATACTCCCATATTACCTTCACCCTGCCATATTGTGTTCGGGCAGGGGGGAGGTCAGGGATTGTTTTGAGGGCGTTGGAGATTGGAGTCCCGATCTCTCGCTACAATGGGGAGTTCCCGCCTCGGCCGCGCATTCCCCGTTTCGGCCCCGTTGAATAATTATGTGTTTCTCAGCATTGTGAACACTTTTTGTTCCCTTTCGGGAAGATCCGCCCTTAGTAATTTAACAATTGTACTCATTTATTAAATATGCTAAAAGTTTGCATTTGTTTGTTCGCTTACACTGAACGGTTCTTTTACCCTGCAGGATTGCCGGTGATACAGCATTGGATAAGAATATTCACGAGTCTGTCAGTGCCCAAATTAAAAAAAACTTTGCAAAGAGTAAATGGAAGGTAGGTACCTGCCGTGTTTCATATTTGTGCAGTATTTTATTCTACATGTACCTCATTCGGATTTAATCCTTTTAAGCTCAGTGGTCGTGCTGCTAATCATTTTGGGCTAACACTGGGCTACAGTTGCCTTGGAATATCTGCTTAGCAGTATATATGATATGTCCAGGCCATTGATTAGAATCAAACAATTTAAATGAAATGTCTTTTATTCTCTCTCGTTTTTGCCATTTCAATCCACCACCTCTAAAACAAACCTTTATTCTCCAGAATCTCCACTGAACAATGCCATGACATTCATTGTGCAGATGTGTGCAACAGAATAGGCAATGTGTACAACCGGCTGTGTGCTTTCTTTTGGTGGAGCCGGCCCCACAGCGGGACTTTCTGCTGTTGCCGTTGTCACGGGATTTCCCGTTGACTGCACCCCTCGGCGCCGGGAAACCCGTGCGCCGCCGCAGGACCGGAATATCCCAAAAAGCAGCGTACTCTAGGAGTACACCATACGCTGTACCCACGGCCTCAGGCCATTGCCTGAAGCCCGCCCCGCAATGGTCCGTCCCCGACCGGGCGAGTTCGCGACGGCGTGGGACATGTGTGGTCTCACCCGTCGTGAACTCAGCGTGGCGGCTGTGGACTCAGTCCACCGCCGGGGGAGGGCCGATCCGCGGGCAGGGGGAATTCATTCGGGGTTGGGGGCACTGTGGTGGGACGGTCCGGGGTGCGCGAGCGGCCGAAGGAAGGAACTATTTTTGCGGTCCTGGTCCGCGGGCTGCGTCTGCATGAAGCAGACAGTCTTCCTCCCTCACAGGTCCCACCTTTACTTACACCCTAGTCTAAACTAAACTAAACCCCAAACCCCCCCCCCCCCTTCCTGCTGACAGCGGGACCTTCTGCTGTTGCCGTTGTCACTGGGATTTTCCGTTGACTGCACCCCTCGGCGCCGGGAAAGCCGTGCGCCGTCGGCAGGACCGGAATATCCCGCCGGTGTGAACAACCGATAAATTCTACCCTTTGTTTCATCAGTGACTATCCAATAGCAGGATGACATTTTAAAATCTGATCAGGATAGTGAGATTTCCAGGAAGGTGATGAGATTGCACAAGAAAGGATGCAGAGGAAATTCACCAGGATGTTGCCCGGGGTCAAGAGGAAATTCACCAGGTTGTTGCCGGGGGTGCAGAGGAAGTTCACCAGGATGTTCCCCGGGGTGCAGAGGAGATTCACCAGGATGTTGCCTGGGGTGCAGAGGAGATTCATCAGGATGTTGCCGGGGGTGCAGAGGAAATTCACCAGGATGTTACCCGGGGTGCAGAGGAGATTCACCAGGATGTTCCCCGGGGTGCAGAGGAGATTCACCAGGATGTTCCCCGGGGTGCAGAGGTGATTCACCAGGATGTTGCCTGTGCTGCAGAGGAAATTCACCAGGATGTTGCCTGGGGTGCAGAGGAGATTCACCAGGATGTTCCCCGGGGTGCAGAGGAAATTCACCAGGATGTTGCCGGGGGTGCAGAGGAGATTCACCAGGATGTTCCCCGGGGTGCAGAGGAGATTCACCAGGATGTTGCCGGGGGTGCAGAGGAAATTCACCAGGATGTTGCCGGGGGTGCAGAGGAAATTCACCAGGTTGTTTCCGGGGGTGCAGAGGAAATTCACCAGGATGTTGCCGGGGGTGCAGAGGTGATTCACCAGGATGTTCCCCGGGGTGCAGAGGAGATTCACCAGGATGTTCCCCAGGGTGCAGAGGAGATTCACCAGGATGTTCCCCGGGGTGCAGAGGAGATTCACCAGGATGTTCCCCGGGGTGCAGAGGAGATTCACCAGGATGTTGCCGGGGGTGCAGAGGAAATTCACCAGGATGTTGCCGGGGGTGCAGAGGAGATTCACCAGGATGTTGCCGGGGGTGCAGAGGAGATTCACCAGGATGTTCCCCGGGGTGCAGAGGAGATTCACCAGGATGTTCCCCGGGGTGCAGAGGAAATTCACCAGGATGTTGCCGGGGGTGCAGAGGAGATTCACCAGGATGTTGCCGGGGGTGCAGAGGAAATTCACCAGGATGTTGCCGGGGGTGCAGAGGAAATTCACCAGGATGTTGCCGGGGGTGCAGAGGAAATTCACCAGGATGTTGCCGGGGGTGCAGAGGTGATTCACCAGGATGTTCCCGGGGGTGCAGAGGAAATTCACCAGGATGTTGCCGGGGGTGCAGAGGAGATTCACCAGGATGTTGCCGGGGGTGCAGAGGAGATTCACCAGGATGTTGCCGGGGGTGCAGAGGAGATTCACCAGGATGTTGCCGGGGCTGCAGAGGAGATTCACCAGGATGTTGCCGGGGCTGCAGAGGAGATTCACCAGGATGTTGCCGGGGGTGCAGAGGAGATTCACCAGGATGTTGCCTGGGGTGCAGAGGTGATTCACCAGGATGTTGCCGGGGGTGCAGAGGAGATTCACCGGGATGTTGCCTTGGCTAGAGCCTTTCTGCTATGAAGTGAGGCTGATTAGGCTGAGATTGTTTTCCTGAGAACAGAGCAGGCTGGGCCGGGTGGGGGAGACCTGACTGAGGTGTACAAGATTATGAGGGACATAGATAGGGTAGGTCTGATGAAACGTTTCCTTTTTTAGAGGGATTAATAAACTGGGGGCATAGTTTTAAGGTAAGGACAGGAAATTTAGAGGGGATTTGAGGAAAATCTTTTTCACCCAGAGGGTGGTGGGAATCTGGAACTCACTGCCTGAAAGGATGGTAGAGGCGAGAACCCTCAGCGTTTAAGAAGCATTTAGAGGAGCACTTGAAATGCCGTTGCATACAAGACTATGGACCAAGTGCTGGAAAATGGGATTAGAATAGACACCTGTTTGATGGCTGACACATTCACGATGGGCTGAAGGGCCCTTACGTTTTGTGCTGTAAAACTCTATGACCCTATGACTCTACAGGGAATGAAGTCGTTGTCCTCAGTGTCTTCATTTTACTGCAGGGATATTAATGAAAGGAAGCTCCCTTATCTGTGAGTTATTATGGCACAGGAAAGCCTTTGGCCCATTGATTCCATCCTTGTGACAGTGCTGCAGATGATAAAACATGACCAAAGTGAGGGCAGCATTGTATCTTTGTGCATTTGTCTTCTCATTCATAGGCATTCGTATATTCTTCCGCACCCTCCTATAGTTCGTTTTTTCTGTGTGTTTGTGCCTTCCTCTCCATCTCTCCTCTCCATTTCTCCCCACTCATCCCCGAATCTCCAACACCAGTTTTAACACTCATGATATTTCCATTTGTCTTCCAACAGCAAGCTTTTAATGCCACAGCTGTTATACGGCACATGAGGAAACTGCAACTGGGCACCAGTCAGGAAGGGTCAGTGCAGAACACACCGACCAGTCCATGCCATGGGACACTGTTGGTACCAGGGGGAGACTCAAAAAATGGTAAGGATTTGTGAAGCTGTGTTACTGTGCGTGAACCGTGCTGCAAATTCACTTCTCCAACTTGACCAAGTTTGGGGGAAGAGGTGTTTTCAGTGTGCAGCCTATAGTAAATTCATTCACCTCCATTATCTATGCCGCCTTTATATCGTGGAATGGATCCATGTTTGAACATCAAAGTCATTGGGAGGATTCTCCAATCCCAGGTGCCGAAATCGCGTTCGGCGAGGGGATGGAGAATTCCCGATGACAGCAAAATCGGGGGGCGGCGCCGCTTTTGTAATGCTCCGCCCCCGAAAAGCAGCGTCCTTTAGGAGTACACCATACACTGTACCCACGGCCTCAGGCCATTGCCTGAAGCCCGCCCCGCAATGGTCCGTCCCCCACCGGGCGAGTTCGCGACGGCGTGGGACACGTGTGGTCTCACCCGTCGTGAACTCAGCGTGGCGGCTGTGGACTCAGTCCACCACCGGGGGAGGGCCGATCCGCGGGCAGGGGGAATTCATTCGGGGTTGGGGGCACTGTGGTGGGACGGTCCGGGGTGCGCGAGCGGCCGAAGGAAGGGACTATTTTTGCGGTCCTGGTCCGCAGGCTGTGTCTGCATGAAGCAGACAGTCTTCCTCCCTCACAGGTCCCACCTTTTCTTACACCCTAGTCTAAACAAAACTAAACCCCCCCCCCCCTTCCTGCTGACGGTTAATTTTCCCCAAAGAAGTCGACGAACGGCCGCCACCTCCGGACGAACCCCAACATTGACCCTCTCAGGGCGAACTTGATTTTCCCCAGACAGAGAAAGCTAGCCATGTCAGTGAGCCAGGTCTCTGACTTTGGGGCTTTGAGTCTCTCCAAACTAATAATATCCGTCTCCGGGCTACCAGGGAGGCAAAGGCCAGAATGTCTGCCTCTTTCTCCTCCTGGAATCCCGGGTCTTCCGACACTCCAAAAATCGCCACCTCTGGACTCGGTGCCACCTTTGTTTTCAACACCTTGGACATGACATCTGCAAACCCCTGCCAGATTCCCCTAAGCTTTGGGGATGTCCAGAACATATGAACATGGTTTGCTGGTCCTCCCGTAAACCTTGCGCACCTGTCTTCTATCCCAAAGAAGCGTCTCATCCGGGCCACTGTCATGTGAGCCCGGTGAACGACCTTGAACTGTATCAGGCTGAGCCTGGCACATGTTGTCGATGCGTTGACTCTGCTCAACGCGTCGGCTCAGAGACCATCCTCTAACTCTCCTCCTAACTCCTCTTCCCATTTGTGTTTCAGCTCCTCGGTCTGTGTTTCCTCTGACCCCATAAGCTCCTTATAAATATCCGAAATCCTCCCTTCTCCCATCCACACTCTGGAAACTACCCTATCCTGTATCCCCCTTGGTGGTAGGAACGGGAATGTTGAGACCTGCCTGCGTAGGAAATCCCGCACCTACAGGTACCTAAACTCGTTCCCTCCCGCCAATTCAAATTTCTCCTCCAACTTCCTCAGGCTGGGAAAGCTCCCCCCAAGCTCCCCCCTATAAATATATCTCCCATCCTCTCGATTCCTGCTCTCTGCCATCTCCGGAACCCTCCATCTAGCCTCCCCGGGGCAAACCGGTGATTATTGCAGATTGGAGTCCAGACGATGCTCCCACATGTCTCCTCCATTGCCCCCAGACTCTCAGGGCCGCCACCACCACGGGGCTGGTGGAGTACCGTGCCGGCGGGAACGGCAGAGGCGCCGTTACCAACGCCCCCAAACTAGTGCCCTGACATGATGCCGCCTCCACTCGTTCCCATATCGACCCCCCCCCACCACCCACTTCCTAATCATGGCTCTATTCGCCGCCCAGTAATAATTACTAAAGATCGGCAGCGCAGCCGGTCCTCCCCCCGGCTGCGCTCCAGCAACCCGTTTTAACTTGTGTGGTCTTACCCGCCCATACAAAGCCAGAGATCACCTTGTTGACCTGTTTAAAAAAGGACCGAGGAATAAAGGTGGGGAGACACTGACACACAAGCAGGAATCTCGGGAGGACCGTCATCTTCACTGTCTGCACCCTCCCAGCCAGTGACACCTCCGAAAATCCTCCTTCATTTGGACGACTAGTCGTGCCAGATTTAGCTTGTGCAGCCGTTCCCATTCCTGCGCCACCTGGATGCCTAGGTACCGAAGGCTTCCCCCCACCACTCTAAACGGCAGCTCCCCCAATCGCCTTTCCTGCCCCCTTGCCTGGATCGCGAACATCTCACTTTTCCCCATGTTCAATTTATACCCCGAAAACCGGCCAACTTTTCCCAGAATCCTCATAGAACATACATAGAACATAGAACAATACAACGCAGTACAGGCCCTTCGGCCCACGATGTTGCACCGAAACAAAAGCCATCTAACCTACACTATGCCATTATCATCCATATGTTTATCCAATAAACTTTTAAATGCCCTCAATGTTGGCGAGTTCACTACTGTAGCAGGTAGGGCATTCCACGGCCTCACTACTCTTTGCGTAAAGAACCTACCTCTGAACCTTCTTCACGCCAACGAAAACAACCTCAAGTCCATCAGCCTTTCCTCATAAGATTTTCCCTCCATACCAGGCAACATCCTGGTAAATCTCCTCTGCACCCGCTCCAAAGCCTCCACGTCCTTCCTATAATGCGGTGACCAGATCTGTACGCAATACTCCAAATACGGCCGTACCAGAGTTCTGTACAGCTGCAACATGACCTGCCGACTCCGGAACTCAATCCCTCTACCAATAAAGGCCAACACTCCATAGGCCTTCTTCACAACCCTATCAACCTGGGTGGCAACTTTCAGGGATCTATGTACATGGACACCTAGATCCCTCTGCTCATCCACACTTTCAAGAACTTTACCATTAGCCAAATATTCCGCATTCCTGTTATTCCTTCCAAAGTGAATCACCTCACACTTCTCTACATTAAACTCCATTTGCCACCTCTCAGCCCAGCTCTGCAGCTTATCTATATCCCTCTGTAACCTGATACATCCTTCCACACTATTGACAACACCACCGACTTTAGTATCGTCTGCAAATTTACTCACCCACCCTTCTGCGCCTTCCTCTAGGTCATTGATAAAAATGACAAACAGCAACGGCCCCAGAACAGATCCTTGTGGTACTCCACTTGTGACTGTACTCCATTCTGAACATTTCCCATCAACCACCACCCTCTGTCTTCTTTCAGCTAGCCAATTTCTGATCCACATCTCTAAATCACCCTTAATCCCCAGCCTCCGTATTTTCTGCAATAGCCTACCGTGGGGAACAAAGAACAACAAAGAACAAAGAAATGTACAGCACAGGAACAGGCCCTTCGGCCCTCCATGCCCGTGCCGACCATACTGCCCGACTAAACTACAATCTTCTACAACCTTATCAAACGCTTTGCTGAAATCCATATACATCACATCAACTGCTCTACCCTCATCTACCTGTTCAGTCACCTTCTCAAAGAACTCAATAAGGTTTGTGAGGCATGACCTACCCTTCACAAGGCCATGCTGACTATCCCTGATCATATTATTCCTATCTAGATGATTATAAATCTTGTCTCTTATAATCCCCTCCAAGACTTTACCACTACAGACGTGAGGCTCACCGGCCTATAGTTGCCGGGGTTGTCTCTGCTCCCCTTTTTGAACAAAGGGACCACATTTGCTGTCCTCCAGTCCTCTGGCACTATTCCTGTAGCCAATGATGACATACAAATCAAAGCCAAAGGTCCAGCAATCTCTTCCCTGGCCTCCCAGAGAATCCTAGGATAAATCCCATCAGGTCCCGGGGACTTATCTATTTTCAGCCTGTCCAGAATTGCCAACACCTCTTCCCTACGTACCTCAATGCCATCTATTCTATTAGCCTGGGGCTCAGCATTCTCCTCCACAACATTATCTTTTTCCTGAGTGAATACTGACGAAAAATATTCATTTAGTATCTCGCCTATCTCTTCAGACTCCACACACAATTTCCCATCCCTGTCCTTGACTGGTCCTACTCATAATTTCTTCCATCCCTTTCAGTGGGTCTGACACATATAAGAGCAGGTCATCTGTGTATAGCGAGACTCTGTGTTCCATCCCCCCCCCCCCCCCCACCGGACCAGTCCCTTCCAGCCCCTTGAGGCTCTCAACGCAATTGCAAGTGGCTCTATTGCCATTGCGAACAACAGTGGGGCGAGGGGGCATCCCTACCTCATCCCCCGGTGCAGCCTAAAATAGCCCGATGTCAGCCTGTTCGTCCGAACACTTGCCACAGGCGCCTGATACAGCAGCCTGACCCAGTCAATGAAGCCCCGCCCAAATCCAAACCGCCCCCAGTACCTCCCACAGATAATCCCATTCCACCCGGTCAAATGCCTTCTCTGTGTTCATTGCGACCACTACCTCTATGTCCCTACCCTCTGGGGGGCATCGTGATAACATTCAGCAGCCTTCTTACATTGGCCATCAACTGCCTCCCCTTAACAAATGCCGTCTGGTTCACCCAAATCACGTCCGGTATGCAGTCTTCAATCCTTGAGGACAAGATCTTAGCCAACAGTTTGGTGTCTACATTTAGGAGGGAGATCGGTCTGTAGGAATCGCATAGCTCCGGGTCCTTATCCCGCTTCAGGATCAATGAGATAGTGGCTGTGACATTGTCGGGGGAAGACCCCCTCTCTCCCTTGCCTCATTAAATGTCCTCATCAGCAGTGACCCTAGTATCCCAGAGAACCTTTTGTAAAACTCCACTGTGTACCCGTCCGGTCCCGGGGCTTTACCCGACTGCAGGGCCTTTAGCCCTTCTGCGATCTCTTCCAAACTGATCGGGGCACCCAGCCCTTCTACCAACTCTTCATCAACCTTTGGGAACCTCAGCCTCCCTAAGAATTGCCTCACCCCTCCGGCCCAGCTGGGGGTTCCGACTTATACAGCCTGCTGTAGAATTCCTTAAACGCCTTATTGACCCCAGCTGAATCTCCGACCAGGTTCCCATCCCTGCCCCTTACTTTCCCAATCTCCCTGGCTGCCTCCCTCTTTCTAAGCTGCTGCGCAAGCATTCTACTGGCCTTTTCCCCATATTCATAAATCGTCCCCCTCGCCTTCCTCAGCTGCTCCACCGCCTTCTCTGTAGTTAACAAGCCAAACTCCGCCTGTAGCATCCGTCGTTTCCTTAGAAGCCCTGCCTCTGGAGCCTCTGCATACCTCCTGTTGGCCTGTAGTATTTCCTTTATCAGTTGGTCCGTTTCTGCTCTGTCTACCTTCTCTCGATACATTTCCTCAGCCGCCCACACACCACCTCGTCCGCTAAAAGTCCCACGTCCAGCCTCAAGTGCGGGCATTGGCCACCCTCCTTACTCACCTGTAGGTTAACCCAGTGCGGGGCATGATCCGTGATCGTGATCGCTGAATACTCCGTGTCCACTAGCCCCGTTCAGTAAAGCCCTGTTCAGGATAAAAAAGTCAATCCGGGAGTACACTTTATGCACGTGCGAATAGAAGGAGAACTCCTTCACTCTTGGCAGGCCAAATCTCCATGGCCCCCCCCCCTCCCCCCATCTACTCTATAAACCCCTTTAGCTCCTTTGCCATTGCTGGCACCCTACCTGTCCTTGAGCTAGACCGGTCTAGCCCTGGGTTAATGACTGCGTTGATGTTCCGCCCCCCCCCCATAATCAGCTTATGCGAATCCAGGTCTGAGATCTTCCCCAAAATTCTCCTTATGAACTCGACATCATCCCAATTTGGTACGTACACATTCACGAGCACCACCGGCAGCCCTTCCAGCTTCCCACTAACCATGATGTAACGGCCTCCCACATCCGCAACTATTCTTCCCGCCTTAAATGACACTCACTTGTTGATCAGGATCGCGACCCCTCAAGTATTAGAGTCCAGCCCCGAGTGGAAAACCTGCCCGACCCATCCCTTCCTTAATCTGACCTGGTCAGTTACTCTAAGGTGCGTTTCCTGCAACATCGCCACGTCCACCTTCAATCCCCTCAAATGCGTGAACATGCGTGCCCTCTTAACCGGCCCATTTAGCCCTCTTACGTTCCATGTGACCAGCCTGGTTAGGGGAGCTTCTTCCCCCCCCCCCCCCCCCCCCCCCCCAACCACCAATCAGCCATCACCTTTCTTGGGCCAGTCTCCAGCCTGTCCCCATGCATCCACAGGCCCGCCCCCAGGCAGCATCCGTCCCCGACCTCCCTATTGTCCCACAGCAAAAGTCCCTCACCCGTCAACAGAATATTTCCCCCCCCCCCCCCCCCCCCCGTAACAGCACTATACAAACAGCCCCCTTCAACAAGCATAACATCTGCTCAACCCCCACTGCGCCTCCGTGAGCTAGCCCGCCCAGCTAGCTTGGTGGCCCCTGCCCATGGCGCCAAACATTTTCCCACCTATTGTTCCCCCCTCCCCCCCACTCGGACACACATATGCAAATGAAAACAATCCCAACCCAATTGCCCAAAAGAAACACAAAGAAAATCAAAAAGAAGATCCAACATCTAACATTCACACCTCCTTCCCCGGCAGTACAAAGGCAAACTTTAACTCACACAGCTCATCCGCAGGCCCCAAGACGATACAGAAGACATTACAGATAACATCCAAAATCAAAAAAATGTTCAAACATGAACGCTGCAGCAAAGTTCAGTCCAAACACCTCAGTCCGCTACCAGCCCTTTCCTTCTAGCGAAGTCCATCGCTTCCTCGGGCGACTTGAAGTAGAAATGTTGCTCTTCGTGAGTGACCCAAAGACGAACCGGATACAGCAGTCCAAACCTCACCTTCTTCTTGAAAAGGGTCGATTTTATCTGGTTGAATTCTGCTCTTCTCCTGGCCACGTCCACGATCAGATCCTGATATATACGCAGGATGCTGTTCTCCCATTTACAGCTCCGTGACTGCCTGGCCCACCGTAGAATACACTCCTTGTCCGGTACCTGTGGAATCTCACCACCATTGTCCTCGGAGGGTCACCTACACGCGGCTTCCTCGCTAGCGCTCTAGTGCGCCCTGTCCACCTCCAAGGGTCGGGTGAACGTCCCCTCTCTCAGTAACTTCTCGAACATACCTGCTATGTATACCCCTGCATCCGTTCCTTTGGATCCCTCTGGGAGACCCATGATTCTCAGGTTCTGTCAGTGGGACCTGTTCTCCAGATCCACCACCTTCTCCTGGAGCCTTTTCTGTTGGTCTCTCAACATCCCCACCTCCAACTCCACTGCAGCTTGGTGTTCCTCCTGCTCAGTCAGTGCCTTCTCCACTTTCTGGATCGCCCGGTCTTGAGCATCCAGTCTGAGTTCCAGCCGCGCAATCAATTCCTTAATCGGGCCCAAGCATTCCTGCTCCTGCTTGGCAAAGCCCTCCTGTATGAACTGCATCAGCTGCTCCGTCGACCGCTGGGTCGACAAGCCAGTGCTCCGGTCGTCCGCCATGCTTTCCCCCGCTGCAGCCTCAGCCCAAGCCCTCTCCGTTCGCCTATTTCTTCCTTTGCGAGCACTTCTAGTCCGCCTCCCCATGCACTGATGTAGGATTCCTCGTCACAGTTGCATCCAACATCGGTGTTCCAAATCAGGTCCGACAAAAAATGGGGGGGAAAAGGTCCAAAGCTCCGACCCGAGCGGGAGCCACCAAATGTGCGACCTACTCCTTCATAGCCGCCACCGGAAGTCAACACCACCGTTTTCACGCCAGCGTGGGGACTTGATCTCTCAAACGGAGAATCCAGCCCATTGTATTCTGCAAATCTGACCTCTCCATTTCAAATCACGGGAGCAGTGGCTCCTGGTTGACTTCACTCCTTGGGGAAACTGGAGGTATTGACAGGGGGCCAGTCAGGCGGGATTAGTTATTCTGCTATTAGCAGGACAAGACAGTTTGAACCAATTAATGTCTTCCCATAGAAGAAAAACTCACTTCTAGAGTTAGTTCCGATGACCTCAGGATCGATCAAAGGGGCACCCTAGAGTCTGAGTGGTCAGTTCTTTCCCACTGAAATCCAAACATGTTCCTGAAAATCCATTTATGCCCAGATCATGCCAGCTGCTGGTCACCAGTGCAGATACCACCAGAATATGCAGAACCTGTGGGACAGCAGCCCATTTTGAATGGTCAGGGTGAGCATCCATTCCACTATTGACACTTCTCTTTGGAAAATTGACTTGACAATCTCTGCCGGGGAAACTGTCTCCACAGCCCCCCCTTATGAAGGGATGAAGGACTGTGGGCGAAGCATCCGGCCTGTCCCTTCTTGTAATTCATACTGACATCCAAAGATTAGTTGACCTGTGCGAATTAGACAATGGGGACTGGAAACATAGTGAAACCCTGTGTTCCCACCTTCCACTGCATCGCTGTTTTTTAAGGGACAAAGACTTCATCTTTTACAAGGCTCTATACCAACTGTATTCACATGGTACTGGAGTCGGGGGTTTTAAGGGGGTTCAATATATATTGGGCTTTATGGACCAACATTTTGTTTCATGTAGGTGTATGTATAACAGATTTTTTGTGATCTGACAGTTGTCCTTTCAAATCGCGCATTTTCTTTTTTACGATGGTGCAGTTTTATTTCTAATCAGTTACAAGTTATTTACTGTTGGTGGGCACGATTCGGCGATAACAATGACCCGTTTCTTTTCCAAGGTTCGCCGTGTGAAGAATGCTCTCTTCCCTCGCCACATTCGCCAGTACAAACAGAACAAAACTTGCTGACCAACCATTCTCACAGTTGCCACTACTCCAACCGGGTCTAAGTCCAGATGGAGACCACTAATGTGCTGGTTATTGATGACGCGGCCTCAGAGGCAGATTTTAAATGTAATAATCATTCCATTCTCAGCACATATTACCTGAGAGTCTTGTGCACGGGGCCCTTCTGAATTTTCTTAAACTTTTCTGTTCCCCGGAATGTCGAACCAGTAGAACTGAGAACAGCTGCCTGTGATTATTACTTCTGGGTGAAAAGGGGGGGTGCCGCTGGTGAGCTGATGGTGCGAGTGACATTCAGGAGTGGTGAGAATTCAATCAGGGCTTTAAATTCTATCTCTGGAAACTTGATTACTTGCAAATCGGAGAGATAATACAGAATAAGTTTGAGGTCAAATCTTTGTGACAGCTGAAAAGCTGGGACAGGAGCCTAAAATCTTTTAAATGTTTTAAATTTCCAATTGAGATTTTCTTTTTAAATAAAAACAAACAGAAAAATATGAGTAAGTAAGAAAGGGCTCAATAAATTCACACACTGAAATCCAAGTGAGCTTGACCCATGCAATCTCTTCCTCTATATGATGGTTACTTGTGCAAAGGTCATCTATAGATAATTGCTGTTTTAATGTTGCTGATACTTTCAAAATATCTAAAGAAGATTGTTCCAGGTATCGTCGAAAGTGCCACACAGGTTTGACCTGATATCGCGACTGTTTTGCGTGTGTATGTATATATAAATATGATGAATTTAGTCAAATTATCTCTTACATCGGGACCAACCCCCATCCACATGGTATCCGGATTCCTGCGCCATCTGAGTTTGCAGCATGATTAATGTGGACTATCACAAATGATCACACCTTATCTGGGTTTTTTTCATCTTTAAACCCAAATGGGTAATCGGATTAACATTGCTTTGTACTTACTTGAAATGCTTCATGAACCTCCACTGCGAGGGCCACAATGTTGTATGATAAATGGATAGTTTTGAAGTCCAGCTTCTAATGCTCCCACAGATCCACGCGTCATATTAACAGTTGTTTGAAATTGTGCTGCTATGGGGAATATTCGAACTTGCCAACCAGTACCATTTGATTAACTCAGTGATTTTTTTCAGTTGAAGTGGGAGCGTGGTGGCTTTCATTGGGACTTTTGTACTTTCTTTTTTATGGATCTTCAATAGGTTACACCGTTTAAGAATGCTGATTAGCTGAAACTCTTGCAGCTGAATGTTGGATAAAGTGCTAGAAAAAGATGATTGGGTTTTGTAGAGTCCATGGATTTTCATCTCCTTGTAACACAGGTGATGAAAGAGAGGTTAACCATCTGCACAGATACTCTTTATCAGATGTTAACTTCAGTGACATTTATTCCATTCTGTTCTTAATTATTTGGTATTTGCCTAAATGAGAGTTAACCCTTTCCTAAAGCTAGATGATGCTTAACTTGGGAATATTTTAACATTGTTTAGCATGGTTTTAATTCTAATCAGTTGATGAAATTGCACACGTATAGGTTTGATATACTAAGAAGGGCTAAGTCATGGAATTATATAGATAAAAATCAGTCTTAACTTCCTATCCAATGTGTACATGCAAGCACGTACAATGTGGTGTAAGCAGGGTTGCTATTTCCTACTCTGTTTCTAATTAATAGGATCAATTCTGGGGAAACAAACATCTGTAATATGAAGGGCCTCCTTCAATTTCTCTTTTGACTTATATTCCTTGCAAAAAAGTTTTCTGTCGGTGAAGTGCCGTTTTCCTGAAAAGCAGCTGGCAACCCCCCTGCTTTGTGATATGCTGGATTGGGTTGGTTGCAAATGAGTGAATTCGGTATCTTCTATGATGGTAACTCACTTACCATGATGTGACTCAGCTGATGGTGTTGAATAGGCTGCTGTCATATTGGCACTGTAACCATCTGCCAGTTCTAATACAACTGCAAGTACACATTGAGTAAAAGGACCCAATGCACTTTATGTTTGGAGCTGTATAGCTCTGGCAAATCCCAATGCCATCTCCTAGGTGGGTAATGTTACTAACTGGGAAAATTTGCTTCTCACTCACCGCAGAAGGATTGGCACTTAAGAACAGAGAAAGTCCTGTCGATAATGGTAGACTCAGTTTTTAATTTGTTTTTGAGTCCTGAAATCCATGAATCCAAGAGTTTCTCGAAACTTGCTGGTCACAAAGCTGGCCTAGGTTGGCACTCAGTAATACTGCCAGCATGACTCAGTTGCACTTCAGCTAAGGTGCCAACCATATATCAGCCTGCCTCAATGATATGCCAGTCACACTACTGCTTTGTCACAGTGCTCTAGGGCTCAGAATAAGGACTCCAACAAGCGTTTAACAGAAAATGTAAAATATTTTTGTTTAGATGAGTTAAACCTGAGAATACAGTTGTACACATCGGTGGGTGCTAGCCCTCTAATGCGCAAATAAGTGAAAGGCGAATCTCATTATTGAGCGAGGCCAGAGCAGCACGGTGGCGCAGTGGTAGCACTGCAGTCTCACGGCGCCAAGGTCCCAGGTTCGATCCCAGCTCTGGGTCACTGTCCGTGTGGAGTTTGCACATTCTCCCTGTGTTTGCGTGGGTTTCGCCCCCACAACCCAAAGGTGTGCAAGGTAGATGGATTGAACACGCTAAATTGCCCCTTAATTGGAAAACATGAATTGGGTCCTCTAAATTTATAATTTAAAAAAAATTATTTAGCGAGGCCCCTTCTCTGAACTTAAATGAACCAATTCTGTGGTGATCTAATATTAGTATTACTGAAAAAAAAGACATGTTGTCAAAGCTTTAGGCCTTGCACTCAGCGGGACAGACGCAAGAATGCCAAATTTCAAAGGGAGCAATAATTTATACTGCAAGAGAAAAGGGATGCTGCTTGGTTGGCAAATGGGCTCTGATTGATTGAGGCACATGGTGAATCCACCAGGGAACTATGGTGCCACCCCCTCCAACCTTTTGTTTATTCAAAAATGTGCGATGTTTAGATATATTCCTTTTGCCTGCAGAGGACAGGTCCCTGTATATGAATATATGTAGCTTCTAGCAAGTGTAACTGAGCATGGGGGAACAATAGTTTTGTGGTGCATTCGCCATAAGCAATGTTTTGAACAGTCAGCTGACTTATCAACCAATCAGCACCCCTTTCTCATGCAGTATGAATTATTGTTCCCTTTGAAATTTGGCGTTTTTGCATCTGTCCTGATGATGCAAGGCCAAAAGCTTTTACAGCATGTCTCTTTTTGTTTCAGCAATAAGTTCCATACTACCAAGCGATTATTTGATTTAACGTTGTGGAGTTCATTAAACCATCGACGGCAAACAGTAAATGTTGGAAATAGACAGTTTTCTTTAAATCTAAGGTTCCGATAAAATGATACATTCTCTTACAATGCATACTCTAAAGGTTTGTTGCCATAAGCTATTAGTAATGAGCTGAGGGGATCCCTGAAGTTTCAGAATGTATGACATTCATTGGACTATTTAACACCATCCATTGGTCAATTGTGTCCCTCAACTAGTCAGAGAAACAAAATTAAAGTTCAGTAATGTACTGGACAGCTTGTAGTGCTGGCATGGGGTGCAAAATGGAGATTTGGGCTATCATTAGTAAGTGTAATGGGGAAATTTGAATGGGTGTATTCTCTAGCAAAAGTCATATAAGGAGTAAAATATTTAGTTAGGAAATTTGGACAATTCGGATTGATATTGTAATGTGGGCTTCATCTGATTCCCCCTGACTTTAAAATTTGCATTTAAACATTCTATTTTTGTCCTGATTAAATGACTTAATGTTGGGTACAAAAGCAAAGGCTTGAGCTTGGGTGACCTTTAAGTTGGTCACTGCTCACTGGAACGTCATTGCAAATAGCTTAGTCACTCACTCAATATAAGGGATACTCTGAGTTCTTTCAGTGTGAGTTACTATCCTAATGGGCCAGTGTGCAAAGGCAATTATTCTTCCCATTTCGTCTGGTACCCTTACCTCTATCGTTTGACGGGACTTGAAGGGGGGTGGATGAGAGGAGTTATGATTCATAATCTGTATTTGTGAAAGAGTGAGACGGTGCCGCAGAGAAGAAATCTGAATTTGAACAGGGATTTTTCTTGGCGAAGTGCTGAATTCAACTTTTGCCTACATCTTGCCTATATGCTGAGATGTCGGGCAGTTTCTCACATTTAATGACCGCTACATCCTGAGAGATAATCTGTAACTTGATCAGCCAGAGGTCAGAAAGCAGATACCAAGCAACTGACACATTCTTTCATTGATTAGATGCTGAGCATTGTCACTGGCCATGCAAATTAGTATAATTTGTACATATTGTACTGTTGGAAATAGAGTGGCAACACTCTAGGTTAAGAGACATTCGTCCTGTTTTATTTAATCACCAAAAGCAGGGACTCTTTGGCTTTACAATTACAGTCATGGCTTGTCCTATTTTAATTTGATTGGAACTAATGGTATTTTAACTACCTTCACATACCGCTAACCAATTGCCCATATTGGAATGGATTTATGAAGTAAGATGGTATAAAATTAACCTGGATGCCAGAGTTTGTGGGAGATTTTAAATTCCATAGAAAGGAAATGAAAAAGCTGGAATGTTGGGCACCTAAAATAAAAGCAGAACATTCTGACAATACATCACAGGCCCACGGCATCAGTGCGAGGAAACAATGGATTAATGCTTCTGCTGAAGACCTCTCTTCAGAGGTCAGTGCTATGTCTGCAAAGGCTTTACACCTGAAATGTTAATCAGACTTTTCTGTTCTGATGGGTCAGCTGTGTATTTTCTACTTTTTATCCTTACCAACTAGCAGTGTGATAAAACACAGATTAATGTCTATTCTGCAGTCCAATGTTTCTCTACTCTGCTAAACTGTTTTCCTTTATGACTTGTCTACATTTTGGACCAGTAATTGGAGAGCTAGTGGTAAAGTCACTGGACTAGTAATACAAAGGCCCAAGCTCTGGGACATGTGTTCAAATCCCATGATTTTAAATTCAGTTAAGAAAAATCTGGAATATAAAGCTAATCTCAGTATTGGTGACCACGACAGCTATCATTAATTGTTGTAAAAACTGATTTGGTTCACCCATGCCAGTTAGGGAGGGAAATCTGTCATCCTTACCCGGTCTGGCCTACATGTGATTCCAGACCCACAACAACGTGGTTGACTCTCAAATGCCCTCAAAATGGCCTAGCAAACCGCTCAGTTCACGAGCATTTGGAGATGGGCAACAAATGCTGCCCTTGCCAGGAACGCCCACATCCCACAAATATGCAAGAATGCAAGGCGAAGTGATTACTAGAAAATGCAGCAGTGTTATTCCAAAGACCATTGCCACTGTTCATTGGCAAGCCTGGATTGAAGTACAGTTCAGAGACTGTTATCGAATCTGAAATGTGCTGGGCGGGATCCCAGCCCCATGGTGTGTTTTCTGGCAGGGGAGGAGACAATGTCTACGGTGTTCCACAAGGCTCACCCGTCCCGCCGCCAGGTACCCATTGCAGGGGGTCGGTCGCCTTCAGGACCGGAAGATCCCGTGGGCGGAAAGGACTGGAAAATCCCACCTGTGCCGATTTACTTCAGAAATGACATGGATTGTGCTGTTGACTTATTGAAATTGAGCCTCGAGCCACTCCTCCGTAGCTTAAAGAAAATGGTGAGTGCAGTTGATAGCAATAGATGTCAGTGAGAATAAAAATACAGGTAAAAATAAGAAAACAACTTGGTCTGATAGTCATGAATTTAGGACATTGGGCAAGATTTTCAGTTTTAGGTCGAGGTCCTAATATCCAGCTCAAATGCAGATTCCCCCACATCGGATCAGGAGCAGTAACCCAACATCAATTTTTGCTGCATTAGCCAATTATTGAATGTTGAGGCTGTCCAATTAGCTGGTTGGGAGTGGGGGAATCTCAAAGCTGGAGGGCCAGTAGGAAGCCTTCAAACACTGAAGGTGCTCCAGTCTCTGCTTGCAGGTATATTTACCACTGCTGCGGGGCAACCCTGCCACGGGACAGTTGTTGCTGTGGCCAGGTAAGCCAGTGGGGAGGTGGTGAAGGCCTCCGACTGACCCTGGTGTGCTGGCCTCCTGTGTCTGCCACAGGGAGGCCGCCTCCTGGCATCTCCCATGCTCGTGATACTGGAGGTGGGGAACTGCTTGATAGCAGGTAGATGTTCCATGTCTGATCTCACCTCCAGAAAATGACTAGGAGTTGGGACTGAGGCATGGAGCCAGTATGCCGATTGGCATTGGGAAATGCCTGCCCACCTCTGTTCTCTTCTCCTATCGAGACCAAAACCTTGCCCGTTTAAGCCATTACCATTTAATGCAGTTAGGAGAGCAATGGTACCTGGGGTCAAAGCGCGACCGATAAAGTCAGTTCATTATGGGCAGCACGGTAGCATGGTGGATAGCACAATTGCTTCACAGCTCCAGGGTCCCAGGTTCGATTCCCGGCTTGGGTCACTGTCTGTGCGGAGTCTGCACGTCCTCCCCGTGTGTGCGTGGGTTTCCTCCGGGTGCTCCGGTTTCCTCCCACAGTCCAAAGATGTGCAGGTTAGGTGGATTGGCCATGATAAATTGCCCCTAGTGTCCAAAATTGCCCTTAGTGTTGGGTGGGGTTACTGGGTTGTGGGGATAGGGTGGAGGTGTGGATCTTGGGTAGGGTGCTCTTATCAAGAGCCGGTGCAGACTCGATGGGCCGAATGGCCTCCTTCTGCACTGTAAATTCTATGAATCTATGAATTATCTTGAGGTCGAGGTGGAGTAATTGATTTGAGACAAAACCGTAAATAGCAATGATTAAATGTAATGTATTACACATTGCTCTAACGAGAAAATATTAGGGTGCCCACCATGAGTAATTAGGGTATTTTATTTGTTTATGAACCAGTTTAACATGGAATCGAAATACTGATTTGACCTTTTTGTGTTTTGTTCCATTTGAAGCTGTTGATTAGACTTTGTGTTCACACAGTGCACGTGATAGAATATCCCAGTGCATCATGCTTTCTGCATCATGGTAGATCCACTGTACAGGCCGTTTGTGTTGTGTCACATTGAGAAGTGGTGTGTATAACAATATAATTGTGTGGAAGGATTTTGCTGATGATCAGTAGTTTTATTCGGGTTGGGGGAGGGGGAGGGGGCTTCACAGCAGCGTCCTTGCTGACCAGTGTTCACAGTGGCTGTCCTGTTAACCTCTGTCCATCTCTACTTGTGAAACAGCTGTCAGTGCAGTCACTTTCTGTCCACCGCTCAGTCTGAGGTTTCATGTCCTGTGGTGTAACAGCTGAAGTCGCATTGGTCTTTTCAAATCATATCAACTTGACAGCTCTTTGCATGATGGGCTATAATATATTTCAGTAAATCTCCAGCTTTCGATGTTAAAATACTGGAAGGAAGATGCTTGCTGAACATAACTTTAATTCCACAAGAACAATAATTCAAAAGACTGATTCATTGCAGCAAGAGCTGTTAAACATGGTTTGCTAATTGATTCCAATCCAACCCTTAGGCTTTCAGTACACCAGTTTATAAATGGTTGTTCAGCTGTCAGTGGGTACTCTGGCTGTACTGGCTCCCAGAACGTATGGTCAGTTTTATGCAGTGTGACACCGTTGCCAACATCTATGATATATTAATCTTGCATCTGCGTGTTCTTCCAAAAACCATGTTTCCTGTTGTAGCATTTTTGTCTATTGTTGGCACGTTATTGATTTTAATATGTGCATTTATAATAGAAAACACTTATGTGAACTTGTCCAATACATACTACTACTGTATGATCATAGCTTATAAGGGGGTGGCTAGTTTTTCTATCCATTTGATGGCCTCCTTAGATGCCAAGCAAAGAAATGAGGTGTCCTTGCATACATCTTGGTGGGCAGGCAGATTCGATGGCCAGCACTATGCGCTTCAAGTTGTCCCTCCCCTTCCACTCGTGGAGGAGGTGGCTATGTCACGCACCTCCCTGTGCAGATTCAGTTTTCCATTGTCTTCAAGGGAGGTCAAAACCAGATGCCTTTTCTGTTGTGTCATTGATGAGGGCATGCATCCCACAATTCTGTCCGTTAGGATAGTGGTTGGACACAGATGTACGACCATTAGCTGCTGTTTCACAGAAATGGTCAGAATAATTTGAAGTGCTTGCCTTGTGGGGTTGTTTGAAGTCTTCGCGAATGGAAAGGTCACTGTTGCTCATGTTCTTTATCCACCTCACAGAGCAGAGTGAATGGGAAGTGGGCCAGTGTGGGACATCACTGGAAGCCACTCAGTTGGAGAGGACATAAGCATCCCTTCACCTGTGCTCTTGACAGTGTTTAGTTGCACATAAACTATCTTTGTATGGTTGTTGCAAGACTATGAGACAGATGAGTATTCTACAGCAGAGTAGAATAGACCCACTGTTCTGACTGTGTTCCCCCATGACATGACTCAGAGTTTCTGATCCATGTTCACCCTGGTTTTTACTTTTTAGCCCGTGTTGATGCGATGAGGCCAGCAAGTGTGGATTACATCCATCGTGACCTCCAGCTATTTTGGATGGGGTCTTGGGCCAGTCGCCTCCTATGGGAGAAAATATTGAATTCTTTCCCAATTCCTTTGGTGTTCTGATGAAACGCTGAAGCAACTGTCTTCTCTGGCTTGAGGTGGAGATGCCCCCCAGAAGTAGCATTTTCAGTAGGTGCAGGCCAATGATGAACAATAGCATTGATGCCTGGGTGAGCAGTGCCATGTCATTGGCATTGATGAACTGTGGGACCTGGTGCAGGGTGTGTCCGCTGCAGAGAAGATGTTGAAATAATCTAGTGAGTGCCGACTGGCAGATCATTGGTGAGCATCCAGATTCGACTGGTCTTGTCACTGAGATGACAAGAGAGCTTGGGGTTACCTCGTTACATTGTTGATAGGCCAAGCGTCTGCAGCATTGAATGATAATGAAAAGCTTCAGTAGCAGGCCTTCATGCCAGACAGTGTTATAAGTCAATAGCAAGTCCACAAAGGCAGCTGCTTTGGGAACCCAGTCTCAATGTTGGTAGTGAGTGTAAGGACCCGGTAGTTCATAAAAATGCAACATTTTAATGGAATCTATAAAGTTGTTTTACAACTTTGGAAAATTGGATTAAATTAGTAAATTTTCCTGCATTTGTCGCTTGAGGATCTCATGTTTGTGTACTTTGAGATCCTAATTATATACAACACATAACAAGGGCAGCACGGTGGCTCAGTGGTTAGCACTGCTGCCTCACGCGCCGAGGTCTCAGGTTCGATCCTGACTCTGGGTCACTGTCCATGTGGAGTTTGCACATTCTCCCTGTGTTTGCGTGGCTTTCGCCCCCACAACCCCAAGTTGTGCAGGGTAGGTGGAATGACCACTTTAAATTGTCCCTTAATTGGAAAAAATGAATTGGGCACTCTAAATTTAACAAAAATATATACAACACATAAATAGTAATGGAGTATTACATTTCTTTGTCATTGATCAGTTTTGTGTCTTTTAGGCACATTCTGAAACATTCAAATGAACTGTTTTGTGTAAACAGCCACAAGCTTCACCATCCAACAGAAATATTATAGACCTTTGTTTTCTTATGGGATTGTCCCACCATTATAAAGCTGCTCTTAGTACAAATATGAGGTGCGCTGACAAAGTGGCACTGCTTTTTTGGAAGTCGACAAACACAAGTGTAAATGTTACCTACAGTTACTCAGTGTGTAACTCTTATGCTAGTTGCTTCAGATGTAAGTGAGTGATTATTGGGGATCAGTACTAAGGCTTCTTTTTTTTGCATTGTACATAAGTGATTGGGAATTTTACTAATAGAAAATGTATGCGGTCAAGAAGTGATGGTGAACAAGAAGAATAAGTACAAAGCTATTTCGGGTGATTAAGGACCAAGTTACCAAATGGGACATAATTGATATGACCGATAAATAGGGGAATTAAGCAGTTGCAATACAAGATGGATGTTGGTGGATTGTCTTGGGAAGTGGATTGATGAATGTGGTGCATAATGGAGTATAACAGAGTGAAAAAGACTCCAAGACTTTATGTGTAAGGCAGGTAGACTGGGAATTCTGTGGGACAGTCAGCTTAAAGAGGCCTGGCAATTCATACCGTTAGATGCAATATTACTTGTACATTACTGAATAAACACATGTAGTAAAAATCACTTGCTGCTTGATAATGGTACTGTCTTTATTCTTTACCATTAAGCTTAATCTATTTTTTAAATGGGGGAGCAGAGGGGAGGTTGTGGTATTTGTGTTATGTTAAGCAAACATCTTCCCTTGCAAGTTCTTGTACTGTGTTCTTTCTGCTAATTTTTATGAAGACTGCACTAAACTGTAAGCTGTTCTGAGCTCTGTCGGTATGGATGCAATGCATCGTGGGTAATATTGATTATGCTAATGGAAGCCATTGATTTGTACCTTTTTTGAAATTTGTTATTGATCAATAAAATTGTTTGTCTACCCTCTATTTGTATCTAAATGAACTGGTATTGTGAATCTTTTAACAAATGTGAGTAACTTTGCAGCTTCGTACATCAAAATTGTAATGATGGCTAACTGCTGTGGCCTCTATCTACTTCCTTGAGCCTAGAGCAACTAAAGTTAGCATAAATGCACATGAAAGAGACCAATAACCAATGCAAAATCACTCCCGTGTGTTCTTAGGAAGATATACTGTGGGGTTGATGGGGTAATCATTTAAAAATATATATTTTCAATTTATGTACACAATGTCAAATATGTATACAATAGGTTTGCCTTTCAATGTATCCACTTCATTACAATAAATAATTTTCATCATCAAACACACCCATACACTTCAGCAGCAGAATAGTTATGTGTCACAATCTTCTATCAAAATAATGGTGAAGCTAATGCCTTTTGCTGTTGTTTATGCTCAAATGATGTGATAACTTCAAGCAAAGACCGGATGCATGGCTACAAAGGTGGAGACTCATTCTTTCAGGTCTTAATTGTTATTAGAGTTTTAAAATTGTAACTTTTCTCTCACAATCAAATCTTTTTTTCCCTCCCTCCCTCCTTTTTCTGTACCTAGTTTGACATTGAATTCACCCACTCCAATTTATACTCCCTTCTCATTCCTATACTATTTATTTCCCAATCCTTCAATCTGATCGGTAACGGAAATGCACAGTTGCCTGCCTTGTTCACTCGGGTCCCAGTTGACCTGTTTCCTACCTCGCACTTTAAGCAGCATGGCACACAAATTTAAAAAGCTAATCATGCAAGGGCAAGTCTGACTAACTAACGCCAAGCTACAGCAAATGGTGTCCCTTTATGCTTTACATGGTATAATTTTCTTGTCCTTTATAAAAAGCATATCTTTTGACTAGCAAAGAAATTGTGGGCGATTTTATGGTAAGATTTATTTTTTACTTCAAACTATTGAATAAACTTAATGATTCTATTTCTATCCCAGTCATTAATAATTCACTGAGAATTTGCTGGTTGTAGCATGTTGGCCATAAATATCTAAAGCATTAAACCGGCCCTATACATATCAACGAACAGCCTCTCTGTGATTGTGAACACAGTACATTATATAATCACAAAAGGTCCTTCAGAGCATCTGTCTGTGCCAGCTTTTTTTTTTAAAGAGTTACCAATTAGCCCCACTGCTCTGCTCTTTCACTGTTAATTAAGTGACCACCAGACGGGTAGGGGAGGCCATTCCTGACTTCAACCTCATTCTGCTTGACCCACCTTTCTGTGTTAATGGCACTGAATAAATGTATTATGCTGTTATTGACTGTTTTCTCATGCTTGGAGCAAACACTTCCTATCATCACTGAAGTCTCCTTGACCTCGGACAGATGCATCCCCCACGCCCCCCTCACGCCATCCTCCCCCCGAATTTTGAGAGCTCCTTTACCTGGGTTCTTTGCTTCATTTCAATGTGGCTTCTTAGTTGCTCTTGGACACGGAACTCCTGTCAGGTTGAATAAAATCACTCTCGTTGGTCAACAGTTTAAATGGACTAAAAAAACAAAGTAGCAACGTGACCAGCCTATCAGTTTTGCATCCTGCTATTGACGGTTGGTCAGGGCTGTGACTGAACCTCTTTCAGTTTTGTTTGGAACCAAACTAGTCTTAGGACTGTTGTGTTATTCACCCTGGGGTAACACGGACTGCAACTGGATGCAGTTGTACTTGAAAGTAGACTCCAAACTGTGGTGTTAGCTCAATACGCTTTATTGAACTTTTTAAGCAGTGCACACAGTTCGCTGTGGGTTTGACACTCTACTAATCTAAGTGTGCTTGCTATAACTAACTAGACCAGACTAGCTCTGAGCCACATGTAGAAGGTGCTAACTGATATGTACACCCTGACTGTCACTACAGTTGTCACCAGCGGAAAGAGGCAGAGTGTTGATGCCTCTGTGTTTTATAATGGGAGACCACCTTCTAGTGTTCTGCCTGGTGATTGGTTGTGTTCTGTCCTGTGTGTTGATTGGCTATATTGGGTGTCTGTCACTGCCTGTCTGTTTCTCATTATGTGCGTGAGTGCATATCATGACATCTCGCCTTTTTAAAAAAAAAATGTTGGTTGCTTGGAGCATATGCGACTGTATTTACATGTATAACTATTTACATTAAATGGCAAGTGGATGAATATATACATAAGAGGTGTCTAGCGTGCAGATACAGAACAAAATTTACAAGATAAATGTCTATAAGTCCAATCTTTGGGGCATGCGTCTGATCCTTGTCGGCCGCCTGAGAAGTGGAGGTGGGGACAACGGCGCCTTGACAGGCGGGATTGCTGCCAGATTGGTGGCCTCGTGGTGCGAGGTGTCCGGAGGAGGCATAACAACATCTGGAAAAGTAGGATCTGAGGTTGGCAGGCAACTTTGTGCAGCGCCCTTCTGTTGCGCCTGACAATGGAGCCATCAGCCATACGAACTACAAACGATCTGGGAGCGGCCTGTCGAACAACAACAGCTGGAGCTGACCAGCCTCCATCAGGTAGCTTGATCCGAACAGCATCTTCCGGAGATAGTACAGGCAAATCGGTAGCATGAGCATCGTACGTCAGCCTTTGCCGGTTCCTGAGTTGCTGCACCTTTTGCGGCACTGGGAGGTGATCCAGGTCTTGTAAGTGTATGGCTGGAACAGTCGTTCGCAGGTCTCTATTCATGAGGAGTTGAGCCGGAGACATACCGGTGGAAAGAGGGGCTGCCCTGTACGCCAACAGCGCAAGGTTGAAGTCAGAAGCAGAGTCCGCAGCCTTGCAGAGCAGTTGCTTCACTATATGGACCCATTTCTCGACCGTCCCGTTGGACTGCGGGTAGTGTGCTTGAGGTGATGTGGTTGAATTGGTACGACTTGGCGAAATTGGACCACTCTTGGCTGTGGAAGCAGGGACCATTGTCACTCATGACAGTGAGTGGAATACCATGCCTGGCAAATGTCTCCTTGCAGGCCTTGATGCCTGTCCTTGACGTGAGGTCTGACAGCTTCACAACTTCCGGGTAATTTGAGAAGTAATCTATGATGAGCACATAGTCACGCCCATTGGCGTGAAAAAGGTTGATTCCCACCTTGGACCACGGAGAGGTCACGGTCTTGTGTTGCTGGAGTGTTTCTTTTGTTTGAGCAGGCTGGAAACGCTGGCAGGTCGCACAATTGAGGACCATGTTGGATATGTCCTGGCTGATTCCAGGCCATTAGACAGCCTGCCGGGCCCTGCACCCACACTTTCCGACACCGAGGTGTCCCGGGTGGATTTGTTTGAGCACTAAGCTCTGCAGACAGTGAGGAATAATGATACGATCTAGCTTGAGGATCCCCTCGACGACTGTCAGGTCGTCCTTTACATTAAAGAACTGAGGGCATTGCCCTTTTTGCCAGCCATTTACGAGGTGGTGCATCACACGCTGCAGAAGAGGGTCCTTGGCAGTCTCTTCATGAATGCTGATCACTCTTTCATCTGAGGCCGGGAGGTTGCTGGCACACAGCTGCACCTGTGCCTCAATCTGGCGGATGAAGTCAACCTGTTCACAGGGCGAGGTGATGGAGTGGGACAGGGCATCCACAATTATCAGCTCCTTGCCTGGTGTGTATACTAACTCAAAATCATACCTTCGGAGTTGAAGGAGAATGCGCTGAAGCCTGGGCGTTATATCATTCAAGTCCTTATGAATGAGATGGACCAAGGATCTGTGGTCGGTCTCCACTGTGAAGGTTGGTAGACTGTAGACGTAGTCATGGAACTTTACAATGCTGGTTAGGAGGCCCAGGCACTCTTTCTATCTGAGCATACCTCTGTTCAGTAGGAGTCATGGCCCTTGACGTATAAGCAACTGGAGCTCAGGACGAGGAGTCATCCCTCTGGAGGAGCACCGCACCAATGCCGTCCTGGCTTGCATCCATGGAGATTTTTGTTTCACTGTCCGGGTCAAAAAGCGCTAGTACCGGAGCAGTGGTGAGCTTTGCTTTGAGCTCGAGCCACTCTGCTTGATGTGTGGGTAGCCACTGGAATGCAGTGGTCTTCTTCACCAGATGCCTGAGAGCCGTGGTGTGTGAGGCCATGTTGGGAATGAATTTTCCCAAGAAGTTTACCATTCCGAGGAAGCGTAGTACCGTCTTTTTGTCTTCCGGGGTCTTCATGGCGTTAATGGCCTAGACCTTGTCCGAATCTGGTCGCACACCCTGCTGGGATATCTGGTTGCTCAAGAACTTGATGGTTGACATGCCAAAGGAGCATTTGGCCTTGTTCAGCTTGAGGCCGTTTGCATGGACACGTCGAAAGACTTGTTTGAGACGAGATATGTGTTCCTCGGGGGTCGTGGACAATATGATTACATCATTTACGTAGACACGCACACCCTCAATGACTCCGTCATCTTCTCCATGATCCTGTGGAAGATTTTAGAGGCTGAAACAATGCCGAACGGCATCCGGTTATAACAGTACTTTCTGAAAGGTGTTTTGAACGTGCAAAGCTTCCTGCTGGACTCGTCCAGTTGTATCTGCCAGAAACCATGCAATGCATCTAGCTTCATAGAACATAGAACATTACAGCGCAGTACAGGCCCTTCAGCCCTCGATGTTGCGCCGACCTGTGAAACCACTCTAAAGCCCATTTACACTATTCCCTTATCGCCCATATGTCTATCCAATGACCATTTGAATACCCTCAGTGTTGGCGAGTCCACTACTGTTGCAGGCAGGGCATTCCACACCCTTACTACTCTCTGAGTAAAGAACCTACTTCTGACGTCTGTCTTATATCTATCTCCCCTCAATTTAAAGCTATGTCCCCTCGTGCTAGACATCACCATCCGAGGAAAAAGGCTCTCACTGTCCACCCTATCCAATCCTCTGATCATCTTGTATGCCTCAATTAAGTTACCTCTTAACCTTTTTCTCTCTAACGAAAACAGCCTCAAGTTCCTCAGCCTTTCCTCATAAGATCTTCCCTCCAGACCAGGCAACATTCTGGTAAATCTCCTCTGCACTCTTTCCAATGCTTCCACATCCTTCCTATAATGTGGTGACCAGAATTGCACGCAATACTCTAAATGCGGCCGCACTAGAGTTTTGTACAGCTGCAACATGACCTCATGGCTCCGAAACTCAATTCCTCTACCAATAAAAGCCAACACACCGTATGCCTTCTTAACAACCCTCTCAACCTGAGTGGCAACGTTCAGGGATCTATGTACAGGGACACCGAGATCTCTCTGCTCATCCACACTGCCAAGAATCTTACCATTAGCCCAGTACTCTGTCTTCCTGTTATTCCTTTCAAAATGAATCACCTCACACTTTTCTGCATTAAACTCCATTTGCCACCTCTCAGCCCAGCGCTGCAGCATATCTATGTCCCTCTGTAACTTGTAACATCCTTCCGCACTGTACACAACTCCACCGACTTTAGTGTCATCTGCAAATTTACTCACCCATCCTTCTATGCCCTCCTCCAGGTCATTTATAAAAATGACAAACAGCAGTGGCCCCAAAACAGATCCTTGTGGTACACCACTAGGAACTGGACTCCAGTCTGAACACTTCCCATCAACCACCACCCTTTGTCTTCTTCCAGCTAGCCAATTTCTGATCCAAACTGCTAAATCTCCCTGAATCCCATGCTTCCATATTTTCTGCAGTAGCCTACCGTGGGGAGCCTTATCAAACGCTTTACTGAAATCCATATACACCACATCAACTGCTTTACCCTCATCCACCTGTTTCGTGAAGAATTTGGCGTGTGCCATCTCACTGGTCAGTTCCTCCCGCTTCGGGATCGAATAGTGTTCCCGCATTATGTTCTGGTTAAGATCTTTGGGACCTATGCATATCTGCAACTCTCCTGAGGGCTTCTTCACACAGACCATCGAGCTGACCCAGTCAGTCGGTTCCGTCACTTTGGAGATGATGCCCTGGTCTTGGAGCTCCTGTAGCTGTGCCTTTAAACATTCCTTCAGTGGAGCCGGCACCCGGCGTGGTGCATGGATTACAGGCGTGGCATCAGGCCTGAGTAGGATCTTGTATCAGGATGGCAAAGTACCCATTCCATCAAACACATCCGGATATTGAGCAAGGATGTCATCAATGTCAGCCTGAAGATCCACATTGGAAGAAGACATAGCATGGACTCGCTGTACAAGGTTGAGTAGCTTGCATGCATGGGCACCAAGCAGGGATGCCTTATCAGGCTTGACGATTTTGAATCGCAGTGTGACATTGATGGTCTTTTGCAGACAAATAGATGACAAGATCCTAGTGCAGTTATGGCATTGCCATTATAATCAAGGAGCTGGCACGCCGGCGGAAGAATTTTGGGTTGCTTTTTAATGCAGTCAAAATCAGCTTGAGAGATGAGATTGGCAGAAGCACCAGTGTCCAGCTTGAACTGGATGCTGCATTGATTTACGTGTATGACAGCACGCCATTCATCCGCGGAATCCACATTGAGGATAGATAGGTGTCTTGCTGAATTTGAGGAGGCATACTCACATGAAGTGATGATGCCCACACGATATGGGGACTCCAGGCAGTCGTCCTCTGGATCCGTAGTGCTACCAGGATCAGAATCCAGTCGACCTTGCTGTACACATCGAACGCGCTTGCATTGGAATTGGGATCGCTGGCCCTTGACCGGTGACGCAGACCTGCACAAGGCTGCATAATGTCCAGGCTTCCCGCAATTTAAACATCGCCTGCCTTTTGCAGGGCATTGCTGCTTTAAGTGGACGGCGCCGCAGTTTGGGCACGCCATGACGTTGACATCGTTACGCTCTGTGCGTCATCGCACATGCGCAGTGCGGTCAGCCGACGTTCACACCTGCACAGTTTAGTTTTCGGCCGCTTCGTTCTCCCGTTCGTGTCGCGCATGCGTGGGACCCCGGGAAAAGCGCGAGAAATGGCCGCTTTCATCAATACTGAGGCGCTGCATCCGGGCAATGGCCTGTACACTCTCTGCCTCATGGGAGGCAAGTTTTTCGTATTCTGCCGATTTGAGACGGGAGTTGCGATTTCTCGCATGCTCATGCACTATACACGTCTCGATTGCGACTGGCAGGGTCATGTGTTTAATTTTGAGGAGTTGCTCCCGCAAGGAATCGGAGTGCACCCTAAACACGATCTGATACCTGATCATGCGCTGTCACCATAATTGCAGGACTGCGCTAATTTACGGAGATGAGTTAGAAAGGATTGGAAAGGTTCATCCTTACCCAGAAGGCGTTGCTGGAAGATATAGCGCTCAAAGCTCTCGTTTGTTTCGACTTCACAGTGAGTGTCGAACTTCTCCAAAACGGTCTTGAATTTGGTCTTGTCCTGGCCGTCGATAAAATTAAGCGAGTTGAAATTCTGGATGGCTTGGTCCCCCGCAGTTGATAGGAGCAGCGCGATGTTTCTGGCATCGGACGCATCGTCGAGGCCTGTGGCCTCAATGTAGAGAAGGAACCTCTGCTTGAAGACCCGTCAGTTGGCGCCGCGATTGCCGGACATCGTAGCTGTGGAGGGGCCTGGATCTTCTCCATGCCGCTGGAAGGCACTTGATGGTCATCACGGAATCACTTGAGGTAAACCCCTTAGAGATAGTAGACTACTGGTACCATGTTGTGTTATTCACCCAGGGGTAACACGGAATGCAACTGGATGCAGTTGTACTTGAAAGTAGACTCCAAACTGTGGTGTTAGCTCAATACGCTTTATTGAACTTGTTAAGCAGTGCACACAGTCTACTAATCTAAGCGTGCTTGCTATAACTAACTAGACCAGACTAGCTCTGAGCCACATGTAGAAGGTGCTAACTGATATATACACCCTGACTGTCACTACAGTTGTCACCAGTGGAAAAAGGCAGAGTGTTGATGCCTCGTGTGTTTTATAATGGGAGACCAGCTTCTAGTGTTCTGCCTGCTGATTGGTTGTGTTCTGTCCTGTGTGTTGATTGGCTGTACTGGATGTCTGTCACTGCCTGTCTGTATCTCATTATGTGCATGAGTGCATATCATGACAGGGACTACGGGTAAATAATCCAGTCACTTGTGGTCATCGTGCTTAGAACACTTTCCTTGGAATCTTTTGCCCATGCCATAGTTCTTTATGTCACCTTCGCTTTTCATCCAGTCAGCGCGTATGTGAATTTTCAAAAAGGTTTTTCCACAGCATGTGGACGTTGCTGGCAATGCCAGCATTTATTACCCAACTCTTATTGTCCTTGAGAAGGAGGTGCTGAGCTCCCTTCTTGAACCGCTGCTATCCATATGGTGTAAGTACACCCACAGTCCTGTGAGGAAGAGAGTGCCAGGATTTTGACCCAGTGACACTGAAGAAACCGATACAATTCCAAGTGGAACTTGGACAGCGCGGTAGCACAATGGGTGGCATGGTAGCACAGTGGTTAGCACTGTTGCTTCACAGCTACAGGGCCCAAGGTTTGATTCCCGGCTTGGATCACTGTCTGTGCGAAGGCTCCCCGTGTCTGCGTGGGTTTCCTCCGGGTGCTCCAGTTTCCTTCCACAAGTCCCGAACGATGTGCTTGTTAGGTGAATTGGACATTCTGAATTCTCCCTCAGTGTACCCGAACAGGACCTGGAATGTGGCGACCAGGGGATTTTCACAGTAACTTCATTGCAGTGTTAATGTAAGCCTACTTGTGACACTACTAAGATTATTATTATTCTAAAGTCAGGCTTGTGTGTGACTTTGAATTGAGATGGCCCTGTTACCACGCCATCTACTGCCCTTGTCCTTGCACAAGGTAGATGGCACTGATTTAGACGGTGCTGTTGAGGGAGGCTTGATGAGTTGCTGCAGTGAATCTTGTATATTTTTCGCACTGCTGCCAGTGTGCATCAGTGGTGGATGTTTAAGGTGCGAATGTTTAAGGTGATGGATGGGTTGCCAGTCTTGAGTATTGTTGGAGCTGCATTTGTCCAGGCACACGGAAAGCATTGCATCTCACTCCTGACTTGTACCTTGCAGATGGTCGACAGATGGAGTTACTCCCCACAGAATTTCTAGCCTCTGACCTGCTCTTGAAGCCACAGTATTTATTTGGCTGATCCAGTTCAGTTTCTGGGCAATGGTAAGCCCAGTATGTTGATAGTGAGGGATTCCGTAATGTTAATGCCATCGAATGTCAAGGGAATATGGTATTGTCTCTTATTGAAGAGGATCACTGCCTGAAACTTGCATGGCATGAATTTTTCTTGCCACTTGTCAGCCCAAGCCTGAATATTGTCCAGATCTTGCTGAATAGGAACTGCTTCATTACCTAAAGAGTTACTAAAGTGGATATGTTTGTGTTAGTGTATCTCTTCAGGTAGCCTGACCCCCAAATACAGTTATGCAGTGAATCCCTACCTTCCCTCCTAGTTACTCCATAGGTTATTTGCAGAACAACTAAGTTAACCTATTTTCCACTCTTACAGTAAGGGACTATAAAGACCCATCTTCTCTTTTCCTCTTCCCCCTCCCAAACCGCCATGTACACCTCTGCCAAAGAGGTTACCTTTCTCTTCACTCCACCTGCACATCATATGGTTCTGTATTCCTCATGCTGTATTTGGTGTGCTTTTACTGAATTGATCAGTGTTTCATGAACAATTTTATTTACGTTCCCATGTCTGATTTATTTTCTAGCTGCCTACTGCTTTCAATCACTAAACGAACCTCAAGCCTCACATATAAATCCATCAATATGCCAAGTAAAATGTTTGGAATTCCACTAAAGGAGTCATGTGTCTATTTCAGTAACGATGTAGATTGTTTATGGAACATCAGCCATTTCTTTGGCACTCTTATCTGCCCTAATTTTAAAGCTTTTGTGTATCCCTTTCATCTGGGAACGATTTTGCTGCTGGTGATGGTGGGCGAATGGGTTAATATGGCTACTGCCTATAGGTGAAATAATGAACAACGATTGTCCTCATTTTAGACTCCCTGAGAAAGGGAGGGGGTGGGGGGAACAGAAGGTAAATTTAGGCAGTGTGGAAGAATTCCTCTGGAATCTAAGGGTTTGAGATGGATTGCAAATGAGGGTGGAATGCAGTGTAAACACTCTGTGGTAAACCACAGAACATACATTATATGTATTATGGTACACGGCCATTGTACTCCAGTTATTACGGTAAATACCAGCCTGCTGGCTCCACTCAGCAGACTCTGCATAAAAGTGTACGCTCTCCTGCACTGCCCCCATTCTTGACTCCAGCGACAGGAGGCTTTACATCAAGCACAATAAAGCCACAATAGTTCACCATTCGTCTCGTGGTCATTGATGGTACATCAATTTATTGTGCTAGAATTTTGAAGATGAACGTCTTACTCAAGCCGGATCGCCTGGAGCTGAACCCACGCGCAGCCGACGCCACAGCGGCTTTCGAGCACTGGCTAGCCTGCTTTGAAGTATATCTCGGAGCATCCACCGAAGTCATCTCAGACCCACAGAAGCTCCAACTACTCTACGCACGGGTGAGCCCGCAAGTCTTCCTCCTCATTCGGGACGCTCCCACCTTCACGGAGGCGATAGCCAGCTAACTCCGGAGGCCCCAAATGCTACTTTTGCGGCCAGAACAATCACCCCAGACAACGCTGCCCAGCACGGAGCGCGGCCTGCAACGGGTGTAGCAAGAAGGGTCACTTTGTCACTGTTTGCCAGGCCCGATCGGTTGCTGCCGTTTCTAGGCCCAACATTGCTTCCGCAACATCCCCCATGTGCGATCCAGGAACGACGATGCCCGCCACGTGCGGCCCATGGGCGCCACCATCTTCGGCACCATCTTGGAACGCACCCCAGGACCCCTGCTCGGCTGGCCTCCGATACCTCCGCCACCGCCGACCAGCCCTCCCACCACCTTCCGCAGCTCGCCTCCATCACCCTCGACCAGTCTCGGCAACCTCGCAACCGCTACAACGACCGTTCGGATCAACGGGCACGAGTCGACATGTCTCTTCGATTCCGGGAGCACAAAGAGTTTCACACACCCAGCTACGGTAAGGCGCTGCTCCCTCCCGGTTCTCCTCGTGACCCAGAAAATCTCCCTGACCTCCGGATCCCATTCCGTACAGATCCGGGGGTACTGCGTCACGCCGGGGGTACTGCGTGGCCACCCTCTCGGTACAGGGCCTAGAGTACAATAACTTCAGACTCTACGTCCTCCCCCATCTCTGCGCTGTCCTATTACTGTGTCTCGATTTCCAGTGCCACCTCCAGAGCCTCACCCTAAAGTTTGGCGGACTCCTGCCCCCCCTCACTGTCTGTAGCCTTACGACCCTTAAGATCGATCCACCCTCGGTCTTCGCGAATCTCACCCCGGACTGTAAGCCCGTCGCCACGAGGAGCAGACGGCACAGTGCCCAGGATTGGACCTTTATCAGGTCGGAGGTCCAACGACACCTGCTGGAGGGGGTCATTGAGACCAGTAACAGCCCCTGGAGAGCCCAAGTGGTGGTCGTTAAAACTGGGGAGAAGCACCGGATGGTCATCGACTACAGTCAGACGATCAACCGGTACACGGAGCTCGATGCGTACCCCCTCCCCTGCATATCTGACCTGGTCAACCGATTGCGCAGTATCGAGTCTTCTCCACCGTTGACTTGAAATCCGCGTGCCACCAGATCCCTATCCGCCCGGAGGACCGCCAATACACTGCATTCGAAGCAGATGGCCACCTCTACCATTTCCTTAGGGTTCCCTTCGGCATCACCAATGGGGTCTCAGTCTTCCAGCGAGAGATGGATCGAATGGTTGACCAGTATGGGCTGCGGGCCACGTTCCCGTATCTGGATAACGTCGCCATCTGCAGCCACGACCAGCAGGACCACGACGCGAATCTCCAGAAATTCCTCCACGCCGGTAAACCCCTTAACCTTACCTATAATAAGGAGAAATGTGTTTTCTGCACAACCCGCTTAGCCATCCTTGGCTACGTTGTGGAAAATGGAGTCCTCGGGCCCGACCCCGACCGCATGCGCCCCTTCCTGGAACTCCCCCTCCCTCACTGTCCCAAGGCTCTGAAGCGATGACTGGGATTCTTCTCATTTACGCCCAGTGCGTCCCTAATTATGTGGACAAGGCCCGCCCACTCATCAAGTCCAACATTTTCCCCCTGACGGCTGAGGCACGCCGGGCCTTCAACCACATCAAGACGGACATTGCCAAAGCCACGATGCACGCAGTCGACGAGTCCCTCCCATTTCAGGTGGAGAGCGACGCATTGGACGTGGCTCTGGCGGCCACCCTCAACCAGGCGGGCAGACCCGTGGCTTTCTTCTCCCGCACCCTCCATGCCTCTGAAATCCAGCACTCCTCTGTCGAAAAGGAAGCCCCAGCCACTGTGGAAGCTGTGCGACATTGGAGGCATTACCTGGCCGGCAGGCAATTCACTCTCCTCACTGACCAATGGTCGGTTGCCTTCATGTTTAGTAACACACAGAGGGGCAAGATTAAGAATGACAAGATCTTGAGGTGGAGGATCAAACTCTCCACCTATAACTATGAGATCTTGTATCGTCCTGGGAAGCTCAATGAGCCCCCAGATGCCCTATCCCGCGGTACATGTGCCAACGCACAAGTAGACCGACTTCGGGCCCTCCACAATGACCTCTGTCACCCGGCGGTCACCCAGTTCTTCCACTTTATCAAGGCCCGCAACCTGCCTTACTCCATCGAGGAGGTCAGGACTGTGACCAGGGACTGCCAGGTCTGCGCGGAGTGCAAACCGCACTTCTAACGGCCGGACAGAGTGCACCTGGTGAAGGCCTCCCGCCCCTTTGAGCACTTCAGCATTGATTTCAAAGGGCCCCTCCCTTCCACTGACCGTAACGTGTACTTTCTCAATATCATTGATGAGTACTCCCGTTTCCCTTTCGCCATCCCATGCCCTGACATGACTTCTGCCACTGTCATCAAGGCCCTACACAGTCTCTTCACTCTGTTCGGTTTCCCTACCTACATCCACAGTGATCGGGGCTCTTCCTTCATGAGCGATGAGCTGCGTCAGTTCCTGCTCAGCAAAGGCAACGCCTCGAGCAGGACGACCAGCTACACCCCCGGGGAAACGGACAGGTGGAGAGGGAGAACGCGATGGTTTGGAAGTCCGTCCTGCTGGCCCTTCGGTCTAGGAGTCTCCCGCTGGCAGGAGGTCCTCCCCGATGCGCTCCACTCCATTCGGTCGCTCCTGTGCACTGCTACCAATGAGACCCCTCATGAACGTTTGTTTGCCTTCCCTAGAAAGTCCACCTCCGGGGTCTCGCTCCCGACCTGGCTGACAGTTCCTGGGCCCATCCTCCTCCGGAAGCATGCGAGGACCCCTAAGTCAGACCCCCTCGTCGAAAAGGTCCTCCTCCTCCATGCGAACCCATCATGTGGCACATCATGACGGGCGGCAGGACACTGTCTCCCTCCGGGACCTGGCACCCGCTGGTTCCCCATCCACCATCACCACCGCCCCCGACCTGGTACCGTCTCCTCCCCCTCCGCTGGCGACCACTGCAACCCCCGCCCCTGTGCCGTTCCTCCCCCACCAGCGACTATCACCACCACCTCCGCCCCGGTGGCGCCCACCCACCCACCGGCTCATTTACTGGGTGAAGAAGGAGAGGACAATACGCTCCCGGAGTTGCAGTTACTCACATCAGCGCCCACACCACAGCCGGGGCTGAGGCAATCGCGGCAGAAGGTCAAAGCCCCCGACCGACTCGACCTGTAACTTTGCTTCACCCCCGCTGGACTAATTTTTTTAAACAGGGGGTGAATGTGGTAAACCACTAAACCTACATTACATGTATTATGGTACACTGCCATTGTACTCCAGTTATTATGGTAAATCCCAGCCTGCTGGCTCCACCCAGCAGACTCTGTATAAAAGTCTACGCTCTCCTGCACTGCCCCCATTCTTGGGTCCAGCTACAGGAGGCTTTACGTCTAGCACAATAAAGCCACAATAGTTCACCATTCGTCTCGTGGTCATTGATGGTACATCACACTGGTCACTATTTGAGATATTTGAGGCGTATCACATTTCGTTCATCTGAAAACAATAGAAAACCCAAACCCATCCAAGCAACGCAACAGTTTTACAATACTGAAATAAAGGATGATTCCTGGACGTTTGCTGATAGCAGTCGTGGAATATGATTGCAGTTTGAAGTTGCATCATTCAGCATTCCTCAGTACACCAAATCACTTGCCAATTCATCTGACTGATGTAGTAGTTGAAATGCCATCTGCCATGCCCTCCAGCTGGAAGTAAAAGTGGTTGCAGAAAGTTCGCTGATATTTGTAGGTACGCCACATCAAAGAAACGTTCGGGCTGCAAACCTCTTCAGTAGTTCAGTAAATGCAGCAAGAACAGCGCTGTGTTGTGAGGCTGGGCCAGGCGACATAAAGGTTGACAATGATTCATGCTCAAATATTTAATCTATTCTTTTCCTGACCCCCCTCTATGTTGTGTTTATCATAGAATTTACAGTGCAGAAGGAGGCCATTCGGCCCATCGAGTCTGCACCGGCTCCTGGAAAGAGCACCCCACCCAAGGTCAACACCTCCACCCTATCCCCACAACCCAGTAACCCCACCCAACACTAAGGGCAATTTTGGACACTAAGGGCAATTTATTATGGCCAATCCACCTAACCTGCACATCTTTGGACTGTGGGAGGAAACCGGAGCACCCGGAGGAAACCCACGCACACACGGGGAGGATGTGCAGACTCCGCACAGACAGTGACCCAAGCCGGAATCGAACCTGGGACCCTGGAGCTGTGAAGCAATTGTGCTATCCACAATGCTACCGTGCTGCCCCAAACATATGCTTGGGGCACTTTTTTTGTTGCGAAGCAAATTGTGAAATAAAAACAGAAAATGCTGGGGAAACGCAGCAGGTCTGACAGCATCTGTGGAGGGCAGCACGGTAGCACAGTGGGTAGCACTACTTGTGACAATAAAAATTATGATTATAAGAGTTAATGTTTCAAGTCCGCATGTCTGGCTTTTATTTCAGATTTCCAGCATCCACAGTATTTTGCTTTAATTTTACTGCAAATAGTAAATTGGCTAAAGCTCACCAAGGTGAGAAGCAAAACCCTAATGGTTGAATATGTAAAGATCAACATTGGCAGAAATAGGAAAAAGGGTTTCAGGAATGATAATTGACCACGGAATGATAATTGAATGTTAATTGACTATAAAAAAATATTTGAACAGCAATTAACGACAAAATGACCATGGAGTGGCAACTGATTACGCAATGATAAATGAATGAAAGTGACAGCTCCAGAATCCCAGGTTCGATTCCCGGCTTGGGTCACTGTCTGTGTGGAGTCTGCACGTTCTCCCCGTGTGTGCGTGGGTTTCCTCCGGGTGCTCCGGTTTCCTCTCACAGTCCAAAGATGTGCAGGTTAGGTGGATTGGCCATTCTAAATTGCCCTTAGTGTTCAAAAAGGTTACGGGGATAAAGGTTACGGGGATAAAGGTTACGGGGAAAACTACCACATACGCTGCAGGAAAGGATGTCCCGAAGCGTGGTACATTGGCGAGACCATGCAGACGCTGCGACAACGGATGAACGGACATCGCGCGATAATCGCCAGGCAGGAATGTTCCCTTCCAGTCGGGGAACACTTCAGCAGTCAAGGGCATTCAGCCCCTGATCTCCGGGTAAGCGTTCTCCAAGGCGGCCTTCAGGACGCGCGACAACGCAAAATCACCGAGCGGAAACTTATAGCCAAGTTCCGCACACATGAGTACGGCCTCAACCCGGACCTTGGATTCATGTCGCATTACATTCATCCCCCACCATCTGGCCTGCAAAATCCTACCAACTGTCCTGGCTTGAGACAATTCACACCTCTTTAAACTGGGGTTACCCCTATCTCTGAATCTGTAAAGACTTTATTACCTGCAAATGCTCGCATTCAAAGCATTGTCTTGCATCTTTGACTTTGTCTATATATATGTTTCTGGAACATACCTTTCCATTCACCTAAGGAAGGAGCAGAGCTCCGAAAGCTAATGTTTGAAACAAACCTGTTGGACTTTAACCTGGTGTAAGACTTCTTACTGGGGATAAAGGGGATAGGGTGGAGGTGTGGGGCTTAAGTGGGATGCTCTTTCCAAGGGCCGGTACAGACTTGATGGGCCGAATGGCCTCCTGCACTGTAGATTCTATGATTCTACGATAATTGAACGATTGACCATAAACATAATTGTCTATGGAATGACAATTGACTATGGAATGATTAAATTATGATTGACTATAGAATGACAATTGAATAATTGACTGTGGAATGACAATCAAGTTGGGGCAATTATGAATAAGGTTAATTGTTCATTGGTTACATCTAAAGAACATTCCTTTCTTCTGACCGGTCATGCATAGATTAAAAGTGGACCCAGTGCCATTTTGATTGGACTCTTGTTTATCCTGTATTTTAAAAGGCACTGCTATGTTGGAACAGGCACCACAAAAGTTTACATAATTAAAAAATATTTGCAAAAGAATGCGGTTATACTCGTGATTTAAAACAATCAGATTTGTTTTCCAAAGCCAGGATCCATGTACCACCATATTATTGCATTAATTTGTAATGATTAGTGTAGTAATCACTTTCATTTTCCTTTGAATATCATTCAAATTCTTCATTATAAAAGGGTTCCACTGCATTGGTTGTGAAGCTATGTATGTAAAAGCGAAGTACTGCAATGCTGAAAATCTGAATTTAAAACTAAAAAAAGTGCTGAATACATCAGAAACTGATAGCATCTGTGGAATGAGAAGTGTATCCAGTCAAGGACATTTCTTCTGCCCCAAACACATCGCCTGTTGCAATATAATCAGGAGGTGTGAAAGATTTTGGTAGGGCATGTAAACTGTAGGGATGACATTTGGCTATTGTACATTGCCCAAACTTTAGGAGCATTAAAGAAATGTTTTCATAAGACTAGAGCATCATCACTGCTTAGAGATTATTAGCTGCCTTGGACCACGGAATAGATTGCCAATTGATATTACCGTGAGGATATTGAGAATTTCCAATAGTTCAGCAGACCTGCAACAAATGGCTCACTGGCATAATGGGCGGCACGGTAGCACAGTGGTTAGCACTGTTATTTCACAGCACCAGAGACCCGGGTTTGATTCCCAGCTTGGATTACTGTCTGCGCGGAGTCTGCATGTTTTCCCCTTTTCGTGTGGGTTTCCTCCAGGTGCTGCGGTTTCCTCCCACAAAGTCCCGAAAGATGTCCTTGTTCGGTGAATTGGACATTCTGAATTCTCCCTCAGTGTACCTGAACAGGCGCCGGAGTGTGGCGACTAGGGGCTTTTCACAGTAGCTTTATTGCTGTAATAATGTAAACCTACTTGTGACACTAGAACAAAGAACAATGCAGCACAGGAACAGGCCCTTCGGCTCTACAAGCCTGTGCCGGTCATGATACCAACTTTGCCAAAACCCTCAGTACTTCCTTGTGCCGTATCCCTCTATACCCATCCTATCCATGTGTTTGTCAAGATGCCTTTTCAACGCTGTTAATGTAGCTGCTTCCGCAACCTCCACTGGCAACATGTTCCAGGCACTCACCACCGTCTGCGTAAAAAACGTGCCTCACTCATCACCTCTAAACCTTGCCCCACAGACTTTAAACCTATGCCCCCTGGTGACTGACCCTTCCATCCTGGGGAAAAGTGCCTGCCCATCCACTCTATCCATACCCCTCATAATCTTGTAAAACTCTATCAAGTCACCCCTCAACCTCCGTCTTTCTAATGGAACTAGTTTGAGTCTATTCAGCCTCTCCACATAATTAACACCTTCCAGACCAGGCAACATCCTGGTAAACCTCCTCTGCACCCTCTCCAAAGTCTCCAGATCCTTCTGGTAGTGTGGTGACCAGAATTGAGCGCAATATCCCAAGTGCGGCCTTACCAAGGTTCTATACAACTGAAGCATGACTATCCAGTTTTTATACTTGATACCCCATCCAATGAAGGCAAGCATTCCGTATGTTTTCTTGACTACCTTGTCCACTTGTGTTGCCATCTTCAAAGATTTGTGGACCGGCATGCCCAGATCTCTCTGACTTTCTATATTTCTAAAAGTTTTGACATTTACGGTATATTTCCCTTCTATGTTAGACCTACCAAAATGCATTACCTCACATATGTCCGGATTAAACTCCATTTGCCATTTCTCTGCCCAAGTCTCCAATTACTTCTTCTCCTTCAAACAGTCACAGTTAAGTTTATATTATGCAAGAGTTTGGTTTTATTGAACTGTTGGTCGAGTGCGGTAGTGGTTTGGGTGCAATTTGTTTATTTTTAAATCCCAAACTATTTGTGTTCCCCTTTCTCCCACTATTTTGCACGCGGATTGTGGTAAACGTTTGCGGAAACTGCACGTTCTCCCCGTGTCTGCGTGGGTTTCCTCCGGGTGCTCCGGTTTCCTGTCACAAGTCCCGAACGACGTATTTGTTAGGTGAATTGGACATTCTGAATTCTCCCTCAGTGTACCCGAACTGGTGCCGGAGTGTGGCGACTGGGGGATTTTCACAGTAACTTCGTTGCAGTGTTAATGTCAGCCTACTTGTGACACTAATAAAGATGATTATTATTATGTAGAAACGTGGTTCTAAGAAAAGTTGGTTTAAAAGTTCCCCGCCATGGGTATCTGTGCCCATCCACAACCACTGTTGGGAGGTCAACTCGCTTCGTGTTTTCTCTGGGCGGGGAAGATTGAGTGGATGAAGCAAAGGCCAATTAGAAATAAGTTTGTTATTCCGTCTTCACTCCAGAGCGGGTCCAGATTGTGCTGTGCATTCGTCTGTTTTGTCACATGATCAAAGAGCGCGGCAGGAAAGAGCAGCTTCACTGAAGTGGGTTTAATAAACAGAACCATTTTGAGATTCGCCTCACATCTTTCCCCTCTGTCCTGTTCGATATTTTCCACGCAAATTAGTTATTCTCTCAAAAATACCCTTGGGAGTGAGTGAGCTGTTGAGAGTTTTTACAAGCTGCACGCACTAATTGTACTGTAAATCCTCCTTACAAGTCCCACGCTAAACTGGCCCCCAGGCTTTGGTGACTGGGATTCCTGCCGATTGAGAATGCTGATGTCCAAACTGTGTGCTGCAGAAACTGGCCTCGGCTACACCCAGCCGAATGTGCCCCTGAACACATCAGGCATTGCTGTATTGGCAGTAAGTTATGAGGTGGCGCCTCTGAGCTTCTCTCAAGGGGTTTAGCAGCACTGTCCATCTGGACATGGATACTCACACTTGTACAGAAGCGCCATTCATGTGTAATCTTCAAACTGACAGATGGTTTTCATTCTATTTCAACTTCCTCAGGGATAGAAACCCCAGAATTGTGACTCGTGTCTTCCATTCACTCACACGTGCATATTTAAACAAGTCAACTTGAATTGCAGGAGGGTGAGTTACAATCGTCATTCAAAGATGCCCTTTTATACAGAACAAATTCAAACCGTTTGACCAAGGACTTTTAGAGAGGTAATAACTGATGTGTTGGGTGTTCTGGATCACATACAGGTCACCAACACTTGAAGTAGTGCAACACTATTTTATTTAAAGGTTAACTATTTAAACATACTTGAAATGTGGGTAAATACGATACAAGCTTTAACTAAAGACCTTTGCCTTGTTCTAACCAGTTGATGCACTCAGCACATGGTGAATGTCTGTGTTGCAGGCTGTGAGCTCTGTGCTCCTAGCGAGCTGCTACGTGAATGAGCGGGAACTTTGATGTCCCCTGTCTTCATAGTGTGTGTGCTCTCACTGGCTGCGGTGTTGTGTATATTGATTGGTCCCACTGTGTGTCTGCACCATGATATACTGAAATGAAAATGAAAATCGCTTATTGTCACAAGTAGGCTTCAAATGAAGTTACTGTGAAAAGCCCCTAGTCGCCACATTCCGGCACCTGTTCAGGGAGGCTATTACAGGAATCGAACCGTGCTGCCTTGGTCTGCTTTCAAAGACAGCGATTTAGCCCTGTGCTAAACAGCCCCGGTACTGGTGTAGATTATGACATTCCCCCCTTTTATATAAAAAAGTGTGCCTGCGTGACAATAAATAGAGTGTTGTGAATGTTCCTGACTACATGTGTGCGAAATATTTACAGGACTATGTACATAAAACTAAGCTATTTACATGGGAAGGTGCCTGGTGCAGAAAAAACAGTGTGTCACACAAATAACGAGATGAACACTATATACAAACCACTTGAACGATTAAACGGAATAACAGAACAGACCAGAGAGTCCATTAGTGCAAAGATCACAAATTAAGTCTCTGAGGTGGATGACGTATTCTGGTTGACCGCCTCAAGGGTGGGTCAGGAGCCACCGGCTGAGGAGCGGGCTGGACTGCGTCAGAGTGAGGAGGATGAAGAGTAACCGGAATCTCCGCATAGTCCAGGTCAGGGACAACAGGAGGGCATGGCACTGGCGGAGGATCGCATAGCGAGCGTGGAACGAGGCGAAGGGCACATCGATTACGGCGCAGAATGGAACCATCCAGTAGACGAACCAGGAACGAGTGGGGAGCCACCTGCCGAAGAACCACAGCAGTTGCAGACCAGCCACCATCCGGAAGATGGATGCGAACGTTGTCACCTGGAGCCAGAGCAGGGATATCAGCTGCACGGGAGTCATGAGCTGCCTTGTGCTGTGCTCGAGACAGCTGCAACCGGTGAAGGACCGGAACGTAGTCGAGGTCTGGGACGTGAATGGACGGCACCGTCGTCCTCGGGGTGCGACCCATGAGCAGCTGGGCTGGCGACAGGCCAGTGGACAGTGGGGCCGAGCGATAGGCCAGCAGGGCGAGGTAGAAGTCGGATCCCGCATCGGCAGCCTTGCAGAGGAGCCGTTTGACTATGTGGATGCCCTTCTCCGCTTTGCCATTGGATTGGGGGTACAGGGGACTGGATGGCACATGCACAAAGTTGTACCTCCTGGCAAAGTTGGATCAATCCTGGCTTGCGAAGCAGGGGCCATTGTCCGACATCACAGTGAGTGGGATGCCGGGACAGGCCCGGATGACTGCAGACGATGTGATGTCGTGCAAACGTACCACCTCCGGGTAGTTTGAAAAATAGTCTACAATCAGAACATAGTCCCTGCCCAGCGCGTAGAACAGGTCGATGCCGACCTTGGACCAAGGGGACGTGACCAACTCATGGGGCTGCAGGGTCTCACGTGGTTGGGCCGGCTGGAACCGCTGACAGGTGGGGCAGTTGAGCACTGTGTTGGCTATGTCCTCATTAATGCCGGGCCAGTACACTGCCTCTCGGGCCCGTCGGCGGCACTTCTCCATGCCAAGATGGCCCTTGTGTAGCTGTTCCAAGACAAGCTGGCGCATGCTGTGCGGGATAACAATGCGGTCCAGCTTCAGGAGGACACCATCGACTACCGCCAGATCGCCTCTGATGTTGTAGAACTGCGGGCATTTGTCCTTGAGCCACCCGTCTGTTAGATGGCGCATGACACGCTGTAGCAGGGGGTCAGCCGCAGTCTCGCGGCGAATTTGGACGAGGTGTTCATCCGTGGCCGGTAGATTGGAGGCCACGAACGCCAAGTGGGCGTCAACCTGGCAGACAAATCCTGCTGGGTCACACGGGGTGTTGACTGCCCTGGACAGAGCGCCGGCTATGATCAGGTCTTTGCCCGGGGTGTATACGAGCTGGAAGGCATATCGCTGGTGTTTAAGCAGAATGCGCTGGAGGCGAGGCGTCATGTCGTTCAAGTCTTTTTGTATTATATTGACCAGTGGGCGATGGTCGGTCTCGACGGTGAATTGGGGAAGGCCGTACACATAATCATGAAACTTGACGACACCGGTCAGAAGGCCCAGGCATTCCTTTTCTATCTGCGAGTAGCGCTGTTCCGTGGGGGGTCATGGCGCGTGACGCATATGCAACGGGGGCCCATGATGAGGCCTCATTGCGTTGCAGGAGCACTGCCGCAATGCCAGATTGGCTGGCATCGGTCGAAATTTTTGTCTGTTTCGCTGGATCAAAAAAGGCCAATACCGGGGCAGTGGTAAGTTTGGTTTTAAGTTCTGTCCATTCGCGCTCGTGGGCAGGAAGCCATTGGAAGTCTGTCGTCTTCCTGACCATGTTCCTGAGAGTGTGGTATGAGAGGCGAGGTTAGGGATGAACTTCCCTAGGAAGTTGACCATGCCCAGGACCGCCTTCTTGTCCTCTGGCTTTTTCATGGCTGTGATGGCAGCCACCTTGTCCGCATCCGGCCGCACACCCAGCTGGGAGATGTGGTCCCCTAGGAACTTGAGTTCCGTCTGGCCGAAGGAGCATTTGGCTCTGGTTTGAACACGCGCTGGAGGCGACTGATATGCTCCTGCGGGGTGGTGGACCAAATGATTATGTCGTCGACATAGACGCAAACGCCTTCAATGCCTTCCATCATTTGTTCCATGATCCGGTGGAACACTTCTGACGCCGATATGATCCCAAACGGCATCCTGTTGTAACAATATCTGCCAAAAGGGGTGTTAAAGGTACACAGTTTCCTGCAGGATCTGTTTAGTTGAGTTTGCCAGAATCCTTTCGAGGCGTCAAGTTTGGTGAAGATCTTGGCGTGAGCCATCTCGCATGTGATCTCTTCGCGCTTGGGGATTGGGTAATGCTCCCTCATTATGTTGCAATTCAGATCCTTTGGATCAATGCAGATTCTGAGCTCGCTGGAAGGCTTTTTTACGCACACCATGGAACTGACCCAGTCGGTTGGTTCCGTAACTCTGGTGATCACGCCTTGGTCTTGGAGGTCCTGCATCTGCTGCTTGAGGCGATCCTTGAGGGGTGCTGGGACTCTGCGAGGTCCATGCACCACTGGCGTGGCGTTCTGTTTGAGTAGGATCTTGTAAGTATATGGGAATTTCCTGCCCCCCATGCCTTCAAAGACGTTGCGGTCCTGGTCGATGATGGCGTTGAGTTGCGCCCTGAAGTCAGCATCCTGGAAGGCAGACGCGTCATCAGGAGAGAGAGAGTGAACTCTTTGAACGAGGTTTAGCAGCTTGCACGCCTGTGCGCCAAGCAGAGAGTCCTTCGAGAAACCCACGATCTCGAAAGGAAGGATGGCTTTTCGTGACTTGTGCGTCACGTCGAGTTGGCATGAGCCGGTAGCAGGAATGATGTTGCAATTGTAGTCCAATAGCTGGCAGGCCGATGGGAGAATGGTTGGTTTGACACAAAGGCTTTGGAAAGCAGACCATGCCATGAGATTGGCGGAGGCACCAGTGTCCAGGCGGAATCGTATTTGGGACCGGTTGACCGTCAGGGTGGCACACTACTCATCGTCTGGATCGATGCTGTATACCAACAGCGGCTGGTGTCTTTGCTTCAGGGACAGCCTGTTTTTCGTTACGACGCCGACTCGAAAAGGCACCTTCGGGTCCTCGGTGTCACTGCTGTGTGGGAGGTCGGAATCGGACTCGGTGACCGTGGGTTGAATTGCCCGAACATTCCTGCAAGGCTGGCTGAAGCGATATGAATTGGAAGGCTGAGCTGCTCGACAGCAGGCAGTATAGTGGCCAAGTCTTTCACATCGTAGGCAATGTTGAGATTATGCGGGGCATTGCCGCTTTAAATGGGCGGAGCCACAGTTGCCGTACATCGTGACGTCAGCACGTTCGCTGCGCCACCGCGCATGCGCGGTGCGGTCATGCGTGGTGCGCGCCTGGGCATTACGTTCCTCCACGTCGCCGTCCCCTCGTTTGGTGCGTATAAGCGCGGGAGTCTGCGAAAAGCGCGCGAAATGGCCGCCCTCAGCCAGGCTGAGGCCCTGGAGGTGCTCAATCACTTGGACCCGTTCCACCTTGTGGGGACCTTGACACGCTGTTTCAGCCGCTTATATATGGGAGTACCAACTGGTGGCATTTTCATGTAAGACACAGGTCTTGATGGCGGTCGCTAGGGTGAGTTGCTTTACTTTGAGGAGCTGCTGACGTAGGGGGTCCGACTGAACACCGAAAATGATCTGGCCGCGTATCATGGAGTCGGAGGTGGGCCCGTAGCTGCAAGATTGCGCAAGGATGCAGAGGTGCGTTAGAAAGGATTGGAAAGGTTCGTCCTTACCCTGCAAACGCTGCTGGAACACGTGGCGCTCAAAACTTTCATTCACCTCTACGCTGCAGTGAGTGTCAAACTTGAGGAGAACCGTCTTGAGCTTCGTCTTGTCTTCGTCATCTGCAAAGGTGAGAGAGTTGAAAATGTGGATGGCATGGTCCCCGGCCATGGAGAGGAGAAGAGCAATCTTTCTGGTGTCCGAGGCGCCCTCCCTGTCTGTGGCTTCGAGGAAGAGCTGGAAGCGCTGTTTGAAAATCTTCCAGTTGGCCCCGAGGTTGCCGGCGATGCGGAGCGGCGGCAGCGGGCTGATGTCCATGTTGCAGGATGATGGAATGCTGGCGGAAGAGGCAGATCAATTGCAGGTCGGTCTAAGAAGTGCTAGTATGCAACCACTCCTGGTATCATGATGTGTTGGGTGTTCTGGATCACATACAGGTCACCAACACTTGAAGTAGTGCAACACTATTTTATTAAAAGGTTAACTATTTAAACATACTTGAACTGTGGGTAAATACGATACTAGCTTTAACTAAAGACCTTTGCCTTGTCCTAACCAGTTGATGCACTCAGCACATGGTGAATGTCTGTGTTGCAGGCTGTGAGCTCTGTGCTCCTAACTAGCTGCTACTTGAATGAGCGGGAACTCTGATGCCCCCTGTCGTTATAGTGCGTGTGCTCTCACTGGTGATTGGCTGCGGTGTTGTGTATGTCGATTGGTCCCACTGTGTGTCCATCAGTGTGTGTCTGCACCATGATATACTAGTGTATATTATGACAATAACTTCTTGCCTGAAGTTACTGTTGCTTCATAACACTCTTCACAAGGCTAGGAGAGTATCTGATGTCAGCAATAAAAAAACAGTTCAGGTCTTAAGATCTTCCTTAGTCTCTGCCTTGTTAGTTTTCTCATATTCACTTCCACAAACTCTGTCAGTTCGACTGCCACTTTACTCACACACACCGCAAAGAGTATTAGAATCAGTGATATTGGACAAGCCTTGTGCCGAGGGGAACCAGTTGATAGATGAAGTACATTTGGATTTCCAAAAGACATTCAAGGTGACAAACAAAAGATTAACACTCAATTTAAGGGTTCATGGCATAGATAGTCACGGATGGAGGATTGGTTAATGGCCAGGGAGCTGAGATTAGGGATAAACGTGGCATTTTTCCAAGTTGGCAGGCTGGAACTATTGGACTGCTGCACGAATCTGTGCTGGGACGTCGGCTATTTACAATCTATATTCACGACTTAGACAAAGAGACTGAGTAATATATTGAAGCTTGATGATTATACTCAGGTAGACATAAATTGGCTGAAAAGGGATATGGACAAAGTTAATGAATGGGTAACAAGGTGTCAAATGGAGTCTAATGTGGGGTAGTGAGAGGCTATTCACTGGCTGTAAGGATATTAAAGCAGAATATTTTTTAAAAGCCATGAAACATCTAAATGTTAATGTTCAGAGGGGCTTTGGTGTATTCATACAAGGAACACAATGTTGGTACACAGGTAATTGGGAAGGCATGTGGCACATTGTCCTTTATTGCAAGGGGATTGGAGTACAATAATAAGGATCTCTTGCTACAATAGGATAGGGATATGATCAAGCTACACCTGGAGTACTGTGTTCGGCTCTGGTCTCCATATTTAAGGAAGGATTTACCTGCATTGGAGGCAATACAGTGAAGGTTCACTAGAATGTTTCCTGGAATAATGAGGTTGCTCAATGTTGAGAAGCTGAGTAAATTGGGTTTATATTTTCTGGAGATTAGAAGAATGAGAGGTGATCGAATTGAAACATACAGGATTCTGAAAGTGCTTGACAGGGTAGATACTGAGATTGTTTCTGTTGCCTAGCGAATCTAGAACACAGAGAAACAGTGTTCTAGATTCAGGATAAGGGGTCAAATCATTTAGGACTGATGAGGAGAGAATCCTTCACTCAAAGGGTTGTGAATTTTTGGAATTGCCTACCCAGAGGATTGTGATGCCCCATTGTTGAGTATATTTAAGATGAGGTTGATAAATTTTTGACCTCCCAGGGAATCGCGAGATATGGGGAACAAGCAGGAAAGTGGAATTGAGGCAGAAGATCAATCATTATTACATTGAATGGTAAAGCAGGTTCAAAAGGCTGAGTGGTTTAATCATTCTCCTATTTCTTAGGAACTGATGATGACATTACCTTTCGGCAGTATAGAGCTTGAGTACTGCTGAAAAAAGACACATGTTGTTGAAGCTTTCCGTCTTGCATCCATCAGGACAATTCGCAAGAATAATAAATGCAATGGGAACAACAATTTATACTTCACGAGAAGAGAGTGATGAGTGGATTCAGGTTGGTAGTGGAGTTGCCATGGAGACTTCACCAGCTAACAGATGACTGACTCTTAAGATGACTGACTCTTAACTGCTTAGCTTTGTCTAAATTCAAACCAAGCAGAGTGACTCTAATTGGTTGAGGCATTGTCCTGGGGAATGAACCGGAGAACGAACTGAGTGAATTTCTGTTGCCTATTTTGTTTAGCTGAAACAGGCACAATCTGTACACATGTTCTTTCTGTCTGCAAAGAACAGGGCCCTGTATATAAATACATATAGCTTGTAGCAAGCATAAGTGAGCCACACTGGGAGCCTGAATGATAATCTTAAATTAGTTGTCAGCGTAATTTTTTTTTAAATTCTTAAAATTGGTTTTGCATTTATAATAACATTGCAAGGAACACCACACAATAATAAAGAGAAATCTACAGAATGGGTATACGGGAAGAAAAAAATAAGAATATAAACAGGTATGCACACAAGGGTAACATACTTGGATACGGGGCCCCTAACCTTGGGCACCCAGTGATCAGTTACCACAACTGTGCTGTATTAGTTTTATACATGTTGCCTCCTGGTATTATAACATACCAGGGGTGTGTTTAATGCCAGCTGGGTGTACCTTGGTGCTGTTGATGTGATCGTACCCATGGATTTCCTTGCCATTTGTCCCCTCCGACTCCTCTGCCCTGCTTGCCCTGTATTCTGGTTGGTGTCTTTTCCTGCCCCCCCACCCCCTTCTTCTGTTATCCGTTTTGGTCACAGTTGTCCCCTCCCTCCCGACAAGTCTGGGACAGGACCAGAACAGAATCTAGGCATCATGTTGATCTTAATTGTCTGCATTCTCTCCGCCAGGGAGAACAGGAGTGAGTCCCACTCCTGTAGGTCCCTCTTTACCTCGACAGGTTCTATTTGTAGATCCGTGTCTAGTTGTGGGCTATTTGGATCCCCAAATATCAGAATTTGGCTTGGGCCAGCTTGAACGGCAATTTCCGCAGCTCTGATTCACCCCCCCCCCCCCCCCCCTCCCCCCACTGCCTGCCACCCCCCACGGGTTTCACTCTTGCTCAGGTTGAGTTTGTAACCTGAGAAGGTGCCAAACTCTCTTAGGGGTTCCATTATTCCTCCCATGCTGGCTAGGGGGTTCGCGGCATAGAGGAGCAGGTCATCCGCATAGAGTGAGACTCCGTGCCCCCTGCCTCCCCTCTGCATGCCTATCCACTCCTTCGCTGACGTGAGAGCGATGACCAGTGGCTCAGTTGCCCGGGAAACTAGCAGCGAGAATAATGGCCATCCCTGCCTCTGCCCCTATGCAGCCGGAAGTATTCAGAGCTGGTGGTGTTTGTCTGTAGGCTTGTCATGGAAGCGCTGTAGTTTCACCCATGAGGTCAACCCTGGCCCTAACCCAAACCGTTCCAGTATCTCCATGAGGTACCTCCATTTGACTCTGTCGAAGGTCTTTTCTGCTTACAGGGAGATGAGCACCTCTGGTGTCTCCTCCCTGGGTGGGGTCAGAGTCACCTTCAGCAGGCATCTGGTGTTCGCCGTTAGTTATCCGCCCTTGATAAACCCCATCTGATCTTCCACGACTATCTCTGACACGCACCTCTCCAGTCGCCTCACCAGGGCTTTCACCAAGACTTTGGCGTCAGTGTTCAAGAGTGAGATGGGTCTGTATGACCCGCACTCCATCAGGTCTTTGTCTTTTTTAGGGATCAGTGAAATCAAGACCTGCGCCAGCATGAGTGGCAGCGTCCTTCTCAATAGTGACTCATTAATCATCTCCGGCAGGTGCGGGGCCAGTGCTGCCACAAATATTTTATAGAAGTCCACCAGGAATCAGTCCAGCCTACCCCAACTGTATGGAGTTAATCCTGCCCCTGGATGGACAATGAGTGGACAGGATCTGCCTGCAATATCAGGATGGAAATGTCCCGGAAAAACAACTTAAAATGTACACAGGATCTTGGTAAACAAAGGTGACAGAAAGGGATTAAATCATGAGCTGCTCACAATTTTACTGGATAGTTTGAATATGAAAGCTTCAAGGATTGGATCAAGTCTAACTGGGGTGAGCTATTGATTTTTGGAAATCGTTTAATTGATATGTTTTTATTGGTGTTTAATAGATTGATCTTGGCATTATCCAGGTCCATCTCACTTGTACACAAAACCAAGCTTGGGGTATTAAAGTCATCTTAACCAGGTTGTGTGTCTGCTCTGTTTATTAAGATAAGGCCTAAAATGAGGGAGGAACCCCACGTAAAGGCTGGCTCAATACTCAGGCCTTGGAAAACGCTCCTACACCCTGCTTCCTCAATACTACCTGTCCCTCTACATTTCTTTATATCATCTGCAAAACTAAAAATAGTGCCTTCACTATTCCTTCCTCCACATCGCTAACGTATATTGTGAAAAGTTGTGGTCCCAACACCGACCCCTGAGGCTCACCACTAGTCACCGGCTGCCATCCTGAAAAAGACCCCTTTATCCCCACTCTCTGCCTGCTGCCAGTCAGTCAATCCTCTATCCATGCCAGGATCTTACCTTTAACACCATGGGCTCTTAACCTATTTAACAGTCTCCTATGCGTTACCTTGTCAAAGGCCTTCTGGAAATCTAAATAAATCACGTCCACTGGTTCTCCTTTGTCTAACTTCCTTTTTACCTCCTCAAAGAACTCTAACAGATTTGTCAGACGTGACCTCCCCTTGACCACGCCCTGCTTACTCAGTCCTATTTTATCATGCACTTCCAAGTACTCCGCGGCCTCATCTTTAATAATGGACTCTAAAATCTTACCAATGACCGAAGTCAGGCTAACCAGCCTATAATTTCACATCTTCTGTCTCCCTCCCTTCCTAAATGGCGGTGTTGGTAAGATGGTAAGTTTCTTGGCAGTGTGGATGAGCAGAGAGATCTCGGTGTCCATGTACATAGATCCCTGAAAGTTGCCATCCAGGTTGAGAGGGTTGTCAAGAAGGCGCATAGTGTGTTAGCTTTTATTGGTAGAGGGATTGAGTTTCGGAGCCATGAGGACATGCTGCAGCTGTACAAAACTCTGGTGCGGCCGCATTTGGAGTATTGCGTGCAATTCTGGTCGCCGCATTATAGGAAGGATGTGGAAGCATTGGAAAGGGTGCAGAGGAGATTTACCAGAATGTTGCCTGGTATGGAGGGGCGATCTTATGAGGGAAGGCTGAGGGACTTGAGGCTGTTTTCGTTAGAGAGAAGACGGTTAAGAGGTGACTTAATTGAGGCATACAAGATGATCAGAGGATTGGATAGGGTGGACAGTGAGAGCCTTTTTCCTCGGATGGTGATGTCTAGCACAAGGGGACATAGCTTTAAATTGAGGGGAGATAGATATAGGACAGAGGTCAGAGGTCGGTTCTTTACTCAGAGAGTAGTAAGGGCGTGGAATGCTCTGCCTGCAACAGTAGTAGACTCGCCAACACTAAGGGCATTCAAATGGTCATTGGATAGACATATGGACGATAAGGGATTAGTGTAGACGGGATTTAGAGTGGTTTCACAGGTCGGCGCAACATCGAGGGCCGAAGGGCCTGTACTGCGCTGTAATGTTCTATGTTCTCTGTTACATGAGCCACTTTCCAGTCCTCTGGGATCCTCCCTGCCTCCAGTGATTGATGAAAGATCACCACCAATGCCTCCACAACCTCCTCAGCTATCTCTTTTAAAACCCTGAAGTGTTGTCCATCCGGTCCAGGTGACTTATCCACCTTCAGACCTCTCAGTTTCCCCATAACTTTCTCCTTAGTGATGGCCACTACACTCACCTCTGTCCCCTGATTCTCCTGGAGCTCTGGCATCCCACTGGCGTCTTCCACCGTGAAGACTGATGCAAAGTAACTATTCAGTTCCTCCGCCATTTCTTTGTTTCCTATTATTACTTCTCCAGCCTCAGTCTCCTCCCTACTACACCGGAAGCACCAATTTTATCCATGACAGAGAAGTTGATGCAGGAGTATACTTTGTGGACATGGGAGAAGAAGGATAACTCCTTCTCCCTCAGATGGCTGAATCTCCATGGATGCAACCACCACCACCGCCCCCCCCCCCCACCCCCACCCCTCCCCTTCATCTGCTCCACAAAGGTGTTCAGTTCTCTTGCTATCGCCGATTGTTTCCCTGATTTGGGGGTGGGTTTGTCCGTCTTTGGGTCTTTTACACAGTTGAAGTCTCCCCCCATGATGTTGATGGAAGTCTAGGTCAGGAATTTCTCAGTTAGGGTGTATATATTCACAAGCTCCACCAGTGCCTCTTCCAGGACACCGCTTGTAATGTTCTTGTCGGATGGCCTGACTTATATTACAAGAACACTTGTAGCTAAAGCTATAAATTATTTATTAACATTAGCTGTCTGTCAAATATATACAAAATAACATATGAATAACAGTATTAACATGCACAAGCAATCTCTCTCTTCCAGCTCGCGAGTCAGTCTGAGGTCACCTGACTTCAACATTCACTTATATACTAATGAGATTCCTAGTGGTCAGTCAGTGAATTACAACACAACCATGATATAACTACATCCCCTTTCCTTTGAAGGCATAAATTAATACATTATCATTAGTATATTTACATGTGATGCCATTAGCCTGTGATTCTAACAGTATTAATTTTTTCTTTAAAATTTTTAAAACTGGTTTAACTAATATATATATATACAAAAACAGTAAGCATAGTGTGTAAAAATAGTCCAAATCTACAAATTGAGTCAATCAGGTTTTTTTCTGACTCTCTTTGATCTTCTCAAAGTTTGACCTTGCTGCTCAGAACTTCTAGATTCAATGTTCTCCGTGACATTCTCATGCTCAGGAACTATTGAACTATCTGTCACTGCAGCTGACGTTGATTCTGACTTAGATTCGTCATCCATCATGTTGTTGTGAAAGTCTTCTTTGATTTTCAAGGGAGTGCGACGATTTCTTTTTAAAACCAACCCATCCTCTATTTGTTCATTGTAAGAATAAGGTGCTACTTCTTCAAGTACAATGGCTTTTCTTGACCAATTTCCCGAATCTTCTACTCTCACAATGTCATCACTACTCAGGTGGTAAAGTTCTGGACACTCTATCAGAGAACTGCTTTTGTTTTGCTTTAATGTTTTGCATTTCTTGCAGTACCACTGCATTCTCCTCTTTCTTTACCAAGTATGGAAGTGCGGTACGCAACCTTCTATTCATGAGTAACTTTGCTGGTGATCTACCATGTGACAATGGTGATGTTCTGTAACTCAATAGTGCGAGATATGGATCAGATTAGCTGTCCATTGCCTTCTTCAACAATTGCTTGACAATATGTACACCTTTCTCAGCTTTGCCACTGGCTTGTGGGTACAACGGACTTGACGTGACGTGATTGAAATCATACGTGACTGGTCGTTCATGACGACTTGAGGAATTCCGTATCTAGCAAGAGTTGACTTGGTGTGCAATATTCCACTACTTGCCATTATGCTTGACAGTAGAGCCATTTCGAAAGTTTGAAAAATAGTCTATGATAATTATATAATCTTTCCCTCGTAGGTTAAAGCAATCCATAACTACTTTCTGCCATGGTGGCATAGGTAAATCAGATATTTGCATAGGTTCTCTTGTTTGCTTGCAACAATGCACCTGGCATGTGTCACAACAACTGCCCATCCTGTCAATACCGGGCCAGTAAACAGAGTCATGAGCTCTCCGTTTACACGTTTCAATCCCGAGATTTCCTTCATGTATCCTCTTTAGTACATCCTTGTGAAGAGATTGAGGTATACCTATAATGTTCAAACGAAGTACCACTCCATTAATGATACTGAGTTTAGATCTTATTTTGTAGAACTCTATACATTGACCTCTGGGAGTTTGATCCTTCCTGGTCTCTTCTTGCATATCACGTAGTTTCATATCTGATACTGGTAGTAGTGTGGAAATAAGATTGACATGCAGATCTACATCTTCAGCAATTTGCATTGTCGCCGCTCTCGATAACACACCTGCGAAGAACAAATATTTCCTGGCGTGTAGATGAGATTGAAGTTATAGCGTTGTAACTTCATCAGCAACCTCTGAATGCACGGAGACATTTGGTTGAGATTCTTCATGATGATGTTAACCAAAGCACGATGATCTGTCTCAATTGTAAAAGTTGGAAGCCCATACACATAGCTGTGGAATTTCTTTAAATCTACAACTAAACCCAGGCATTCTTTTTTGATTTGAGCATACCTCTACTCTGTTGTCGTCATGGATCGTGAGTGTCAGTTTGCATTTTTTAAATGCTGGAGAATTTTTTGATGTCTCCAAAAAATTCTTCTTCTCTGTTATTACTCCAACAAACAATGATGTTTCATCACTGGAGACTGTGTCTTCCACTGTGCTGACTGATCTGGGGTTGAGCTTAGAGTAACAATTCTGAGTAAAGCGATATTTTCCTTTGCACCTGGAACAAAACGTGCCAAATGCTGGGCACTGCCTTACTTTGTGCCTTTGAACACATCTTTTACACAGAAATACTTTGTCCTGATCTTTAACCTGTCTGTTGGTGTGAGAGGAGCTACATGAACTTTCTCGTCTTTTTTTGCAAGTTTCCGACTTTTTGGAAAAAGGGCGGCAACCGGAGTGCTTTCCTCCAAGAAGATGCCACCATTACTGAGAAACAGTTTAGGATGCTGTGCTGCTAGCTCGTGAGCCTGACAAATCTTAACTGTTTGTTCCAAGAACAGCTCCGGTTCCCTCAGTAACCGTTCCCTCAGCTTATTTTCATTCACACCAAACACAATCTGGTCCTGAATCATGGAAGATTCCATTGCAAAAAAATGATAGGTTTTAGCTTTTAACTTTAAATCTGTGATTTCTGTCTCCTGTAAAAGTGATCTAAACATATAGCGTTCATAAATTTCGTTGTTTCTGGGGCTGCAATTTGCATCAAATCTTCAAATTACTTGGTTAAAATTTTCACTATTAACATGGAGGAGGTCGGAGGTGGGGGCTGCCAGGAGGCGGGCCAGGGGAAGCGTAACACAGGGGCGGCCCCAAGAAAGGAGATGGCTGATCGGCGAGGGGGGGGGGGGAGCACGGTGCCCCTCAACCAGGCTGATCACCTGGAACGTTAGAGGGTTAAACGGGCCAGTAAAAAGGGCATGTGTGTTCGCGCATCTGAGGGCGCTGAAGGCGGACGTAATAATGCTTCAGGAGACTCACCTGAAGGTAGCTGACCAGGTCACATTAAGGAAGGGCTGGGTTAGCCAGGTCTTCCATTCGAGGCTGGACACTAAAACCAGGGGGGCTCGTGATTTTGGTTAACAAACGGGTGCAATTCGAGGTGGGTAGTACAATCTCGGATGGGGGAGGCAGATTTGTCATGGTGAGTGGTAAGCTCGAGAGGATGAGAGTAGTTTTGGTCAATGTATATGCCCCAAATTGGGACGATGTGGATTTTATTAAGAGACTGCTGGGGAAGATACCTGACCTGGACTCGCACAGGCTGATTATGGGAGGTGATTTTAACGCAGTCCTTGACCCCAGCCCAGACCGGTCGTGTTCAAAAACGGGTAAGGTGCAGGCAATGGCAAAAGAACTGCGAGGGTTTATGGAGCAAATGGGGGTGGGGGGGGGGTTGCTGATCCATGGAGGGCCAGTCAGCCGACGGGGAAGGAGTTTTGTTCTATTCACATGTTCATAAGGTGTATTCCCGAATCGATTTTTTCATCATGAGCAGGGATTTTCTGGCGGGGGTGACAGATGTAGAATACTCGGCGATCACTATTTCGGACCAGGCCCCGCACTGGATTGATCTGCAGGTCTGCAAGGAAAGTTTTCAGCGCCCTCAATGGAGGCTGGAGGTCGGTCTGTTGGCGGACGAGGCGGTGTGTGAGAGGGTGAGGAAATGTATGCAAAACTACCTGCAGGTCAATGACACGGGGAAGTCTCAGCTGTGGTGCTCTGGGAGGCGCTGAAGGCAGTGGTGAGAGGGGAGCTGACCTCGATTCGAGCACATAGGGACAGGACGGACAGGGCAGAAACGGACCGACTGGTAAAGGAGATCTTACAGGTAGACAGGAGATATGCGGAAACCCCGAGGGCAGAGCTATTAAGGGAACGACGAAGGCTACAGGCTGTGTTTGGGGTACTGTCCACAGGTAAGGCTGTGGAGCAGCTTAGGAAGGGAAGGGGTGCGATCTATGAGCACGGGGAGAAAGCCAGTAGAATTCTGGCACAGCAACTGAGGAAGAGGGAGGCGGCCAGGGAAATAGGGAAGGTAGTCGACGGGGGGGGGAACTTGGTAGGAGATCCGGCAGGGCTGAACAAGGTGTTCAGGGACTTCTATAGTAAGTTTTACACTTCGGAACCCCGTCCAGGGCTGGAGGGGATGAGATGCTTTCTGGATGGACTGACCTTCCCAAAAGTGGGTTGGTGGACGGGCTGGGGGCCCCGATTAGGACCGAAGAAATATTGGGGTGCTTGAGGGCCATGCAATTGGGTAAAGCCCCGGGACCGGATGGGTATCCGGTGGAGTTTTATAAAAGGTTCTCTGCGATAGTGGGGCTGGTGCTGGTTAGGGTTTTTAACGAGGCAAGAGACAGAGGGGTTTTACCCCCCGACGATGTCACAGGCCACCATCTCCCTGATATTGAAACGGGACAAAGACCCGTTTCAATATCAGGGAGATGGCGGCTTGTGACATCGTCGGGGGGGGGGGGGGGGGGGGGGGGGGTAAAACCCCTCTGTCTCTTGCCTCGTTAAAAACCCTTACCAGCATGTGGGTCCTATAGCCCGATCTCAATGCTCAATGTAGATGGTAAAATTCTGGCCAAGCTTTTGGCGGCTAGGATTGAGGACTGTGTGCCGGACGTTATTATGGAAGATCAAACCGGGTTCGTCAAGGGCAGGCAGCTGGTGGGCAACCTAAGAAGGCTGCTGAATGTGATCATGATGCCCCCAGAGAGTAGGGAGGCAGAGGTAGTTGTGGCAATGGATGCCGAGAAGGCTTTCGATCGGGTTGAGTGGGACTATTTATGGGAGGTGCTGGGACGATTTGGGTTCGGGGAGGGCTTTACCGACCGGGTTAGACTGCTGTACCAGGCTCCGGAGGCTAGTGTTAGGATGAATAGGACGACGTCTGACTATTTTAGACTGTACCGAGGAATGAGGCAGGGGTGCCCCCTCTCCCTACTGCTGTTTGCTCTAGCAATAGAGCCACTGGCAATTGCCCTGAGAGCTTCTAGGGGTTAGAAGGGGCTGGTACGGGGGAGGGGGGAGTTTTGTTGTATGCTGACGACCTGCTCTTGTACATCATGGATCCAGTATCTTGGATGGATGAAATCATGGGAATCCTGAGGGAATTCGGTCGGTTCTCGGGGTATAAACTGAACATGGCAAAAAGTGAGTTGTTTGTAATCTAGGCGAGGGGCCAGGAGGATTGGCTGAGGGGGCTGCCGTTTAGGTTAGTAGGGGACAGTTTAAGATACTTTGGGATACAGGTGGCGCAGGACTGGGGCCGGTTGCACAAGTTGAACTTATCTTGGTTGGTGGAGCAAATGAGGATCGAGTTCCGGAGGTGGGATGCGCTCCCACTGACACTAGCGGGGAGAGTGCAGACGGTTAAAATGACGATCCTCCCGAGATTCCTGTTCGTATTCCAGTGTCTCCCCATTTTCATTCTGCGGTCTTTTTTCAAGAAGGTCAATAAAATGATTATGGGATTTGTGTGGGCGGGAAAGTCCCCGCGGGTGAGGAGATTGATGCTCGAGAGGAACCGAGGGGAAGGGGGGCTGGTGCTGCCAAACTTCAGTAATTACTACTGGGTGGCCAACATAGCTATGTTAAGGAAGTGGATGGTGGGTGCGGGGTCGGTTTGAGGGCGGATGGAGGCCGCTTCGTGCAGGGGCACCAGTCTGGCAGCGCTGGTTACGGGGCCCCTGCCGCTCCCACCGGCACGGTCCTCCACCAGCCCTATAGTGGTGGCGACATTGCGGATCTGGGGCCAATGGAGAAGGCACGTGGGGGGAGTGGGAGCAGCAGTTTGGTCCCCAATTTGCGACAATTAACTGTTTGCCCCAGGGAATATGGACGGTGGGTTCCGAGCATGGCGAAGGGCTGGGATTGAGAGGATGGGGGATCTGTTCTTGGAAGGGAGCTTCCCGAGCATGAGGGCGCTAGAGGAGAAATTTGGGCTGGCGAGGGAATGATGTGCGATGTGGGAGCTCAGGGACACGTCCACTGTCCCTGGCTCCTTCACGTGCAAGAAGTGTGTCCAGTTGCAGCTCCTGTTAGACCGCTTGATGGCTCTGGAACTGCGGATGGACTCACTTTGGAGGATCCGCGATGCTGAGGACGTCGTGGATAGCACGTTTAGCGAGTTGGTCACACCGCAGGTGAAA